>NC_050580.1:184756064-185069910 GCF_011100635.1 Trichosurus vulpecula | reverse complement strand
TAAAAGATGAATCACCAGCTAGGAAGGAAGAGTACTGTATTAGGAGGGCAGAGTTTATAATCTCAAAGAGGATCATAAACATGTCTGAAAGGTTCGGAGCCGCCGGATATAAGAAACTCTCAAAGTAGAAGGCAGAAGAATCAAAACATATATTTAGGCTCCACAGTAACCAACCCATGAACCAGCAACCCCATTTTGATATATTGATCAAAAGCTTCCAGGCCCAATAAGTACGCCTTGAAAGAGTAACCAGGAGGCTACAGAGAAGCATGATTGCATAAAGCAAAATCATGCTTCCCCCTCTATGGTAAAAAGATTACCCACTGGCCTGAAGTCTTTGTTCAGCTTCCTCCCGTAGGTCAGCTCTGCTACTGGCAGCTCCTGCTTCAGCTTCAGCTGTGGCTGTGGCTGTAGCAGCCTCTGGCTCCAACGGGAGCTGCTTTTAACCATCCGGCTTCTGCGGGGGTGTAAGGTACGCCGGGGAAAGCACAGGTTCTTTCAATCTGCTTAAGCAAGGTGAAGGGGTTGACTGGGAAAGCACAGGTTCTTTCCATCAGCTTAAGCAAGGGAAGCAAGGTGAAGGGGCCGACAAGCTTACTCCAGTCCAACATACAAACAGCATTCAGTTCAGGGGAAAAAGCCAAACTAGTCAAGGGCACTTGTTGACTAAGTGCTAAGGAGCCCATTTTTGGTTGCCAATACAAGTACCAAGCTAGACCAGAAGAAACTCAACATAATTCTATTCAATTTGATAAACATTTATTAAGCTCCTGCTCCGTTCAGATTCCTGTGCTATGTGCCGGAGGAAATAGAGTTCAGATAAGTATATGGGATCATACATCTAGACCTAAAAGGATCCTGGGGGTCACCTAGTCCAACCCCCCCCCCCATTTTATAACCCCCTCACTTACTAGTACAGGAAACTGAAGTCAAGGGAGGATAAATGACTTGCCCAAAGTCACACAGGTAGTAAATGTAAATAATTTTGTGGCATGTATTGTCGTTGTAGGTCTGGGTACAAGTGCCCGCCAATATCATTTTACCACACTGGGCAAATCAGATCACCACTCTGGTATTTTGTTTCCTGATTAGAATACTAGTTCTGCATATTAGATCGGGAAGGAAGTTTGGAAATCAATCAATCCAATTTGCTGGACTGTATGATTTCCAAGGTTCCTTTCAGAGCTAATGTTCTGTAATTATGATTTCATGAGTGTAAAGGGATTCTCCTACCATGGACAGCACCACATACCTTCAACAACAACAATAATAGCAGAAAAGTAGTTTGGTATAATGAATATAGAGCTGGTCAGGGATTCAGGAATATCTAGGTTTGCCTCAGATACATAATGGTTGTATGACCCTGAGCAAACTACTTAACCTCTCAATGACTTAAGGCTAAATTTTCAAAGAAGGTACTACCCTGCACTGGTAGATGGAATTTCCTCACCTGGATGTTGCCAATGAATTACAGGTCAATCCCTATCCCTAATAACAGCTGGCATTTATGTAGCATTTTAAAGTTTGCAAAGCACTCTGAAAAAAATTCCTCATTTAAGTATCACAATAACCCTGTGAGATAAAAATTAAAGGTACTGTTATATCCATTTTATATTTGAGCAAACTAAGAATGGCTTGATCGTGGTCTCATAGAAAGTGATATAAGTGGGAATCTGAACTCATCTTCCAGGATTGTAAGCAACTTGAGAGGGAAAGTTCAGTTATTTTGCCATCATGCCTGACTCTTCATGACTCCATTTGGGGTTTTCTTCACAAAGATACTGGAATTGTTTGCCATTTCCTTCTCCAGATAATTTTTACAGATGAGGAACAGAGGCGAACATAATTGATTAAGTGACTTGCCCAGGGTCACACAGCTAGTAAACATCTGAGGCCAGATTTGAATTCAGAAAGTTGGGTCTTCCTGACTCCAGGCCTGCCGCTCTATCCACTGCACCACCTACAATGAAAATTGGGAGACCTGATTCCAGTCCCACCTCTGCTACTGACTATATAAACTTGGGAAAGTAATTTTATTTCTCTGGGACTCAGTTTCCTTATCTGTAACATGATAGAGCTGGAATAGATGGCCTCTAAAGTCCCTTCCATCTCTAAATCTTTGATCCCATAAGCCCTGATTTCTAGGGTTTCTTCCAGTTCTAATAATCTATAATCATATATGCATATATACATGGAATGTGTACACATATAGGAGTTGTGAATTGCTCTGTTTTGAGAAATAATTTGGAATTATGCAACAGAAGCCCCTGAACTGTTCATATCTTTTGACTGAGAAATCTCACTACATATATAAGCTAAGGAGACCGGAGGCAAAAAGATCTTGCACCAAAATATTTTTACCAGCATTTGTTATATTAACAAAAACAAAATTAAAAACCAGTTTAAATCCAAGTGGGTGCCCAATGATGGGAGAACAGCTGAACACATTATGGTATATGAATGTTATGGTTTATTGGTAGCAACAAAAAAAGCCAGAGAAAAGAGAGGTTAGTAAGAGGTAGAATTATCAAGGAAGACTTCATAGAGGAGGTGAGACTAGATTTTGCCCTCAAAGTTTAGCATAACAGTGAAGGTATAAGGGCAGTAATGAGCATGACAAATATTCATGCAATAATGAGGAGTAGGGCCAGTAGGAAATCCTTAGATAGAACTATGGATGCTTACACTTGCTCTTTTTGGTCCTACATGGCAGAATGAGGAGCAGTTTGGCAGAACTGGTCCTATATGGTAGAACCAGGAGTAGAATTTGCAAAAAGGCCAATTTGGGCTTAATGCCAAGGAAAACTTCCTAACAATTAAAACTACAAAAGTGGAATGAGCAGCCTCCACAGGTCAGGAATTCTTTCCTTGGAGGTCTTCAAGCAGAGCCTAGATGACCACTTGTCAGCTAGTGAGGACTCCTTTCCTGTATGGGTTGGACTAGATGGTTGCTGAGTTCCTTTCTTATCTCAAATTCAGTAATTCTGTGAAATAAGGTTGGATGGGGTGGGGTTTGGATAGATAAGGAGGTTGGATAGAAACCTTATAATGTGAGAGAGTAAAAAACATAAGTAGAGATTAAACTTCATACTGTAAGTAAAACAACCCCTGAATATTTTTGAGTAAGGGTATGACATGATGCAAGTGGTGTTTTGGGGAGTTCAATCTAACAACTACAAATAGAATAGGTTCGGAGAAGAAGAACCAGAAGTCAGAGTGAACAACTAGGAGACTGTTGCAGTGAGCCAGGCATGAGTTGATAGAGGCCTGTGTTAGAGCGGTGGCAGCAGGAATGGAGAGGAAGGGGCAGGCATAAGAAACATTTTGTGGGTAATTGATTAGGAATAGGCAGAAAAAGATGGTGCAATCAAGAATAACTCAAAGTTTTCCCAACTCTGTAGCTTTAGTCACAGTTTATTCCATTCGACTAGTTTACATAGTAGGAAGCAACATGGGAAAATGGAAAAAATCTTAGATTTTGAGTCAGAAGACTGTAGTAGCTACTGCTACTTATATTTATACAACCTTAAGCAAGACACTTTACCTCTTTGGAGCTCAATTTTCTTATTTATAAAATGAGGAGATAGACTAGATGACCTCTGAGGTCCCTTCCATCTCTAAAACTGTGATCCTATGCTCTTAAACCTGGATATCTGGGAGGAAAGTAATACAATTAACAAAAATTGGAAAATCAAGAAGAGCTGGTCAGTTTTAAAGATATTGAGCATGGGTACCAATAAGTCATCTACATAGAAATATCTGATAGAAAGTTAATTTCTATCAGATTGGAGCAGGATGAATATGCAACATTTCACCAACTTAACAGTTATTACACACCATCTTCATCATCAAAGAATACTTCACAAGGACCCTCATATACATGACCAGGATCAGCCTCAAGTTGATGCCAAGGTGCTGTGATTTGAAGGATGCCAAAAACTCCTGACAAAATACACACAAACATACATACACACATAGAGCCTGTAAGAGTATCAAGGTGTCTTAAATTCCACCATTAGAAATTCATTCCTTTGAATCTTAAACTAGAAAGTCTTTTAAAAATCCCCTACTGAAATGCAAAGATCACATGAGCAGTATTAAGCCATAGGAGAAAATTAGCTGAGAACAAGATAGGCACTTAGAGGGTGGAGAACTTAGAGAGGGGATCTCAGAGAAGAGGGGAGACAGGAAAGTACCAAAGATAAACTTTATATCTACCATAATTTTGTCAGGATTTAACCCTCTTCTAGGAATTTTGCCCAAACTTGAGAAGATATGACTTCTGCCCTAAAAGACTATATGATATAATGAAGTTCCCTCACTGTTATTCACTCTTCTCCTCATTTTTCCTTTCTTCTGCTCCTTTGCCTTTCTCCTTATCTTCTTTCACCTCCTATACCATCTTCTACTGGTACCACTTAAGGACAGCAGCCCCATACATGACTATAATGCTTAAGTACCACCAGCCTAGAAAGAATAAGGGTATGAAACTTTTAACATCCAGGTTTTTGGTAATTCAGAAATTTGGTCACAAAATAAAAAAAATTAAGTTGAGAATGGCAAAAACTTGGTGTTGATGGGTAAATAAAGCTAATGATCTCTCTCTTTTTCTCTCTCTCTCTCCCTTCCCTCCTCTCTCTCTCTTTTTCTCTTTCTGTCTCTTCCTTCTTCCCTCCCCCAGTCACATCTGAGAAGCTGAGAATGAATGACACTAGGAAGTCGCCTGTCAAGAACCTAAGAACCTGACATAAATTCCAATCAGAATGGAAAAGGATCCTTACCCCAATGAAACCATTGCCAATGGCACTCCAGTAAATCATCAGCCTCTGTCAAGACATAGTTTGTGGGAAGTTATCACTATAGCAACAGTGACAGCCATAGTAAGCCTGGGCACCATTGTAGGCAACATCTTGGTCATGTTGTCTTTCAAAGTCAATAGCCAGCTCAAGACAGTCAACAACTATTACCTTCTGAGCTTGGCTTTTGCTGACTTAATCATTGGGATCTTCTCTATGAACCTCTATACCACTTATATCCTCATGGGGCACTGGGCTCTGGGAAGCCTGGCCTGTGATCTGTGGCTTGCTCTGGACTATGTGGCAAGTAATGCTTCTGTCATGAACCTTCTAGTGATCAGCTTTGACCGCTACTTCTCTATTACTAGGCCTCTGACCTACAGGGCCAAGCGTACTCCAAAGCGGGCAGGGATCATGATCGGTCTGGCCTGGTTGATCTCCTTTATCCTTTGGGCTCCAGCTATTCTCTGCTGGCAGTATTTGGTTGGGGAGAGAACAGTCCCACCAGGTGAGTGTCAAATCCAGTTCCTCTCTGAGCCCACCATCACCTTTGGCACCGCCATCGCTGCCTTCTATATCCCAGTGTCTGTCATGACTATCCTCTATTGCCGTATCTACCGGGAAACTGAAAAGCGCACCAAGGACCTAGCTGAGCTCCAGGGCTCTGTTTCTGTGGCTGAGTTTGAGACAAGCAACTCCACACGGAAGACTCTGCTTAAGTCCTGCTTCAGCTGCCAACAGCCGACCTTGGCCAAAAGGGAAAGGTGCCAGGCTTCCTGGTCATCCTCAAGCAGAAGCACCTCTGCCACTGGGAAGCCTTCCCAGCCCACTGGTGCAAACAGTGACTGGGCCAAAGAAGAACAGCTTACCACTTGTAGCAGTTATGCCTCCTCAGAGGATGAGGAGAAACCCACCACTGACCCAGTCTTCCGAATGGCCTACAAGAGCCAGGCAAAGGAAAGTCCAAAGGAGGAATTTAGTGTTGAAGAGACCAAAAAAGATCTTGTGAAAGAAAATCCTGTGAATGATAACTATAAAACACAGAAATACTTCCTGTCCCCAACTACCATCCGTAGGCCCAAAAATCAAAAATGTGTGGCATACAAATTCCGGTTGGTAGTAAAGGCTGATGGGACCCAAGAGACCAACAATGGCTGTCATAAGGTGAAAATCATGCCTTGCTCAGTCCCTGTATCCAAGGAACCTTCCACAAAAGGCATGGATTCCAACCTCAGCAACCAAATGACCAAGAGGAAGAGAATGGTCCTGGTTAAAGAGAGGAAAGCGGCCCAGACTCTTAGTGCCATCCTGCTGGCTTTCATCATCACATGGACCCCCTATAACATCATGGTGCTGGTGTCTACCTTCTGTAGCAAGTGCATCCCTGTCACCCTGTGGCACCTGGGCTACTGGCTATGCTATGTGAACAGCACTGTCAACCCCATCTGCTATGCCCTCTGCAATAAAACTTTCAGGAAAACTTTTAAGATGCTGCTCCTCTGCCGATGGAAGAAAAAAAAAGGTGGATGAGAAGCTTGTATTGGCAAGGGAACAGCAGGCTGCTATGAAGTGGCAGCTCCCCTCATGGCAGCTATTGCAGACTGGGCCTTCTGGAATGGGTGGGCCTACAGCCTTTGCTTTCTTCCACTTCAAAAACCAAACTGTCACTTTATATACCTGAAAACTAACTCAAGGAGAAGAAAGGCCCCAGAGGTATCTGCCTTGACATTGGAAGGAATGCCAGCAGCTGCAGGGACTCTCTATGGATCACTCTTGGCCATAATGAAGGCTGGCCAAGGCATTTATGCCACTGTCAGATAGGCCATTGATGTGAATAGCCATTTGGAAGAGAAGGAACCCCTTGAGATATGTACCATTGACTTCAGGGGCACCCATCGAGCCAAGATGACAATCTGCTGCAGACGAAAGGAATCAGATGGAAACTATCCATTCTTCTTTGGGTCATTCCATAGGGTTATGTGCAATGTGTATACATCATGAGTACCTCATACCTGTGAAATCTGATTAAGTAGAAGTCAGTGTCCCTTATAAACAGGAGTGGGGTTTAACTTGCTGAAAAGAATGTATTTCTTCATTTATGAATCAATCAAGTATTCATTGAGCATCCACAATGTGCCTAGCACTGTGCTATTTCTTCATGTTCTTATCTTCCAAATGAAACTTTGCATCTCAGTTCCATGATACACCTAATTTCTTTGGATCCACCAAACAAGTCCTCAACTCTTCACAACTGGCTTTTAAAAAAAGAAATCAGAATCCTACATCTGACAGGAGCCTCCACCTTGGTCATTGCCATATCAAGAGAAGGGTCTCTTCTTTGGTATTAAAAAGTCCCCTGATTGCCCATCCCAGTTTTGTTTGATGAAGAAACATGATGTGGTGGATGGCCTTGGAGTAAGTAAGACATGAGTTTGAATCCTGCCCCTAATTCTCACTAACTGTGTGACTATGGGCAAGTTACTAAACCTCCCTAAGCTTCAGTTTCCCTGGCTGTAAAATAGGAATAATGATATCTATTATTATTACCTACTTCACTGGGGTTTTGTGAGGCCCAAAAGAGATTATATATGTAAAGTGCTTTGCAAATTTTAAAGAGCTGTACAAATGTCAACTATTATTATTTTTGACCATCCTTTGCTGTTAGAAATGTTTCATTTTTCCCTGAACTTTTACCTTTTTGCTACATTTTAAGACCATTTATTCTTATTCTTCTCTTAGTGAAGATGCAGAATAGTTGTAAAAATATCCCTTTGCTGAGTGCAGACCATTCCTAGCCCTTCCCTCAACTCTCTTCTTCAGACTAAAGAATCCCAGTTTTTTTAGCCTTTCTTCATATGTCTTGCTTGCCATCTTTCCCACAGGTCTAGTCCTAGACAAAATTTCGAAGTAAAAATTTATTTTTAGTGCCTCCCCTAGTGGATCCTTTTGGGGTCCATTTTATAAGGAGAGTACTACTTTTCTCTGAAAGCAGTGATAAACTAGATCACATCAATCAATCAATAAACATTTGTTAAGTGCCTACTATGCACCAAAAATACTGCTAAGCTCCGGAGATACTAACTCCCCCCCACCTCAAAAAGAGTAAAAGACAGTCTCTGTTCTCAAGGTGCAGATGACTTTTAAATATTAGTCTTCCTTTCAGCGTTTATATGCAGGAAGAAGACAAATATCTCTAAAAAAAAAGAGGTTTTGATAGTGGAATTTCAGTCCGTGTGATACTTACATAGGCAGATGTTTGAGGTGAGCAAGAATCTTCCTGGTGTCCTTAGAATTACATCATGTAGGTGACCACTGAACCTCCCTTAGGCATGATACTGACCCTCCCTATCCAAGTTCATGTCTTAAAATTAATAATCTAGAGGAAGATAGAGATGAGGACCCATTTAATCTATCTTTAATATTTAAAGGTCAAAATTTACCTTTTACACTAAAGCCCACCTCTTAATGGGGTGACCTATACTAACAAAGAGAAAGAAAATAGGAATGTGCACATTTCAATTAAAAGACTGGAAGGCTATTAAAGTCAAACCAAAACTATCCCTAAATCATCTCCTGCTGAACACCAGAAATCATAGCTCTCATTTCTAGAGTGATTTAAGGTTTGCAAAGTGCTTTCCTCACAATAATCCTGTGAAGTAGGTAGCACAAGTATCACTATTCCCATTTTAGGTTGAGGAAGCTGAGACTCAAAGATTAAATGACAAGTCCCTTAGCTAGCATAACCCACCTTTTGAAAATCACAAGAGCTACCTGTTGCTACCTGTACTAGTGTCAAAAGTGACATTCAAACCCAGGCCTCCTTCTTCCAACCAAAACTCTGTCCATTATACTCTGCTAGCCTTTCTTACATCAGTTGGCAATTCTGCAAAGAACAGCATTAAAGGAAAAAGGTGTTTGAGGTGGTGTGAATGAAAGACCAAATGTCAAAGAATATTAAAGTAACAAAGAATTCAGAAAGCTAATGAAGGAATAAAGAACCATGAAGCTAATAATGCTGATCCACATCTCTCACAAGTTTAGCTAGTGTGTTTGATAACTCTGGGTGCATGAAGGAAGGAGGGTTCCCTAGCAGGAGAACCTAAAGACAAACCACTTACTTCACAGATTTTCCCTGACTGTGGCACTTCTTTTGTATGTATTTCATGAGATTAAGGAGCCGATTCTTAACACAAGCCCCATTGTGGCTTTCTATGATATCCAGAGCTTTTTCTGTGCCTCAATGAATTTCTCACAAAAGGGCAGCAAGCCTACACTTGCTGACTTGCATGAACAAAATAAAAGAACAAAAGTAACCAACAACGGGAAACCTGACTTTCTTGATGCAGGTGCCCTGTTAGAGTCATTAGAACAAGTAATCTTCCTTCACCACATTAAAGCAACATCAGGGAATGGGGAGGGGATTAGATTCAGAGCTTAAGTATTGCAAACCCAACGTCCTGGTCTACTTGTAATTTAATGCAAAAGATGTACCACCTCCTCCAGTCCCTTGCTAGAAGTTGTTTAATTGCTAATGTCTTGGCTTCTGTTTTTATGTGGGTTGCAGGTTTGGTAGTTTATTGCTTGGGGTAGTTTTTTTTTGGTGGGGGGGGGGGTCATTTTGGTCAATGTTTGATTTAACAAGTACTTTGTAAACATCCTTGGCTTCTGCGCTCTGTCCCTCATTGTGATTTTCTTGTAAAGGACATGCTGATGTTTGGGGTCAGTGTAACTATGATGTCTGTATTTAAATCTCTGCTGCTAAAGATCTGGAATTTAGTTTACCAGATCTCAGGGATCCACTGTAAATAACTGGAATTATAGCAAAGGAATCTGAGTTGTTTGGATTCTTTTTAACTGCTTTCTTACACTGTACCATTATGTTTGTTCTAGAGAGAAAAAAAGAGAAATTCAAGCAAATACAAAGTAGATGATTGCACTAAAAAAAAAAGGTGTCCATGAGCTTACTTGAGAGATCATTTACTAGTGGTTCAACCTATTCATTGGTATGGCAGGCAGTTTTGAGGGCAAGATTAACTTAAAAGCTGATCCTTTCCCTGAGATGTGTGCTGTATCCTCTTCTTCACTACTAGAATCTCATCCACCCACCATTACCAGCTGAGCAGTAGCTAGTGTTCACCTGAGAAGTTTGGTTAAAGGAGGCAAACAGAGCAAGGTGATAGAAAAAGTCATATTACTTTATTTATTCCCTTAAGCATAGCAGACATGCATGCATGGGGTCAGACAAAGGGTCTGACTGACGAACAAAGAGATGAGAAAGCTTATATACATTTTTCTTTAACAGACTCAGCATGTCTGTATTACCTCACTTTTATGATGCCCATGTATGTTTAACCATGATACAAGACAAGGATTTTCCTTAATGGAATAGGTTGTAAATACAATAAGTCAAGATAGTTGACAAAGTGTCAATTGGAATTACAACCAGGATCTCTGTGTTTGATTTGCCATAAACATTCCATAACATAGTATATACCCATAAAATATTGAGATAAGAAAAAGTTACATAATTCAAGATAATTTCTCGGGGCTAAAGGTCTCATCCTTAATGGTCATGGACAGAGAAAGGAATGCTCCATCTGGGCATGTTGACATAAGAAAAGGCATTTTCTGAGTTACTCAGAGAACAAAGAAGCTCTTAGGTCCAGACTCTTCCTCTGCTTTATTAGTTCAGGCTCTGGGTCCTATTGAAATTACAAAAATGATATAAAATGGTATTAAATTTCCTCACTAGCAATTTTTGTCCCTGAAGCAAATATGAAATGGATCCGGGGGTTGGGGGACCTTGGAAGGTGGACATGAGGTTTGGGAGAAAAGGCTAGGTTGAGGAGGATCTTATCTATGGTGTAACCACCAGAAGAAGGGGAGCACTTAAGTGGACCACAAGTTTTCTCTACTGCTGAATGCTAGTAAATGTTGTCAGCACCCTCTAAATGCTAATACTCTAGGAAAAAGCTCTTATTACCCTACCTGAGTTATCTGACCACTTATTGCAGAACCAAGATAATGTATTTGTGTGCCCTAAGAAAAGTCTAAGAATTATACCCCCATTGTATTATTGACCACAAAAGCCTTTGAGCTTTTATTTGAATTCATACAGTTTATCATTAAATGTTGACATGCATTGGAGAATATAATTGTCTAATACTGTAAGTAAGACGTATTTATAAAAAGTCAGATGAAAACACAGCCCTTGTTTCACATTCTTCCATGTGACAGACTAGGCTGCTGTCTACCTTAAAGAATTATAGATTTATACTGAATCCAACTCCTTCATTGAAAAAATGTGGCACAGAGAGCCAAAGTCACACAGCTAGCAAGCATCTGAGGAAGGATTTGAAACTATGTCTTCCTGATTTTAAGTCCTGTGTGGGTCAGAGACCACTACTCACATTAAAAATATACAGAAACCATTCTTGAGAAAAGTCAAAAAGGAATTTGTTACTTTCTCATGAGAAATGACACACCCCAGCAGGTGTGTGTGTGTGTGTGTGTGTGTGTGTGTGTGTGTGTATGTATGTGTGTGGCATACAGCTCAAAGCAAGTTATACAGACCCTAACACAGAGTTCCCCCACCCCCTTCTGGCTCCTCTTCCCGTTGACTGGGTTTGGAGCTCACATTCCAAAAGCAGAATGTTTTCTCAGCAACAGAGAACAAAGAACAAAAAGACAAGCATGAGATCAGGAACTAGTATTCAGCAAAAAGGGATTAAAAGCTAGATAAACAGGACCTTGCAGGTGTCTGTCTACTGAAGTAATTTCTTTTTTTTTTTAATTAATTTATTTAATATATTTAGTTTTCAGCATTGATTTTCACAAGAGTTTGAATTACAAATTTTCTCCCCATTTCTACCCTCCCCCCACTCCAAGATGGCGTATATTCTGGTTGCCCAGTTCCCCAGTTCCCCAGTCAGCCCTCCCTTCTGTCACCTCACTCCCCTTCCATCCCCTTTTCCCTTACTTTCTTGTAGGGCAAGATAAATTTCTATGCCCCATTGTCTGTGTATCTTATTTCCTAGTTGCATGCAAAAACTTTTGTTATTTTGTTTTCCAACATCTGTTTTTAAAACTTTGAGTTTCAAATTCTCTCCCCTCTTCCCTCCCCACCCACCCTCCCTAAGAAGGCAAGCAATTCAGCATAGGCCACATGCATATCATTATGTAAAACCCTTCCACAACACTCATGTTGTGAAAGACTAACTATATTTTGCTGCTTCCTATCCCATCCCCCTTTATTGAATTTTCTCCCTTGACCCTGTCCCTCTTTGAAAGTGTTTGTTATTGATTACCTCCTCCCCCATCTGCCCTCCCTTTTATCGTCCCCCCCCCTTTTTTAATCTTCTTCCTCCTTCTTTTCTGTGGGGTAAGATACCCAATTGACTGTGTATGGTATTCCCTCCCTATGGATGTAATTTCTTATCTCTACTTTCTCAGCAGAACAGTTTCTAAAAATATAGAAGGGGTGCAGGGTGGAGGTGGATGGTAGGAGAGGCACACTGAGGGGGCTTTGCTATTTCAGCATTCCACTCGGTCCTGATGCAGTTTAGGGGTTGCTGATAGGGTTTAGGGGTACTTGGACCCCAGAATATCAGGATACAAGGCAGAATTGCCTGGAACAAATTCACACACTCAAACTGTTTTCTAGTCTGGTAAAGTTTATTGTGACGCCAATAGAAGTGGGCAAGGTTTCTTAGGGAAGCTGCAACCTGATGGGGGGGATACTAAAGCTTATATGGAGAAGGGACTGTGAAAGAATGCCAAATATGCTAATTAGGTGATATGGGGCAGGATTAGGGAGTGGTCAACATATGCAAGTAGTCTGGGTGCTGGGCTACTGGAATATATGGGAAAACTCAGGGAGTCAACAGAGATAACTTTGTTGATGCCAGACATTGAGGAAGAAAAGATAGGGCTTTTTTTTTAACTGCCAGAGGCATTGTCTTTGGGGATCTGGTGCCAAAGAGAGTCCTTGGGTCAGTATCCCTGTGTCTGTTCTGATACAGGAATTACAAAGTCAGGCCTGCAACAAGAAAAAGTTTTCTCACAGGGCAGGGGCCTACTAAGATATTGGATGGCTTCTAGAGACATGATCTTAGGGCTGGGGCCAGAGCACAAGCACCCCATCAGTTCTACATTCTAACCACCACTCTATGCAGCCTACTTCCCTAGTCCCAGTGTTGCCATCTACTGAACAATTTAGTTCTTAATTGAGAGGAGAGAGATGGAGTTGGCCAACCTTTGTACTGGGCAGCATATACACAGAGGTGACCCTATTCTTACAAAATCCTTGATTTCCTCCTGTTTTGCAAAGTTAAAAATAAGAAGGAGGATGTAGGTACTCTGTTTTCTCAGACATATTTAATTCAACTCAGTACACATTCATAAAGCACCAACTGTGTGTAAGGCATCAGGCAAACTGCTGGGGATACATAAACAAAAATGAAACAGTCTAATGTTTTAATAGGGAAACCTAAAACATTGAGTAAACATTGTTTGGGAAGCTAAAAAACTGACTGGCCTAGCCTTCTATTCCTCCTTTTTGTGTCTCAAGCACTTAATACCAAAATAAGAAAAGTAATTAAATTCCTTTCCCATTTGTCCACTGATCAGCTGCATCTACCAGCCCAGTTTTCACCCTTGTACCATCAAGTGAGATATCCAGATCTCTTAAAAAAAAATCTGAACAACACATGCTCTGAGATTTGGGCCCAGCATCAGTTAATCAATGAGCATTTATTAAGTGCCTGGCATGTGCCAGTATATCAGTAAGGCAAGGCAAGATTCATGACCTTGAGGAAGACCACGAACATGCCTGAATGGTTTAGAATTGCGAAGTATGAAAAACTCTCCATGTAGAAGGCAGAGGAAGTATAACATTTATTTAGACTCCAGAGGATCAAATCCGAGAACCAATACCCCCAATTTGTTATAGTAGCAATTATATTCCCAAACCAGTAAGCCCACCTCAATGTAGTAACAAGCAAATTATAACATAGTATTATAGCAAGGAACCAAGTCATCCTGTGACCTTCCCCCCTGCTAGGGCCTTCCTGCAAACAATCATTCATGAATCCTAATTCTCTGCTCAACACTCTCTTCTGCAGCTCTGCTGATGCTGGTTCTCTCAATGTCTGCTCTTCAGAGCCCTCTTGATGTCTGCTGCCTCACTGTCTTCCTCTCAGTTCTACTGCTCTCAGTTCTTCTCCCCTTCAATTCTGCTCCTCTTCAATTCTGCACTCTCCTTTTATACAGTCCTAGCCGGCATCTAATTGGCTAGAACTCAGGTCTCTGATTGGCTGAATTCATGATTGACTAGAATTCAGTGCACATACCATTGGCTCTGGCCAAAGTGATTCCCCTTAGGGTCCTGAGGGCTTCACACTCACATTAGCTTAGCACCTAATAAGTAGGGGCTTTAGGCCTAGTTACAAACAAAGATATAATCAAGCCTTCCCACCTAGGCCCACCTGAGGCCTATTGAATGCATGGGGAAGATCTTCAATCACATTAATACTACAGCCAGGCACTGTGCTAAATGCTGAGGATACAAACAGAGGCAAAAGACAGTCCCTGCCCTCAAGGAGTTTACAGACTGTTGTTCCTCCTTCAGTTCACAGGGACAGGACCCAAGGACTCTCTTTGGCACCAGATCCCCAAGGACCATGCCTCTGGCAGTTAAAAAAAACCCCTATCTTTTTTCCCTCAATGTCTGGCACCAACAAAGTTATCTCTATTGATTCTCTGAGGACCAATGACATCAGGAGCGTGATGTCTTGAGTTGCAAGTGAATAGAATTTAAGTGAGGGTGAGCTGTGCCAAGTCATTAGCCTCACTCTTGTAACCAGAATGGCCTTTGTTTTCTTTGAATGACTCAGCTTACCTCATTGAGCCTCTGGACACTGTGGCTTGCTCTTCCGGGGCAGGAAGCCCAAAGAGCATGCCAGGAAGCAGACAACTTCCTGTGTGATGAGGCATGAGGCTGGCTGAGGGGAGGTGTTAGCTCCAGAACCTGGTCTACACTAGGGGGAGGGGCCAAGTCAAGAACCAATCGGCCCTGGTCATTCAGGCGGCGCTTGATGATGTCAAAAACCCTATAAGAGGGGAGAGGACAGCTTGAAGCTCTCTCTTTCCTCTTCCGGTTGGTGTGGGAGCAGCGGCAAGCAAGCGTGACTCTGGGCCAGCCCTTGCTCTCAGGCTGAGCCCAGATGTTGGTAACTATGAATTGTATTGGGTCTGTCTGTTGATATTTGTAACTTGTTTGTATTTTGGTTTTGAGGTTCGGGGTGCTGGTTTGTTTTTCCCCCGAACTAAATGAATGTTTTGAACCTCAGGGTGCTGGTTTTTTCCCCTGAAGTAAGTCAATGAATCTGTATTTGGTCTGTCTCTTGATGCTTGTCTGTATGCTCCCCTGAACTAACTGAATGCTAACTGAATGCTGGCATTTTCCCCTGAGCTAAATGAATGTTGTCTGTATGCTAAGTGAATGCTGGATTAAAGTAAGCTGGTCAACCCCTTCACCGTGCTTTCCTTGTTTAAGCAGATAAAAAGAACCTGTGCTTTCCCGGCAGCCTCCTGGGTCCCGGCAGGCCCCTGGGTGCCGGCTGTGGGGGAGGGATCTTACACCCCCACCGAAGCTGCTAGCTGGGTTGTTAAAACAACTCTCTCCTCCATCTAATGGGAGAGACAACATGCAAAAAATATATGCAAAGCAAGTTAGAACAAAAAAAGAACAGAGTTAGCATGTCCAAAAGGAGACCTCACTCTGGAAAGGGCTGTTGATGGGCTGATGACTGTTCCCTTCTAAAAGCCCCCTTCCTTGAGATTCCATTCACAAAGCTTACAATGAACCCTGAGTCATTAGTAAGCATTTACTTTGGCACCATTGGAGGCACACCTTGACTCCACACTCAGCATCCAAATGTACAAATAAATCCTTGACCTACTAAGTTCATATTCCGAGACGGATGTGTGCATATGATAATGTACACAAAGCTGACCTGCCAGGAGTGATTGAACCATTCCAGAAGAACGTCAATAGGAAAAAAGACCTGGTCTTTCCAACATTCCTACCAAAACAAACAAGGACAAAATCACACTAGAGATGGGATGGTCTATACTAGAACTCATTCTAAGTACTGTCCTTACTGGAAGCGTGACCCTATGATTGTGGCTACAAAAAAAAAGTAGGCTGAATGGACTTAACTATCAGTCAAACATGCTTGAACTGGTAAGCATTGTAGCACTACATCATCCCTCAAAAATTACCTTTTTGTAGCTCATTTACTTCAAAGGAAACCATCATGTCACCAAATCATGCCACCAACTACCTTAGGAAATGCCCTTGTATTACAGCTTGGTAAGATTCTACATGGAGAGGACATTGTCTTTGTCCTTGGTAGTGAATTTCTGGCTGTCAAATACAGGCTATAAGATTATGAGGCACCTAGGTGGTGCAGTAGATAGAATGTTAGAATTGGAGTAAGGAAGACCTGAGTTCAAATCAGACACTTGCTAGCTGTGTGACACTGGACAAGTCATTTAACCTTCCTCAGTCTCGGTTTCCTCATCCATAAAATGGGAATATAATCAAACCTACCTCACAGGGTTGTTCTGAGGGTCAAACAAGATAATACGTAAAGCACTTTGCAAACCTTAAAGCAATATAAAATACCATCTTTTATCATAAGACCATGGAATCCAGTGGATAGAAACACTGGCTCTGGAGTTAAGAAGACCTGAGTTCAATTGTGACCTCAGACACTTACTAGCTGTGTGAACCTGGGCAAGTCACTTAACCCCAATTGCCTCCCCCCACCAAAAAAAAAAATCATGAAATCACAGATTTGGAACTAAAAAGGACCTTGGGGCAATTGAGCCCAACTTTCTCCTTTTACAGATGAAGAAACTGAATCCCACAGAAGTTAAATGATTTGCTCAAAGTCACATAGCTAGTAAGTACATGAGGCAGGATTTTAATTCAAGTTTTCTTTACTCCAAATCCACTAATTTATCCACTATGCCATGATGCCTCTCATAATCTATAACCATATCTTAATGCAAGCTCACTTGGAGACAGTGCCACGTATTCATCTTCAGTAAATAGGCCTCATGCCTACCCCATTTTTCGTTGGCATGAAGATCACTGAGTTTAATTCAGAATTTACAATTGCTTGGGTGGCCATGTTGGTGGGGCAGTGCTAGAAGAGGAGTAAAGTAAAGGATGAGGAAGCTGGTGACGTGGTATGTATATTGATGATATACCAGACAGAAGGGCCTCCCCAACAAAGTCAAAGTCAAGGCTAACCTTTCAGCACCATCTTCAGTCAGTGGTCACACTCTAGACCAACTTCTAGTAACAATCACAGACCATACTATGGGATGCCAAGCTGTTTGAATGGGATACACAACATCTCAGAGGATACCTTCCACCCACTGGAGGAATTCATATCAACCTCTGAGATATCCAGAATATGGAAGGAAATGGATTTTTCTGGGGCTCCACAATAGAATTCTCCCTTCCCAAAAATTAGACTGCTGGGCTTGGAAGAAACCTTGAAAGGTCATCTACTCCATACTGCTCCTTCAGGCAGGAGAACCTCTAACATATCCCTGATATTACACACTGGCAGAGTCAAAACAAAGTAGAAGTATCCTTGGGTGAAATGACCACAAGGGCTCCAGCTGTTAGAAGATTCCTAGACCTCACAGGAAATGCTGCCCTCACTAAAGGGGGAACCTATCTCCTATCTTCTAGACTCTGGCAGACACACAAAGAGAGAGTCCACCTATAAAAATGGCAGGTTCCCTTCCTCCAGGGTTCCCTTTTTGTCATGCCCCCTTTCACCATATGTGTGAAGAATCATGTTCAACTTTTGACCTAAGCAAAATGTGACTATTAGCTACAGTAAAAGACATATATGATCCAAAATGAAAGAGCTAACAGTTCCACTATTTTCTGAACTAGTTAGACCACATCTAGAACATTACATTAAGTAATATGTACCACGCTTTAAGGGGAATATCAACAAATCAGAGCATGTCCAGAAGAAGGCAACTAGGAGAAGGAGGGAACTTGAAACCATGTCATATGAGAAGCAATTGAAGGAACCAGGAATGTTTAGCCTAGACAAGATTTAGCAGGGAGATAACAGCTGTCTCCACACATCTGACAGTCAGTGGAAGAGAGATAAGATTTGTTTGATGTGGTTCTAGGCAACAGAATTAGTCCCAATGGGTGGTAGTTATAGGGAAGAAAATTTTGATTTAATAGAAATAACTTTCTAACTTGAGTTATCCAAAAAATGAAATGGCTTGCTTTGTTAAATAGTGAGTTCTCTACCACTGAATAGCTTGAATAGAGGTAGAATGACTCTACCCATCAGAAATTATATAGGGAAGATTTCTAAATAGGATAAGTATAAATGGCCTCAAAAGTCTCTTCCTACTCAAGATTCTATGATAATAATAACTGGCACTTTGAGGATTACAAAGCACTTTATATACGCTATCTCAATTGGTCCTCACAACAGCCTTGCAAGAGGGATACTGGAGATATTATTATGCCTACTTTATAGATAAGGAAACAAAAGCTCAGAGAGATTGTTACTCACCCACGTAACTGTTGGAGGCAAGATTCAAATCCAGGTCTTCTGACTCCAGATCCAGTTTTCCAGTGCTATATCATGCTGCCTTTCCTGTCCCCAAACTGTTGCAAAGTCTATAGACTTTCAATCTGTAAGCAGAGAGTAAACGAACCCACTCCAAATCTATCTGCCTTATTAGGACAGGCATGAGAACCTTATGAATTTCAGCCCCACCACCACCTCCACCAACAGAAGCAGCATCAAAAATTCATGTATCAAATTCAGGCAGGAGATCACGAGCCTAGGAACACACAAAACATCAATTAAAGGTATGTTTCCAATCACAACAAGACAAGTGGCAAAGAATGATGATGAAGCCTCTTCTACAAGTTGCCTCTGACGCCACCTGAAAAACACAGGTTACCCCACTAGTTCACATGAATTATGGGGGTAACTGAAAATGAAATCATGTAACTAGAATTCATTAACCTGTCTCTTCATTTGAAATTCTTAGAATGAGGGCTTAAATCCATTGCAGTCAGTTCTGATCTCAGACCTGGGAACACTTATTTTCATGGAATGAAAAATGGTGACAGAGTTCTCAGGCCCCGTATTCACAGGATAGGGACCTCAGCCTCTTTTTTTTCACCTACCAACTAGGACAGGCCATTAATTTGTCCAGAAGAATAAATGCCCATCTGAGTATATGAACAAAGGCAGCAGTGACTGAGATAGGTCTGGACACACAGCAAGGCTTCTTTGATCAAAATGGGCACCCAACCAAGCCCCTTCCTTGCACCTATTTCCACAGAGATAGCATGGTCTGTGCCCCATGATCTGTTTTGTGGGTTCCCCAGGATTCTGCCCACTTTACCTTGGTCACTTCCTTCAAAGTCCATCTTTAACTACAAAATCCATCTTTGACTATTATTGTATGGCTTCATACACATAATAATAGTTCATATGTATGACTAT
Organism: Trichosurus vulpecula; assembly: GCF_011100635.1. Lineage (NCBI taxonomy): Eukaryota > Metazoa > Chordata > Mammalia > Diprotodontia > Phalangeridae > Trichosurus > Trichosurus vulpecula. The sequence continues at coordinate 185,050,538 of NC_050580.1, read as the reverse complement.
TTGCTCCATCTCCATTTAGGGAAGTTTTCCTTCTGACTAGGACTACCCATTTTCATTTGAAAAGGCAATTAGATAATAGGGTTACAGGATTGAGAGCTAAAAGAACCCTAAGTGGTCATCTAGTCCAAACTACTACTCCAGAAGTTCCATCCTAAGCACCTCCCACAAACATAGTTATTTGGTGCACCATACTAATGTATGTACTTCCTTCCTATGTTCTTCCCTACTACATAAGCCAATAGCCAGGCTTCAGAATTGCTCCAAAGTCATTACATTCTATGCCAGACCTGATTATTGGACTCCCATTTCTTCCAACAAGTTCCAAGCCACATATGAGGCTCACATACTTAATGATCTCCAGTTTACTGTCTTTGGAACAAAGGGTAGTACATCTGGTTTTTGGAAGGGCAAGGAGAGTTACAGGAGTTAAGAGGCAGAGAGGGGAATTGGTAGGGAAATGGGCGACTATATTTTGAATTTCTATGGCAAAAAATTAATTACTGGAGGCCAATCCCTTGTGATAAACCTCTCTCCACACTAAGTTAGTCTGGTCCTAAGATGGTAGACATAGTCCATCATTGAGCCCATACTTGAAGGCTTCCAGTGTGATAGGACTTATCAAAGCTCATTGGCATAGCCTCTGAGTGTTAAAATAGAAAAATTAAAATTAGAAAACCCAATGACATGGATGTAGGAAAAAAGATACACTTATTCTTTGCTAGTGACTTTGTAAATATTTTGAGTCATTCTGGAAAAAAAATCTAGCAACATGTTGCAAGAGATTTTTAAAGCTATTTCTATTTTTGCTTGATGAGTCTATTTCTGAGGATATACCCCAAGGAAATGACTAAAAATGAAAAAAAAGACTAATTTGTGCAGATACATTCAAATAAATGTTGTTTATGATAGTGAGGAATTGCAAAAACACCAAATGACTGACAATAAGACCTAAACAAATTACACTATACACTGTCTTCTGCCTTCAAATCCCTTGCTCCCCTGTCCTATTTCCACTCATGCCTTGCCAAACCAAACCCATTATCATCTTCCTTATTTGTTCCTGCTTGTGTTGCTGAAGGCCAATTAAGAAAGTCCCATAACTATGTTGAATAATTCCACCACAAAGTTATGTGATGTAATCTCAACTGGACCCTCATTACTATATCTTTTATTCTTCCTGAATAATTACCATACTCCATAGCAACTTCTAAACCTTTCTTTTTCTTACCACTCCTTTCCCTCTCCTTTCAGGAGAGGGCCTTGCATCATATTACTAATAAAATAAAGGCCATCTATCATAAGCTTCCTACTTCTGCCCTAGTCTATGTCTCAAAACCTGTCTACACTATTCCTGTCATAGGAGCAATATCTTCCATGTAGTATAAGTTGTTTGGGTGGGGGGGGGTTGTTTGTTTTTTTCTGAGAAATTATTGAAACTGTTCTTATGTTTAATTGGCTCAGGGGGTTAAGGTTCAGTGGTGGGAAAGAAAAAATACCAGTTTACTCTCCTTAGTTATCTCTGTAGCTGACTCCCAGATACATACATAAATATATATATATATATAAATATATTATATATAATATACATGTGTGTATGTCATAGATATAGATATAAATATCTCCATCCCTAATCTCTCCCAAACTCCAATCCCACATAACCAGCTACATGCTATACATCTCCACTTGGATGTCTCAAAAGTATCTCAATTATCCATCCCCTCCTACCTCCTCAAAAAAAAAACCCCTCTCCTCCTCCAAACTTCCCATTTCTGCTGAGGGCACCACCATCCTTCTGGTTACTCAAGTTCCTAAGTTCAGAGATACATTCAACTCTTCCCTCTCACTTTCCACAGCCAATCAGTTAGTTGCCTAGTCTTAATGATTTTAATTCTATGCCATCTCTTATATCTGTCTCACATGACTACTACTACCCTTGTTCAGGCTTTCATCATCTCTTCTTTGGACTATCCTAGTAGCTTTCTAATTAATCTCTCCACTCCTAGTATCTCCCCTTATAGCCCAAACAGGTACCAAAATAATCTTCCTAAAGCACAAATATGACCATGACATTATCTTACTTAAGAATCTTTAGTGTCTTCCCATTGGCCTCTAGGATCAAGTATGAACTCAGCAAGCACTTTTGCATAACTCTCCTCCATGTGCTATGTTCCAGCCAACCTGTTATATTTACTCTTCCTTAAATTTGGGCTTCCATCTCATGCCTTTATGCCTGTAGTAATGTGGTCTATTTCAATGACCCCAAAATGTAACAAGACAAGTATATTACATGAGGTATAGTCAACACTCACACTGTGTAAAACTTGAGGCCTTACACATCTCCCCTAGGTGACACCCAACACCCAACTTTCTCTCTGAGTTTGGCTCAGTTCTCCAACTTGCTCTCATACTAGCAAGTTTTAGTTCTCAGAGATAGACTACCACCACACAGTTACATTTAAACTCTCTCAAGATCCTAACCCATTTTGAGCAAAAATGTATTTCCCCTGCTCATCACCTCTAGCCTTTCATCCCCCAAGAGTTCTAGTTACACAACCAGCTGCTTACAAAGAATGATACTTTGGGATCTTGAACATAACCATTTACTGAATAATAAGGCAAAAGAAATAATTATATTATAGAGAGTAATATATTAAGACAAATACAAAAATAATAAAATGCATCACTATAAATGGGTATACACACATATCACATTTTTCCACCAATACATTCAATAGCCATGGTGAAGAATGATCATGTACTTATGGGAACCTAGAATGGAAACACATGGGAGAGTAAAACTCATGTGTTTAGCGCAACTCACATCTCTAGATTGGAGACTTCAATGTTATTGATCCATTCAGGAACATTTGCACCACACAGAACTGCTTCTCTGCTCACTTCTTTACTGTTAATTTTAACTACTCTTCAGCTGAATGAAACTTCTCTTCTCTACTAGAATCTAGCCTAGGGGTGGGGAACCTGTGGCCTCGAGGCCACATGTGGCCCTCTTGGCCTTCAAGTTCGGCCCTTTGACTGAATTCAAACTGAATCCAATCCTGATAATTTGTTTTGTGAACTTTGGATTCAGTCAAAGGGTTGCACTCGAGGACCTAGAGGGCCACATGTGGGATCGAGGCCACAGGTTCCCCACCCCTGAAGCCTTTAAAGCTCTTTCAAAGAAGGAAGTGGGTAATCAGGAACACCTGATTTAAAATCTGTCCTGAGACACTTAGTAGTTGACTCTGGGTAAATCATCTAATCTTTGTCTACCTCAGCTTCCAAAACTGAAAAATGGAGATAATTATAGCATCTGCCCCTCAGTGCTTTTATGAGGATAAAATGAGATAATGGTTTTAAAGTACTAGATAAATGCCATGTATTGCCATTATTCGATTAACCATCAATCAATCAATAAACATTTATTAAACACCAATTATGTGCCAGGCATTCTGCTAACAGAAGAGAGGGTGAAAATAAAAAAAAAATTAAAAAGCCCTTAAGGAGCTTACAGTCTAATGGAGGAGCTTTTAAGGACATTTAGAAAATGTTAGCTCTTAATGTGAATAACAATTCATCAGACTTGATGATATAGACCAGACCATTCAGCTATTCTCTCCCCTAGGATGCTTCAGAATGGAGCTCATAGTAACACAGCTCCTCTCTCTCCAGGTTATGAAAACAGTGGCAAATTACCCTCTGCTTTTCCTTCTCAAGTCAGAGGGAACAGCAGAGAGCAACAAGCCCTTTTGAAAAATTTCCCCTTTCTGAAGCTTTTGCCATTTTGAACTGAATGAAGGGTGATCATAATAGCCATTCCTGGAGCTCTTGGCTAATGGAAATAATTTTCTCTGACTAATTGGGAATCACTCAGCTGAAGCCTTCCCTCCACTGACTCCCTCTGTCACAGTTCCAATGGAGCGGCTTTTCAGCATTGCTGCTGTGCCTTCAATTCTCAGCTTTCTCCTCTGCTGCTGGGTCTTCTCTTGTCCATTTCCTAAAGTAGTTGTGGTTCAAGGGCTTAAACAAGAGCCTCTTGACCCTTAGCGACTCACCTTTTACTTAGAAAGACACAACTTTTCAAATTTCTCCTATCAAATCAACAGTCTTTTTTCAATCATACATCCATCTCCAATTTATAAAGTATTTTCTTAGTATTACCCTCTTTAAGTCATAAATCTTCTGTTTAGTCATTTTTCAGTTGTGTCCAACTCTTCTTGACCCCATTTGGGGTTTTCCTGGCAAGGGTACAGGAGTGGTTCATCATTTCCTTCTCCTGCTCATTGAGCTGGAAGAATGGGAAACTGGGGCAAACAAGGTTGGTTAAGTGGCTAGCACAGGGTCACATAGCTAATAAGTGTCTGAAGCCAGATTAGAAAATAGGAAGATGAATCTTCTTGACTCCAGGCCCAGCACTCTGTCCGCTGTGCCATATACCACATAAACTTGTATTTGTATTCTCAGCACTTAACATAAGTACCTGGCACATAGTAAGCACTTAATAAATGCTTATTGCCTTCTTAATACTAGATGCAATGCATCCATCTGAAGCTCATCCCTGTCATAGAGGAAGTGGAGTTGCCTATGTAGAGAACAAATGTTAGGGGCGCTCTGGACCTAGGCCCCCCCAGAGGGTAGTGAGACGCCAGGGAGTCTGGACCTGCTGACGTGGCAATGCCTGTGTGGCTTTCGTCACCTCAGTACCGGGGCGGCTCTTACTGGAGGAGCTCCACCCTCGGGGAGGAACTGGGGAGGAGCCAACCCGAAACACCCAATATAAGGCGCTCCCCAGAGAGGGTCAGTGGGATTTGTGTGTGAGATTTCTGGTACGCCATTGCAATAAAACTGCTTGTCGCATTCCGGTGTTCTGCCTGGTGATTCTCCTCTCGCATCCCCCGAGAGGAGCCGGAGACGTCCGAAGACCCGAGGGCAGGGTAAGTGGAAGGCGGTGGTCGGGGTGCAGCCCCCGGCCGAACAGGGACCGGTGGCGTCCCTAAGGGAACCGGTAGGCCGCTAGCCTGCTCTCCCTAGGTGGAGGAGCGGAAGACCAGGCAGCCTCAAGGGAGTGCCCTTGGGAAGAATGGTGCATAAAGTAAGTGAGGCCCGTGTTGATGAACCGGAGGACAAAGGCGTACTCGCCTGCCAGATCTACAAGGTCTGCAAAGAACAAGGCGTTAAAATTCATATAAGAGCATGTAGAGAGTGGGTGGAGAAGATCTGGGTGGTCAGCCCGTGGCTGGAGCACACCGGGGTGGATCTGCCCGTCTCCGCGGCAGGCGGAGTGCTTAGGAACCGCCACGGATCAGGCCACATTCATAAGACTCATATACAAGATGGCCAACATCAGGGGTGTACAGTCACTCCCCGAAGTACAGATGTGGCTACCGGAACAGAGCAAGAGGAGGAACTTGCACACTTGGTAGACTCCAAGGACAAGATACCAGAAAAAGGAAAGAATGAAGTAAAGTTCTGAAGAAGTTAGTCCCAATAAAGCACGGCACCTGGCCTCCGTTACATCAGAGGGCCAAGCAATTTGTGCATAGGAGTCAAAAAATCCTCTCTGTGTTTTTTGTCTCTGTGTCTGTGTGCTGTATCTGTGTTTCTGTGTGTGGTGTTTCTGTGTGTGTAATCTGACACCCTGTAATGTCCACTATCTCTTTCTCTCCCTCCCTGACTCCAGTCTCTTCAGAGGAGCGGGAGGGCGGGGGGGGGGGGGGGAGGGGGGGGAAGGAGAGAGGAAAATGTCTTCTTGTTTAACGGTTTATAGTTGTTGGAAATAATGCTCTTTCTTTCTCCCTTCATCCCAAATCTGGCCAATTTGGAATGTGAGGAGAGATAAGAAAGGAGGCGGGGACCTTTTCCCTGAAATTTAAAGAAATGTGTTACTCCTGATTTGATGCTTAAGACAAAGTCAGAATTTCTCATACCATTTGGCACTAAGGCAAATTCGGAAAATACATGAATCTCTAAAAAAGAGACACTTTGAGCTCCCCAGTATGAGGAGAAAGGGACATGGTACCACTGGATTTTTTCCAGAGTCCCACTCACCTTAGACTGGCAAATTCAAAGCTCTCACTTCCAAAAAGGTTTTTAAGGAGTGAACACAGAAGTAAAATTTACTCGAGGAAAAATTAGAACAATTAAGATTTTGATTTAGCAGATTCTGTTAACCATAGATAATCTGGTGAAGTATATGAAACCTTTTTCAAAATAATAATACACGTATGAATGTGAAGAAAAATCAGTTTATATGACAAAAGATATTCTGTATCCCCCTCCAATCCGTAGACTCCTTGGGGGGTTAAGAATTCCAGCTCTATGTCAGAAGTATATACAAAGATGTTTTAATTCCTGTGTGGTTAATGAGAATCACCATGAGACTAGTATAAATTAGAGTTAATAAGTACTTTTCAATATATAACTACAGAGATCCTTATGTGCAATTTAGTGACCCTCATCCCTATTTGAGTTTGAAACAGGGGGGTTTAAAGCTTCCAAAACAGAGAAATGAAAGCCAAACGTGAGAGCCAATCTGAACATAGTGTACCCAAAAGACTGTTACTGTAGTCCTGAGAAACAAAAATACTTCTTCAGATATGAATTATCTCCATAGATATAACCAGGGCCACCCGGATGGGAACATTTTTAGCTCGCTGTGATTTTCCTACGTTTGCTACTTGGAAAGTTTAAAAAGTGATTCGCAAATATACAATAGAGAGTTGGCTTCTTTTCAAATAATTGCCTTGTGTACTAGCTGCTTTTCTTATTTAGGCCCTTTTATTCTGCTGTGTCTTTCACCTAAAAGTCCTACAGCCCTGGACCCCTGGGCACCCTGAAGCCCACACTTCTAGGCAATAGGTAAACAGAGGAACCTCTCCTCCCTATCCCCCAAGTCCTTGCTCCCACACCACCAGAACTTACATTTTTTGCTCCTAGTCTTCCAAACCTGACAACCCCTATTAGAAAGTAAAGATCTCTCAGGGACCCTCCTCAATGATTCCTTAGACCCTTAATTCAGGTGCTGGACTCTGCAGCTTCCCAGCACCTTCCCCCCCTCAGTCCCCAGCCAGGCTCTGCAACTATGAGGGGAAGAAAAGCCTCTATGCTTGGTAAGCCTAATGTATGTAATGATTTGGGAATGCAATTAATGTCATCTGAAATTTTTCTGTTTGTACTATTATTGTACTTCTGAATTGTAGTAAAATTCTCCTATATTATAAAACTTAAAAGACTAGAAATGAGGTTAGACAAAGCAATCTTTAATCTGAATTTTGTTGAAACTACAAAATGAAAACAATTGTGTAAAACTGGTTAAGTTACTTTCTCAGCCTTGCTAACCCTACCTTGTTAAGATCACAGCTAAAACAATTCTGCCAGCACTTAGGAAACTTGTAAGATTGTTAACTAGGTTATTTGGGATTACTGTTTTAATGTTAAACACCAATACAGTTTTGGAAAGATAAAAGGAATTAAGTCCACCTAAAGATATTGATCAGGATAAATATATTGCTTATTGTGAGTTATTATGATTGCTGTTCCATTAATTATCAACCCCCTCTGCCTGGAAGGGAAACCGACTATACCTTCTTCGCAATGATTCAAATTTCTTAGGTTTCCTTTTTATCCGGGGCAATAGAAGTAGTTAGGATACTGGCCCGGCACATTTTAAACCGACCTCATTATAATACGTGATTGCAAACTATTTGTAAAACTTTCCCAAGAAAAATGTGAATGGAACTTAGAAATTCATATTTGAATAATTGAGAAATTTATTAACTGTATAGCCCCAAGAAAATTCTATTCACTGTAGTTTACTGTTCAATAAGGGAATGGTGGTGGAATCCATTCCCAGGGATATTACAAAGATCGCATGATTGTAAAAGTGCTTGGCATACTACTTGATATAAGATACATGCTATTTAAATGTAAACTGTTTTAAGTTAAAAATAATTGCTTTATATTAACTTTATGTGGATTTTCTTCAATGTGAAGTTTTGGTAATGAGGTGAATGATTCTCTGTATTAAGCAATTTGGGGTCATATCTGACTGCGGTAAAGCCACCAAAATGGAAATTAATTGGTCTTGGTTTTCAAGTTTAAATGGATGATAATTATGGTTTTTTGATATTTTGTTATATTTCTCAAATTTTTCTTATTGCGTAAATTGGTAAGCAGCTATATCATCTGTGTTGTTAGAAAAGCACTTTCTTTTATAATCTAACTGTTATTAGGTTAAGAATTGTAATTTGAGAAATCTTAAACTACCAAATTTTATCTTTAATTGTTTTGCTATCATTTGGGAAATTTGTGAGATCATTAATTAAGCTATTGATGTTGTTTCTTAGAGATAGTATTTGCACTAGTAAGTTTAGTTTTCTTTTTTTTACTTATGTGGAAAAGGTTTGGTGATCAAAATTTAAGAATTGCTAGCACTAGGAATTAATAATATCAGGATAAATATACGCTGTTTCTGAGTAAGAGAGATTTTTTATGTAGGAAAGTTTTGTGAACTCCTCTGCATGATTTTTGAAGACCTTGACTAAGTTTGCTCAGAGGAACAGCAAAAGATAGCACACAGAGTTCTCTATGTAACCCCTTCCTAGAGACCATGTTACTTCTCCTTATTTTGTAACATTGCCAAGGCCCTTGGGAACTCTCTGCACGGGCAAGGTCATCAGCCCAGAAAAAGAACTTGTTTGAGTTATGTAGGTCCTAAACAATGAACTTGACTTGCTGAGGAACTGAATGTACAATAGATGGAAAGGATTCTAATATTTGGCTTTTACACCGGGACAAGTTTAACGTAGAGGATGAAAGATGTTTAATTCACTCCCTTATGTATGTGAGTCCTATTGTCTTAAAACAAAAAGGGGGAGTAGCGGGTAGGCTGACCCATGCGCAGCTCGCTACAGCTACCTTTACTGCTACTTTTTAATACCTTTACTGCTACTTTTAATGCTACTTTTTAATACCTTTACTGCTACTTTTAAGGCCAATTTTTTACAAATTCGTGACGATGGCCTCACGCCCGCGCTAAAATACTATGCTGGGGGCCGGTGTGAAAAACAGGAACCAGACCAAAAGGAGAGACCACCAACTGCGTGTCTTCAAGGCAGCACGGTCTGGTGGAAAGATGAGAAAGGGGTGTGGCACGGGCCGGGAAGGGTTGTAATCAGAGGGAGAGGGTATCTTTGTGTCTCCACAGATGACGCCACGGGAGAACAAATCTGGGTGCCCCTCCGCCGGGTCCGTGAGGTTGTGCCCCCGTCGATGCCCCAGGGGCAGGAGGCTGCGGCGGAAGCACAGGACCGTCCGGAGACAGAGGGCTGCCTTCAACAACGCCCTTAGCTGCCTGCTTGCCATGATCCAGTTGGCGACCCCATCCACTGCTGCTCCTGCCGTCTTGCCACCCCTGGCAGTGACTCCCACGCATTGGGCCATTACCCCGAATCTCCCGATGTTCCAGTTGGTGACCTGCAGCCCATCCTGTCTGTGTAACCCCTAGTCCCTATAATGTTTCCCAGTATGCACAATTAGAAAGACTTCTAGCACTGCCACTACTTTCACCACTGAACTGCACATGTTAGATGAGGCCATTGCGGCCATACAGACTGCCACTATACAATTCAATGGCGACCGGGACAAGAACTATAACAACGCCAAGGACTGGTGGGACACTCTTCATGTCCATCAATTACTCCAATGGGCCTCCATTGGGGGGTTTGTCCTCGTCATTGCCCTTCTCACCTGTTTGTGCTTACCCTGCCTGACTTCTAGTATGATTGGGGTTCTGCGCCGCTCATAAAACAAAAAGGGGGAGTTGTTAGGGGCGCTCTGGACCTAGGCCCCCCCAGAGGGTAGTGAGACGCCAGGGAGTCTGGACCTGCTGACGTGGCAATGCCTGTGTGGCTTTCGTCACCTCAGTACCGGGGCGGCTCTTACTGGAGGAGCTCCACCCTCGGGGAGGAACTGGGGAGGAGCCAACCCGAAACACCCAATATAAGGCGCTCCCCAGAGAGGGTCAGTGGGATTTGTGTGTGAGATTTCTGGTACGCCATTGCAATAAAACTGCTTGTCGCATTCCGGTGTTCTGCCTGGTGATTCTCCTCTCGCATCCCCCGAGAGGAGCCGGAGACGTCCGAAGACCCGAGGGCAGGGTAAGTGGAAGGCGGTGGTCGGGGTGCAGCCCCCGGCAAACAAATATGACTTGCTCTGGGAGGTTTTTTCTCCCCTTTTCAAAGTCCCAGACAGGTTCACTTCTTAAAACATATTCTTGAAGGCCAGGATAAAATAGAAAAGTATTGTATGTCATTATGACTTTATGCTAGAGCCTTTCCTCTCTTGATTATCTCCGATTTATCCCAGGTAGCTAGGTGGCACAGTGGATAGAGCAGTGGATTCAGCATCAGGAAGACAAGTTAATTCAAATCCTGTCTCAGATACTTATTAGCTGAGTAACCCTAGGCAGGCCGTTTAAGCTCTGTCTGCCTCTGCTCATCTATAAAGTACTGATAATAGCACCTACCCTCCACAGTTACTGAGGATAAAAACGATATCACGTTTATAAAGCCCTTCACACTGTGGCACTACCCTACCTTTGCAGACTAGTAACACACATTACTCATTACCCACTTGCTCTATGATCCAGTCAAACTGGACTACTTGCTTCCGTAACCCACACTCCATCTTCCACTTCCACACCTTTAATCAGGCTGTCCCCCTGTGCTTGGAATGCTTTCCCTCCATACTGCCTCATGAAATTTCCTAATTCCTTCAAAGATCAGTTCAAGTGCCACCTTCTTCAAGAAGGCCTTTCCAGATTCTTCCATGTCCCATCTACTCTCCTCCAATCATTTATTTTGTACATAGCCTATATTTGTCCATGAGCATGCTACTTCCCCAAAAGTAGAATGTAAGCTCTTTCAGGATAGATTCTTACTTTTGTTTTTATATCCTAATTGTATAGGATAGTGCCTGGCACAGAGAAAATACTTATTTATTGATTTAGACAAATAGTTCAGATATAGAACTGCATTTGGGAAATGCGGTCTTACTTAGTGATGTATTACCCCTTTCCTGTCTCTTTTTTTTGTGTGGTCTCCTTCAGATTGTAATTATAAGCTACTTGACGGCAAGGACTACCTTTTTATTAATTGTATCCCCAGTGCTTAGCACAGTGCCTGACACATAGTAGGCTCTTAATAAATGTTTCTTGGATTAGGTTTATTGGATTGGAAACTCAGATGAACTAGATGGGAGGTATATAGCACAATGGAAAATCAATTTTCCTTGTCCTTATCAAATTTTGACCAAAGGTAGCACTTCCATGTGGCCTATCAGATTTCAAAGGATTTAAGATATGCATATGCATATACCCTACTTAACATACATAGTAAAAGCACAAGAGGAATGTGAACAGTAAAAGGAAAAAGCAGAAAGTCCTTTCTAACTAATATTAAAACTCAGAGTGTCTGAGGTACTGAGGAATTACTAAATACAAATGAACAGGTTCTCATATCATTGGGAATTAGTGATAACTCAGGCAGCTGAAGATATCATTAGCAGAGCTGTGAAATGACCCAACAGTTCTGGGAAACAATTTGGAATTATATTTTAAAACTCATTAAACTGTATATGATCTTTGCTTTAATAACACCACTACTGATCATCTATCCCAATATGGTCAAAGACAGAGGGAAAGGTCTCATAGCTATACAAAATACTTTTATAGCAGCAGTTTGTGTAGTAATGACCTAGAAGGAAAATAGGTGTCCATCCATTATAGTATAAAAATGTAATGTGGAAAGCAATTTGGAACTGTGCCCTGAAGGTTACTAAATTGTGCATACCCTTTAAACCAGATTTACCATTACTAGGCTTAAAAGCCCAGAGATCAAAGAAAGAAGGAAAGTATCAATATGCACAGAAATATTTATAGTTAGCTCTTTCTAAAGAGCTAAAAGCTGGAAATTAAATAAAGGGGCTGTCCCATCGAGGAATGGCTAAACAAATATTTTAAAAATGTAATGGATTATTATTGTGCCACAAGAAATGACAAAATGGACAGTTTCGGAGGGAACCGGGAAGATCTCTGTGAGCTGAACTAAATTTATACTATCACATCATAGAGGAAAATAACTTTTAAAGACGTTGGAACTCTGATCACTGCAATGACAAAGCACTGGTTCAAGGAAGTGAAGATGGAACACGCTATCCACCTCCTGTCACAGAGATGATGAACTTGAAATTCAGAAAGACATATTTTGGGGCATGGCCAACGTGGGAATCTGTCTTGCAGGACAACTATACATGTTTATGATAAGGGTTTTATTTGTTGGTTTTGTTCATAGAGGTGGAGGGATGTGTATATGTGAAATGGGACTGTGGGAGGGACATATTATAAATGCATGCAAAATAAATATAAATATTATATATATATATATATGTGTGTGTGTGTGTGTGTATGTGTGTGTGTGTACACACACACAAAGAAAACAATAATGGAATAGTATTGTACAAAAAAAAATGAGGAATTTGGAGAAACTAAGGAAAACTGTATGAATTGATGCAAAGAACTAGGATGATAATTTACAGACTTACCACAACAACAAAGGAAAATAGCTTTGGAGGACTTCATAGCACTGATGTGTCCAATTGTGACTTGAAAGGACTTCTGGTGAAACATGCCTCCTGTCTCTTGGCAGAGAGACAGTTAACTAAAGGCACAGAATAAGGCATTACATTTTCAGATACAGCCAGTGTGTTGACTTGTTTTGCTTGACTATGTATTTGTTCTACTGGGGAGGCAGTGGAGGAAATCATTAGGAAGTGACAGTGCAAAAAAAGAAAAGAGCACTAACAAAACTTTTCTTTTTAAAGTGAGCAGCAGGTGACTCTCAGATTTAAACTTTTGATATACATTTACCCTGATACCTATGTTTATAATTCAGAACGCACTGAAGAGTGCATTTAAACTACATAAGCAGCACTGCTATTAATGCTAGCCTAAATTATGGAAAGTTTATCGTATTTTAACAGTTGCATAGATAATTCAGTATCCCTAAGGATTTTGAAAAATATGGATACACAAAAATCTATTCTCATGCTCAAGAGCACTGTATATCCTACCCTAAAAAATCACTAAAATGTGAACAAATCATCTTCTTCTTCTGGTACCATCACTTTTCAGGAGAATGGAGCTTCATGCCCAAAACACATTCAGCAGAGAAAGTTGCATTAGAAAAATAAAGGAACATTAACAAAAGAGCAAAAAATAGATAACATATTGGGTCTCTGGATTAAGACTTATTTTATTATACATAATGTATAGCACTTCATATAATTTAGTTTATTTATGTCATTCTCTACAGGGCACTGTAATTAATTCAGTGACATCAATGTTGACCTCATATGGTAAAGGATGGGATCTGGGTTATCTTCAGCGTACCAAGTACCAAACAGTTTAAATGAGCTAAAAAGTTACATCACATACAACAGTTGCAAGAGATCAACTTTCAGGCTGGTTCAAGTTTACAGTAGTTGCTTTGTGAAGTTCTCCCTCAAGACTTGGATGCCACCCAGTGTCGTCGAGTGTTTGTGCAAATGCCAGCTTTGGACTACCTGACTACCTCCTTTTGCCAGCCCCACTTTTGCCTGTCTTACTGCTGCCACTGCTGGACTTGCTCGAGGATTTTGAAGAGAAGAGTCTTGTCATAAACTCTGAAACATCAGGCAGCTCATGGTTGGAATTCAACATGTTCATTGACTGCTCCATCTCCTGCAGGAAGACACAGCATGACAATGTGAGAGACATACCACAAGCATTTAGGTTCATTCATTTTTAACATCTACTAAGGCATGATTCTTAACTTTTGTTTGTCTGGACCCCTTTGTATTGGTAATTAAGGAGGGCTTTTAGCACTTATTCAATCAAGTGCCCTTGAAGAGTTTGGCCTTTGATTCCCTGATTAAATTAGGAGTCCTTGATGACCTCCACCTCCTTGCCTCAAGGGAAAGCCTAGTTTACATGGGTTTGAGTGACACGTTTGTGACATCAGAGGATTTAGACCACATGGGAGTAAGTCGAATTTTTGTGAAGCTTTTAGGTCATGTGGGTGAGTTGCATGTGTGACTCACCTTTGACCCTGAACAAGATATATAAACCTAGAGGTTGGTGTTCTCCCTAGGGCCTCTCACTCTTGGAGGTGTGTTGATGTGAAGACTCTGGGCGGCTGTATTTAAGAGCCCTCCAGCTTGTAAACAAGGACGCTGAGACTTTGCTAAACCCTGGTAACTATGCATTGAGATATATATTGAGATGTATACTGTGATTTGGTTAGACAGAAATGTTGATCTGTTTATACTGTCTCTGTAATTTCTGTTTGTATTTGCTCTGAAGTTCAGGGTGCTGGCTTTTTCCCCTGAATTAAGTGAATGATATTTGTACACTGGATCAAAATAAGACTGTTAACTCCTTAACACTGCTTTCCTTAGTAAAGCAGATCAAAAGAACCTATGCTGGCAGCGTTTCTGTTGTTGGGCTTGTGTTGATCTTTCACCCCCACAGCAGCTGCTAGCTGAATTGTTGCAACACCCTTATGGAGGTCTATAAACACCTCAGAACAATGCTTTAAAATGCATAAAGTAAAATATACAGGGAACCAATGCAATACAACAAAGGGAACCAATTATAATGGAAATATAGTTATCAAAAAAATTTTTTAACCTAATTCATAGACCCTAGGTGAAAAGCACCCAAACTAAACTAACAGACAAAGGCAATGGTATTTGATTAAATAATGGCAATATCAGACTAAATAACACTTTCACAGAAAGCCAATATTCACATAAACTAATAACTTTTCAAAACAGCCAAAGACAAGATACACTGATTCACTTCAAGTCATTAGTAATAATACCTTATGCTTCTTTTATGCCCTCTAACATTAAGCATATAGTAGGTGCACAATAAATATTTGCTGATTTGATTCAACTAGTATTTAAACTATGTTCTCTGTATGCATGTAATTATTTTAAATCTATTAACATGTCAATCTGATGCTAAACAGGTAGCTGGTATTTGGAAGTTATCTCTGTCCCACTCTCTGACCTTCGAACATGGCACACAATCCTCCTTCTCCAGACCTCTGCACTGGCTATCTCCCATGCCTAGAATGCAACTCTGACTCACAGAACCCCTTCTTTTCTTCAAAACACAGCAAAAACACAACTGGGGGGAGGGGGGCGAGCTGTGGAGCCAAGATGGAAGCTGGAAAGCAAGGATTTGCTTAAGCTCTACCCCAGGTTCCTCCAAACACCTATAAAAAAAAATGGCTCTGAACAAATTCTAGAGTTGCAGAACCCACTTGAAGTAGAAAAGGGAAGCAGGGCTCCAGCCCAGGACAGCCTGGATGGTCGCTGGGAAGGGTCTATTGCATGGAGCTGGGAGCAGAACAGAGCCCAGCGGGGGCTGTGCCAGGACCAACCAGACCAAGAACCAGGTGGAACAGGTGGTGGGGCCCTGAATCATTGAGCTGCAGCAGTTACCAGACTTCTCAACCCACAAACGCCAAAGACAACAGAGAAGGTTAGTGGGAAAAGCCGCTGGGACAGAGTAAAAGGAGTTCGCCACCCCGGGATGGCGGAGGTCTTTCAGCTCTGAGGCCGCTTAAAGAGCTACAGCTGCAGTGGCCTCCAGCCCCAGGCCCACCTGGTGGGAGGAATTAAGAGGTGGATCAGAGGAGGTGTGCAAGGCCTGTTTTGCCCTGCCTGATCTGGGCTGCAATCCTGGTTGGTGGTTCTTGGGGGAGAAGGAGCTCTGAAGATAGCTGCTTAGTACTCTCTACTGTACAAGCAGTTGTACCCCGACAAAAAACTCAAGGGTCAAGTAGTTGGTTGGGAACATGAATAGGCAGCAAAAACGAACTCCGACTCAAACTCAAACTCTAGATTCTTTTTTTAGTGACACAGAAGTCCAAAACATACAGCCAGAAGAAGTCAACAAAGTCAAAGAACCTACATCAAAAGCCTCTAAGAAAAATATGAACTGGTCTCAGGCTATGGAAGAGCTCAAAAGGGATTTGGAAAAGCAAGTAAAAGAAGTAGAGGAAAAACTGGGAAGAGAAATGAGAGTGATGCAAGAAAACCATGAAAAACAAGTCAATGACTTGCTAAAGGAAACTCAAAAAAATACTGAAGAAAATAACACCTTAAAAAGTAGACTAACTCAAATGGCAAAAGAGCTCCAAAAAGCCAATGAGGAGAAGAATGCCTTGAAAGGCAGAATTAGACAAATGGAAAAGGAGAGCCAGAAGACCACTGAAGAAAATACTACCTTAAAAATGAGATTGGAGCAAGTAGAAGCTAGTGACTTGATGAGAAATCAAGATATTATAAAACAGAACCAAAGGAATGAAAAAATGGAAGACAATGTGAAATATCTCATTGGGAAAACCACTGACCTGGAAAATAGATCCAGGAGAGAGAAGTTTAAAATTGTTGGACTACCTGAAAGCCATGATCAAAAAAAGAGCCTAGATATCATCTTTCAAGAAATTATCAAGGAGAACTGCCCTGATATTCTAGAGCCAGAGGGTAAAATAGAAATTGAAAGAATCCACAGACTGCCTCCTCAAATAGATCCCAAAAAGAAAACTCCTAGGAATATTGTCGCCAAATTCCAAAGCTCCTGGATCAAGGAGAAAACGCTGTAAGCAGCCCGAAAGAAACAATTTGAATAATTGTGGAAACATAATCAGGATAACACAAGATCTAGCAGTTTCTACATTAAGGGACTGAAGGGCTTGGAATATGATATTCTGGAGGTCAATGGAGCTAGGATTAAAACCAAGTATCACCTACCCAGCAAAACTGAGTATCATGCTCCAAGGCAGAATATGGATTTTGAATAAAATAGAGGACTTTCAAGCTTTCTCAGTGAAAAGACCAGAGCTGAATAGGAAATTGGACTTTCAAACACAAGAATCAAGAGAAGCATGAAAAGGTAAACAAGAAAGAGAAATCATAAGGGACTTACTAAAGTTGAACTGTTTTGTTTACATTTCTATGTGGAAAGATGATGTGTATAATTCATGAGACCACAGTATTAGGGTAGCTGAAGGGAATATACATATATATATAGAGACAGAGGGCACAGGGTGAGTTGAATATGAAGGGATGATATCTAAAAAATAAAATCAAATTAAGGGAGGAGAGAGGAATATATTGAGAGAGGGAGAAAGGAAGAGAGAGAATGGGGTAAATTATCTCACATAGAAGTGGCAAGAAAAAGCAGTTCATTGGAAGGGAAGAGAGGGCAGGTGAGGGGGAATGAGTGAATCTTGCTCTCATCAGATTTGACTTGAGGAAGGAATAACACACACAATCAATTGAGTATCTTACCCCACAGAAAAGAAGGAAGAAGGGGATAAAAAAGGGGGCACGATATAAGGGAGGGCAAATAGGGGGAGGAGGTAATCAAAAGCAAACACTTTTGAAAAGGGACAGGGTCAAGGGAGAAAACTGAACAAAGGGGGACAGGATAGGAGGGAGCAAAATATAGTTAGTCTTTCACAACATGAGTATTGTGGAAGGGTTTTACATAATGATACACATGTGGCCTATGTTGAATTGCGAGCCTTCTTAGGGAGGGTAGGTGGGAAGGGAAGAGGGGAGAGAAATTTGGAACTTAAAGTTTTAAAAGCAGATGTTCAAAAAAAAAGTTGTTTTTGCATGCAACTGGGAAATAAGATATACAGGCAACGGGGCACAGAAATCTATCTTGCCCTACGAGAAACTAAGGAAAAAGGGGATGGGGGGCAGTGGGGTGACAGAAGGGAGGGCTGACTGGGGAACAGGGCAATCAGAATACATGCCATCTTGGAGTGGGGGGGAGGGTAGAAATGGAGAGAAAATTTGTAATTCAAAATCTTGTGGAAATCAATGCTGAAAACTAAAAATATTAAATAAATAAGAAAAAAAATAGCTAAAAAAACCCCCACCACTTTCTACATGAAGCCTTTCCTGATTCCCCCATTACTACTGACATCACTGACCCTAACTACCTTGAATTTAATTACCTTTTTCATTTATGTACATGTTGTCATCTGACAATGTAAGTTCCTTGAGAGTAAGGAATGTTTTATTTTCCGTATCTATGCCCCCAGTCCAAACACAACACCTAGCCCATAGAAAGCACTTAATATTTACTAACTAATCAATCATGATTTCCTGGTTTTCTTTCTATCTCTGTAATTCCCCTTTTCTGGTTCCTTTCCACCTGCCTGCCAAGAACACAACAATGTATTAGCCTAGTCTATGGATCAGGCTAATTTGTGAGCAGGTTAAGGATGGAGTAAAACCCCAACATTCTTTCTGGTTGTCTAAATGTGAACAACTGGACATTGTCAAAGAGCTTCAAACTGAGCAATTTCCTTACCCGTCTCATATCAGGATCACTTGTGTTGACAACTTTGGGTAGAAGCACAAATATCAGTAATGGAAGTACCATCATCATAACCTAGAGAAGACAAAACAA
Organism: Trichosurus vulpecula; assembly: GCF_011100635.1. Lineage (NCBI taxonomy): Eukaryota > Metazoa > Chordata > Mammalia > Diprotodontia > Phalangeridae > Trichosurus > Trichosurus vulpecula. The sequence goes on along the minus strand of NC_050580.1, from coordinate 185,032,006 downwards.
GAATTCATAAAATTCTTCTGCCTAACTAAAGCAACTTGACAATTACATGTATAAACTAATATAGGAATCAAAACAGCATAAGTGTACAGAATAAAAATAGCAGCCCACAATCTTTCAAAAGATTATTTTCAGGACAAAAACTAATTCACTTGGATAATTATCAAATTTCTCTCCAATGCACTTTTCCGAACACCTCTGCAGACATAACAAAGCGTATCCCTTGACAAATGGCATGTGGGTGTCTCATGCCCTAGAGTAGTGACTACAATCTTTTAGTCAATAACCTATGTTTAGACTGTTGGACACACTTTGCCTCCTAACAGTGCTATTTGTTAGTAGGAACATGGTGTAGTAGAACATCATCAGACTTGGGAACGAGAAAACTTGGGTTCATATCTTACCCCTGGGATATACTAGATATGAGTTCGACTATTGCAAGTCACTTAAACTTCTGTGAGCACCAAGTTTCTCATCTGTAAAATGGAGGTCCACCTTATGGAGCTACTTCACAATCAAATGAGATAATACATGTAAAATGCTTTATAGTTTAAGACAAAATATGAACACTATCAATTATTAAATTATTCAATTTAATTTGTTTTAAGAATTTTACAACATTTCTTGAAATAATGTCGAATAAAAACAGAGTTAAAAATCACCAGCGCAGTCTTGAGAGCAAAAGAACATCCATGAGAGCTTGGCCCTGGCTCTGCCCATATTCCCAAGTTCCCCAATTTATCCTACCTATGACCTCAATTAAAGGTAGGGAAAATAATGGGGGAAGAAAGCAAGACACATTCCTGGATACATACCTTCCCTCCACTGGACTCTCTAACTTTTTCTCTCTGGCCTCTGATCACTAAACATAACACTTTACTCCTACTGGTTATTCTATGTTATTTGCTTGGCATCCTAACCATTCCTCTCCAAGGCAGAGGCCTACCTTCTCCATGGAGCTCTAATTCCCCAAGGTCTAAATGATTTCTCCCTCACCTTACAACACTTAAAAATTTTAATTCATATCATATTTATTTGTCCCCCTATGGCACGTGTGTACCTCACAGGGTTGTTGTAAGGGTCCAATGAGTTAAGTACAATGTTTCATAAAATCTAAAGTGCTATACTGATGTCAGTTATTTTTCTACTGCTGCTGCTGCCACTACTACTACAACTACAATACCTAGGCTGGATCCCAATACTAGCTGGCACAAAAGCTATAACCTGCTTCATTTTTCTAACCCTCCTCTGGCAGCCTTGTGACTCTCCATTCCTAAGAGCTCATTATATTGGTGACAGACTTATGGACACCAATCTATTTTAGTCCTACTGTAGCTCAGAACTCCCAAACTCAAGTGACCTACCAGCCTCAGCATCCCCAGTAGCAGAACATATGGGCACCATCATGCCCACCAAGAACTATTTTATCCACCTCTGTATCTCTCCTAGTACTAACACAGTATTCTTCAAGTGATAGGCAAAAAGTATTTGATGAATCAAATCCTCTATTTTGTATAAAGGTGAGTTGGGTTGCTGAGTATAGTATTAGGTTTAAAGAAAGTAGAATTCTGTTTACTAATAGCAAGGCTATTTCAATTTATTATGGTGCCTGCTATTGAACATGGACTAATTCATTAAGGTGGCTCAGATGACTGTATTTTCTCTAGAGAAGAAAAAGCTACAATATATTGGCTCCTGAGATCTGCTAATGGATATGAAGAGGCAGGAAAAGAGAGGATGGATCAGCGGAAAGAGTAAAGATGTGGACTATGATTTAGTACTTTTCATTTTATCTATGACCTATGGGAACTAATTCAATGTCAGAGACTTAGAAATTAATTAATTTTCCAAACCTGAACTTACTGCTTCAATATCCTGTTACTGTGTTCCAAGTTAACAAATAGCACTTAGGATTTATTTGGTCATTCCTCTGAAAACTTGACCACACTCTACATATACAAAGACTCTAAGAAGGTTATTTAAATGAATGCCTTATGAAATAACCTTTCATCATTAGTACCATCTGCTATCTCTACCTCAAATTTAATCTCTCAGCTCAGTGAACACAGAAAGCTCCTGCTCATAGGGCTGTTCCACAGAGGGGTAATAAGTCAGATGGAATGTGTTTGAATGGCCCCAAATTAGAAGACTAACTACAGCAGACTGCCTAAATGTTTAAATGATTGCTTTTACAACACATATAATTCCAAGTTCATTCTACTCCACAACTCAATAAAGTTTATAAATGTGCTTTTTTCTATGCAAATTGAAAGAACAAGAAGCTTTAAATAAAAATAAAAAACTGAATTGCTATATTTTGAAATGAAGTAAGATTTTTCCCAAAATCATCATCATTGGATTTGTTTTTATATATAGTGACACTGAGAGAAAGGGAAATATATACAAATTCATAAAATTAAAGATACTTGGGATATAAATTAAAAGATAAGCAAAACTGGTGCAATGACAATCTACTTGTAATGAGGAACTTTACCCAGGTAATTGGTTTCAGACTGCTTTAAAAAACAAAGTAGTTGTAGGCAGCATGATGTCATATAAAGAATCGGATTCTAGTCTGGGATGTACCAGTAACTTGCTATGTGACCACAGTCAATTTACAGGGCCTCAGCTTCTCCATCTGTAAAATGAGAGGACTGTACTATATGATCACTTGTTGATCTAAAATGCTATGTAAAAAATTCTTAACTTGCTAGAAATTCTAATTTACAAAATGGAGAAAGCATCAAGGAATTTTTATTCAGGATTTAATTCCAACAAAAGCAAAACACAATGATGGCATGAAACTAAAGGAACCTTGGGAAAAAGTGGCCACGCCTAACACTTAAAATATTAAAAGGATGAAATGTTGAGTACATGCACCCTAAACTCAACAAGTTCAGAGAAAAAAAAATAGTGCTGAACCTAAGGCTAGAAACACTAAAGAGGAACATGGGATTCTAATTAAATCTTCTGACTATACCTTTCCATATAGTCAATTGCGATCCCAATGAGAAATAAACATTGGAAAAACCCAAAGAACTAAGTGTGGCTAAATAAGGAAGTTATCTAATGAACACAGACTAAGAAAACACAATGAAAAAAGATAAAACTTTTTGAGCAATATAACTTCATAAAACATGGAAGAGTAACTGAAGGGAGAATGACTCTATGGAGGAAGAAACAAAGGGAATTGCCATCCTAGGACTGATTCTAACAAGAAGGAACCAGCTACTAAAGCAGAAATGTTGGGTACCTCAGGGAGGGAACCATTTTATTGCAGAGTACACATAAAGGAGAGGAAAGCCAGATATGGCTTGATGTGCATTCTAGATTTCAGAGAAGCAAATTCAAAGAGAAACAATAGACAGGATTCAGTGGTTTAACATTTTACTGGAAGAATTGGTTGATCCAAGAGGGACAGGAAATTCAAGAATGAAATTCTGAGCATACAAGGCAAAATAATTTGCAAACAAAGAGAAGCAGCAGCTTTAAAAAACAAAAAACTGTTATGGCAGCACAGTTGTTTCACCACCTAAATTTTTTAAAAGCTATGCAAAGAAGACAGAAGCAAGGACAAGTAACTAACATTGAATACAAAGAGTAACATGTTGCTATAAGAACAGCAGCTAAAAGCTATTCTTTAAAGCTCAGAATGAACTTTGAGTAGCAATGAATGCCATGTTAAGGACAACAAAAGAGTTTGTTCACTATTTGAGGGGCAAAAGTAAATTAAAAGAAAGGATGGTTCCAGGTGGACAGATGATAATAATGATCTACCCTGATTTTCCTTCTGATTTCTCTTTCAGGATGATCTTTAGATTGGAAAGGAACAACGATGTTTAGTAAGGAGTAGAAATCCAAGATAAATAAGGAGTTAAAGAGCAACTAGCTGCCCTTGATGAATTCAAATCACCAGGTTTAAAAAAACTTTATTCTAGGACTGAAAGAACCAATATGTATGATCACCCTTGTCAGTGAGATGTGCTGTAGTACTGGGAAAGGGCAATGTTGCCCCATTTTCCCCAAAAAGAGAAGAGTGGGGAGAAAGCAAACCATAGTCCTGTGAGCTTAATTTAAATTCCTAGCAAAATTCTAGAAGGTTATTATTAAAGAGACTATTAAGACATATGTAGGAAAAAAGTAAGCAAAGAGCAAGTATGGTTTCATCAAGAGCCCATCATGATGCTTTTTGACCAAGTAATTCACCATGAGGCTTATAGGCCCAAAGACCTGACCAAAACAGAAAGGTCCAATACATACAAAAATATTCATAGTAAGTACTTTTTATGATGAAGAACTGGAAAGATAATGTGGGTCTGCTGTTTGAGGAAAGGCTGTATAAGCCATGGTATGTGAATATGGTAATGAAATATTGTGGAGTAAGAAATGGCAAATATGAGGAATTCAGAGAAACATTGGAAAATTTGTATGAACTGATACAGATTAAATAAAATAAACAGAACCAAAAGAACAATATATACAAAGACCATAACAATGTAAATGAAAAGATTACTAGAGGAAACCAAGCTGAGTAACTGAAATATCAATAAAAATTTTGTAGAACAAAAAACACATCTTTACTCTCAGGAGTCAGAGGACTACAAAGCAAAACATTGAATACGCTGCCATATGCAGTCAGTGTAAAAGTTTTTTGTTTAACTATTTTTCTTTGTTAGAAGAGAGAGAACAAGGGGCAGCTAGGTGGCAAAGTGAGTAGACCACCAGCCCTGAATTCAAATCTGGCCTCAGACACTCGACACACTTACTATCTGTGTGACCTTGGGCAAGTCGCTTAACTCCAATTAACCTGCCTTCCCCCCTGCAAAAAAAAAAAAAAAAAAAAGAGAGAGAGAAAGAGAGACAACAACTGGGGGAGGGTGAGAGATCAATGTAGAAATTACTGTGATAGCAAAACAAAAGGCATTAATATAACTTATTTACAAAAAAAATGCAGATTATGTCACATTAACTTCATTTCCTTTTTAGGGAGACTGCTTAAAGAACATTCTAGTTATAGATTTAAACATTACATTTGATTAAAATACTTATGATATTACTGTGCACAAGACAGAAAAATGTAGGTTCGTTAAACATGGTAGACTTAGAAATGGTTGAATGGTGAGGCCAAAAGAGTAACCATTAATGGCTTGATAGCAATTTGGAGTGCCTCCAAGATTCTGTGTTTTGCCCAGTGCAAAACCTCTATCACTTATTTTCAATCTATCCCTCTCTACTGGCTCATTCCCTAATTGCCTACAATGCCTCCCTCATCCTGAAAAAAATCCTCACTTGATCCTATCACCCTAATGCACCCAGAATAAATTAAGTAACTGTTACGCTCTGTTTTGACTCCACATATCTGGACTACCATGCTCAATGTTCAATGCCACATTTTTAAAGAAGGGCAAACAAGCTGGAGTTCCTACATAAGAGTGACTGGGCAATGAGAGGACCAGAGGATCTAATGAAGGGAATGAGAATAATTAGCCGAGAGGAAAGCCAAAGGACAGGGGAGAGGTGAGGAGGAAGCCAAGGGAGATGACAGCAGTCTTCAAGTATATGAAAGGCTTTTATGTAGAACAGTGATCAAATTTATTCTGTTTGGTCCTGAGCATGGAACAGATGTCCAAAAGCACAATATTCCTGTTGGAAGTAGTGGGTTACCTCTTATTAGAAGGTCTTTAGAAAGAGGCTTATCAAATCTCCAAGTGATACAAAGTTGAGAGGGATACCTCAAACTACTATGAGAGAATCACCCTGAAATGATGGATAAAAAAGAATCAGTGAGATGACTTTAGCACGGATAAATGTAAAATCATGGCATCTTAAAAAGTCAGAAATAACCTTTGAACTCATCTATTTCAACTTTGCACTGCTGCATAGGTATAAACAACATGTATGAAAAGGCAGCAAGGTATACTGGAGACAAATTGCTGGACTTGCAGTCAGGAAGACCTGGGTTCAAATTCTGCTCCAGCAACTAGCAAGTCATTTACCTTCTCTGGATCTCTGTGCTTCATCCATAAAATGAGAGGGTTAGTCTAAATGGCCTCTAATCTATGATCCTATGTACAGGATGAGGGACATGTACAGGATGAGGGACATTTGACCTGGCAACAGTTTATGTAAAAAAGACATGAAGAGCCTGGTTGACTAAAAGCTCAATATAAGCCAATAGTATAATCCAACTGCTAAAAAAGCTGCTGCTGTTTGTCCTTTGTTCTGGAAGAGGATCGCAACATCAAGGAGGTGATGCTATGACATGCAAATGTTGGATTTAAGTAAGGGAGGGCTGTGTAAAGTCACCAGACTCACTTTCTCCTCTAGAGCCATCTAGATGGCCCCTGGTAAAAAAAGCTACTGCAATTTTGGCTGAATTAATAAAATTATACTATCCTGTCACAGAATAGATCCAATTTTACTGTATGCTTATCAGACCACACAGAGTATTTTTGTCTTATTTTAGTTGCTACATTTTAAGAGGGAAACTGACAAAAACCGAAGAGGAAGGTGACCACCATAATAAAGAATTAGGAAACCGTGCTGTATGAAAAAAATGACTGGAAGTTTGGCTTGGAAAAGAGTCAACTAAAGAGAAACATGACAGCTCTCTTCAAATTGTGGAATGCCGTCATGCAAAAAAGCAGAACTAGGGTAAGACCAATCAGAGCTCTCTTACAATGTAATAGACTGTCTTGTGAAGCAGTGCGCTCACCATTGCTGGGAATATTCAATCAGAGGCTGGATGATCATTTGCCAGGAATGTTGTAGAAGGGATTCCTGACCTGTGTAGAAGGTTGACCTAGATCATCTCTAAGGTCCCTTCCAACTCTAAGGTTCTACAAAAAACAGGCACATTTCCAACCACTATGCCACTTTTCATGCAAAGTAATTCTCAATATAATCTTTTCACTTCTCATCCCCAAGTCACTGTTATTCCTCAGTCAATACTCTTTGAAATCATCTCTCACTACCAAAAAATTTAACCTTGGTTGTCTGACTGCTGAGAAACATTCACTTCTGAAAATAACCTAAAAACTAGCTCAGAATGAATAAAGATGTTTCAGTTTTGTCATAATACATACCATTGGATTCATCAGAAAATCCGTCCAACCCCAGGACTCCCTTTTTATAAAGTAGGAAGGTGGACCAGAAGATTTCATCTGAAGAGGATAGGGTAACCTGACCACTTCTGATGTCTTAATGTAATTAACATATCTTGCTCTGGTGAAACAACAACAATAAAAAACAACTGAATAATTCTACAAAAATATCACTAGTTCAAAAAGCACTAATAATGCCTTACATTTATATAGTAAACACTTTGCAAGTGCTTTCACATCCACACTTTTGGCTTTTAAAAACTGTATTAAAGCAACCTTTTTTAAAAGTACCAAATCATTCAGCATACTGTCATAAAGAATACTGGAACAAGTCAGGAGACACAGATTTTGGTCTCAATTGTAATTAATAGTTTTATGATCTTAGGTGAGTAACTGCATATTTTTGCTATTCAAATTCCTCATCTTAAAATGTAAGATATTCTTCTCCATGAACTTTAGGGTCTCTTCTATAGTGTAGGTAGTTGTAGTATGCTTGGCAAGTCATTTAAACTTTTTGAACCTTTTTCTCACACATAAATGTAGAAACTGAATAAATCTCTAGAGTTCCTTCCAGTTCTAAAGTTTTATGTTAATATTTTATTACCATAGGCATTTTAAAAATTAATGTATTTATTCATCATGTGGATTATAGATGTACCTTATCTTCAATGCAACATTACAAAAAAGCTTTAAAATCCAAGAAAGAACATTCAGGAATGGGAAAATTAAATTGTATTCAGATACCATCATTTTTAAACAAAATTTCAGGCATATGCTAAGACTAATATTTACTGTAATGCAAACCAACATGATATGTAATCATTTCTATCTGCTTAGCCCCTCAGATTTATCACAGTGATGGAACTATAAAATATAGGCAGAGATTGACATGGTAAAATATTGTTAACATGAATACCATTGTGTACACACAAAAAAAGGTCTAATAAAAAGATTTCTAAGCCTCAACCAATAAGCCTTTATTTTAGCCAATATTTGATAAAAATAATCAGCAGCCACATAATCCATGCAAAGGTTATTTTGCTGATGAGGATGTAATTAACTTTGCTGATCAAGAAATCTCATAAAATAGTGTGACAATTAAGATTATTTTTAAAAGATGTTCTTGCTGTAGATCAACTATGGCTGAAAATAAATTTGATTTGTTTTGCAAAAGCTGTGATAGTAATACTGGACAAGAGTTTATAAATTAGGATTTTTGGTTATGAGTGTTTCCAGGTTGCTGACGTACTGGTTGTTGACCTTGTAGGAATTGCTATCCTCAGACCTGATGTCTGTAACATACCATAGTACCTGCTCCAAGAAGAAAAAAATACCAGGAAATAACAACCCAGAGGTGGAATCCTTTGGCTTCAAATGCTTCTGCTGCAAAAGCTTCTTTAAAGCTTGTGGGACTATAGGATATAGGTTCTCAGGGCAACTCCAATTACTAGGAAAGGTTACAAGCTAGAGGCAAAGTGAAGTAGCAGTTTGAACAAACTTAGCTTCAATGTGGAAATTCAAAAAACAACTAATACAATTTAGTTTTTCTGTAGCTTTTAGAGTACCTTTTAGAGTCCATCTACATAATTTATAAGAACAGTTTCTTCTAGATGCAGGTCACCTAAAATATGAACATTTGGTCACCTTTTCCAAATATCTTTTTTTCTGACTGACCTTGCTTACCTTCTTTTCCTCATTCATAATCTTATTTCTCCTCCATTTTCAATTTAAACTTGCCATCTCTCCCTTACCTATCCCCGAAATCTCCAGATAGCTCTGGAAACCACTGATATAAACATACTTTTAGACCTAACATTTCCTAACCTATTACCAGAGAAGAATCTACCTTGAAATGGCTGGAGTAGATATCTATCATCTTAACAGGAATTTTCCTCTCATTACCAAGGACTACATTTCATTAAAATGAAAGGTCTTTGTTAAGGTACTTTAAACACTAGAACGAGGTCCAAGAACAGAAATAACAGTGCAACTACTAACCTCAAAATTAACTATCAGGAAGCACTCTTCACCTCAAATAAATAAAACCCCTTAAAATCATCACTGCAGTATTTTGAAAAACATGGTATTAAGAATATCTCACATCATATTAAAATATTCAGTCAAGTATAGGAGCAGTACATAAAAGTTTCTCTTCAGCCTCTGTACTTCGCTATTTAAAGAAAAAGTAATTTTGTCTATCTGTGATACCAAAAAGCTGGAAAATTATGTGCTCAACAACTGGGAAGTAACTAACATACGGATACGTACACATATATGATGAGACACACTGCACTGTAAAGAACAACAAATATGAATTCAGAGAACCATGGTAAAATTTGAACAAACTGATGCAGAACAAAGAAATCAGAACCAAAAGAAAATACATAATTACTACACTGTGTAACAACAAAGTAAATGTAAGTGAAGACAAAAGGTAATTAAACTATGGTCAAATAAGATAGACAATGTGGGTTCTAAATTACTAACGTTGAAACCACATCTTTCATTTCCCACTAGAAACAGTACTACTTTCTCAGTGCTCAAGTTAACTAGTACTATAAGTTGGAGAACAGGTGCCCATCTGCAATGGTAGAGGAAGTTCCTCCACTCAGAGTCCCCTATGCTGATGAAATCACAGGGCTGACATTAAGATAAAATTATTAAAAAGAAATAGCAAAGTATAAAATGGAAAGTTATATGTACTGTCAGCTACAATAACTATGTTAGATTATTTTGCTTGGCTATCTTTTTTAATGGGAAGGTTCTAGGTTATTTATTAGGAAGTGATGTGCTAAAAATACAACAATAAAAAACTAATGCTGCATGGCAGTTCAAACACAGTTAAAACTTTTTTGTTTTGGACCAAACTTATGATTTAATTAGGGTAAGGAACTTCCAGCAGAGATACTTACTTTACTAATTCAGATATTTAACTATTTTGCAATTTATAGTCTTAGGGAGCTGCCTGGGACAGAGAGGTCAAATGATTTTTCAGTCAGAAAACAGAGACTTTTGCCCAGTCACAACGTCATAAAGTGCCAAAGGCAGGACTTGAACCAAGGTCTTCCTTATTCTAAGGCAGGTTTTCTGTCCACAATACTACACTGCTTCTCAGATAAGACACTGCTACTTGAAAACTTGTCCACATGTTTATTGGTCAGAAATTAGATAATCAGCTAGTCAGAGAATGGAAACCGAAGAAAACCAAAAGCCTAAACTTATAAACAAGGTCCAATACCTAGGAACACTGTATTACTCACTTCAACCATCACACTGTTCTTTCTCCTATTTTTGCTCCTTAATTAGGATCAATTTTTAATATGTTGGGTAACTGTGTGAAGGTTTCTAGCTTATCCCAAGAAACTTTAAATTTCTGTCATCAATTAAATAGTCTAGATTAAGGTAAGGGCTGGATAAATCTCTAAGGCAACAAAATATTAAATAGTCACTAAGGGTATTGTATTTGCCCCTGGAAAACAACTGATAAGTAATTTTCAAAGTACAAATAAATTTATTTTTTCAATTTTATCAAATAACATAACAATAAGGGGTAAATTAACATGTAATTAAAAAAGAAAGGTGCCTATGTAAGGTGTAAAGGAAATAATGACATCCTAACTAAAAGTTCACAAGTCTTTGAGTAATCTCAGATCTTCCCTACTTTTTCAACCTTATATATAACACTTGGACTTCATAAATTCAGTTTAAACCAAAATAGAAAGTAGTTAAACTTCACAATTTCAACAATGTATTGGAAATACAAGGTTCTTTTAAGGTATTTTGTTTTCAAAAACCCAGAGTCTGAATGAGACATATTACATGGATCTTAATAAAAAACCATAGGGATATAATGAAATGTTCGAAAGCCCTTACAAGAAATAACACCAGGAAATCTCACCTCATTTTTCCTTTTGAAGTAATATCCACCCGGACAGGGTCAAACCTGTAAGCTGGGGATATGACTTCTACAACATAAGAACCAGAAGGTATGTCATGAACCACAAAACTTCCGTCTGTCCTGGAAAAATAAAAACCATCTTCAGTCACTTTTATTCAATAATTTTTTGTCTACTTGAACTTAGATAGATTTAAAAAATTTCTATCTCAAATAGATTTCAAAAATCATACCAAAACCAACTGACAAGAACAAGTAATGTACCAGCTCAACCATTCAAGTTTCTCCAGCCACAAAATGAGAATAAATAATATCATCTAATTCTCAGGAGGATAAATATCAGAAAGGACTTTGTAAATGCCTATCGCATAAAAGAGACTGGTTAACTATGGTTATGTCTTAATGGATAGGTAACTGAAAACCACAAATAATTCCAATGATTTGGGCCACTGTGGCAGCTGGGAATCTTGTCACAGAGAGGAGGGACATGGTCCCAAAATAAGTAGAATTCCCTGAAGTACAGCCACCACTGCAGAGAGTGGAAGAACAATCCTATTTCTTGTGGCAGCTGGGACATGAGAGGATCTAACAAAGAAACAACGATACAGTACTATTTTGTAGAGCAAGGGACACCAAGAAGCTCTTGTCACATACTAGCCCTCATATTCTCAAATCCCTAACTCCCAGAAGACTAGACATGTGTATTATTTAGCATGCTATAATAAAATGAATGCTGGACTAGGAAGGAGTCTTAAAATCTGAGTTCCAGTCTCAGTTCCATGTCCTCGCTAAGTGACTGACCTTGAGCCAATCAGTTAACTACTCTAAGCTTCAGTTCTCTCATTTGTAAAATAGGGACACAGTATATATTCTGCCTCCTTCATAGAGTTCAAATGGTATGATGACAAGTATTTAGAAACCTCTAAGACATTACACAAATACAAAATTCAAATAATCAATGAACATATTCAGGAGGTAACTAAAATCAGATATGAATTAACTATAACAAGATGTATTGAACTCATTTCAAAATAACAAAAAATGATAAAACTATATTTGAAAAGAAAGGTATGGGGGGAATTCTTATGAGCTGAAAAACTAAATATAGCCTATATTTATTGACTCTCATTATTAGGATATTAAATTTGATATTTTCAAAATTTGCATAAGCTATAATATTAACTATTTCCAAAGTATCCATTGATAAGTGGCAGGACAAGTATTCTCCTTGCCACTTCAAACTAAACATCAAAACAGAATACTAGCAGTTTCACCCATTCTTAAACATCTCTCTCAGGTTTAAAGTATCTAGCTGGAGAATAACTGCAAATTAATAGAATAGAAGGAAAACTAGAACTGTCAACTACTATAGGAAACCAATGTCTCTGCCAAAGGTGATTCTGTTAAGAGAGGAAAAACTTAATGATGAACTGGTTGAAAAAAATAACTCTAGTAGTAGTAACACCTACATTTATTTCCTACTTTTTAAGTACAGAGCAAAGAAATGTATGTGTCAGAAAAAAATCAGCTTCTACAGGATGTGCGACAGCCTGTAAAATTCACTGACAGTTGACACTTAGGTGGTGGCTCACCTGGGCCACCTGATCTAATAATTACTAAATATAATTAATCCTGAAAGAAATGTTACTTTCAGATTTCTAGCAGATAGATGAGTTGTCAAGTCCAATGAGAAAAGTAGCAAAAATCTGGAATTGAAACTAGAGATTTTAAAGTCTAGTTAAAAAGGTCATAGGATCATAGAAAAAAGGGCTGGTGGGCAACTCAGAAGTCTTCCAATCCAATGCCCTCATTTTACAGAAGAGGAAAGGAAGGCCCAGTAAGGTTAACTGATTTGCCCAAAGTCACACAGTCAGAAAGGCTCAAAAGAGGGATATGAATCCGGGTGCTGCCTCCTGAGCCTGTCTTTCCACTGCATAAGGATGTTTTCTCCTTCTTGTTCATATTATACAATATGCCTATTTTAAAAAAGCAATTCTTCAGAAAAAAGATTTTGTTTTTCAATTCTTTTTCATCTTATGTTTTCGCTTTTTTACTAGAAGACATAAACATCTATTTTTTTACATTCTTGCCTCATATATCTGAAAAGCAAGATACTGAAGCACCACAACACTGAGAAATCTGACAGGAGTGCTTATGCCATTCATTTACCACTATTTTTGGCAGCCTCCTGATTTGACCTCAAATTCCAATACTACAAAAGGAAAATCAAGAAATGAAGACGAAGGAACTCAGAAGCCTAGAATCAATGAGACAAGTTTTAATGTAAATTTCCCCTGTGGATTCAAAAGTGGAAAAAAGACAATTCATTGCCAACTCTCATCCCCAGTTTCTAGTAAAAGATGTTTTGATTAGAGGTTTCAGATCTTACTAATTTTAGCTGCAGTTTACTTAGCCAGCCTAGCTGTGTAGTCAACAAGTGTCCGTTGGGAATAGCTTCGTAATTCCCACTTGCTCAGTAACTCTCAGCATAGAATATGGAAAAGTTGCAACGAGGACTGAAGGCATATAACGAATAGGAAGCAAAACCTCCATTAAAAAAAAAGACCTAAAGAAAAACATACAGACCAACCCAGCAGGGTGCCAGTTTTACCTGGAGGAGAGAGGGAGGGTGGAAAGAAAAAAAATGGACTAATCCGCTACTTGCTAAGGCCCGGGACGACTATCTACCGTTCCCACCCAGGGCAAAGGACACATAAAGGCAGTAACTCTTGGTGTGCCTTACCTCGGGGTGCTTCCGTCAGGCTGCGCCCAAAGGCCTGCTTCACCCGCTCCCTCCAGGACCCTACCTGTGACACGGGGCTCGGCTCAGCTCGTGAAGACCCCCCACCCCGCTTAGCGCAGCGCCTGGCACGGCGCAGGCGCTTAGTGAGGGCTGCAGGCCGGGGCTCGGCCATGACACAGCTCGGGGGCCCCCCGCTAGCCCCCTCCCCACCGCCGTGACACTCACTTGAGAAAGCCGACATGCTCCTCACCGTCCACCAGCACCCGGGCCCCGGCGATCCAATCCTGCGGCTTCACTCCCGGCACCACCGCCCGCCCCTCGATCTTAAAGCGCTCCCCAACGCCGCCCCCGCTCCCGCCCGGCCCCTCAGAGGCCGCCCCCGCCCCCTCCGAACCCTGAGAAGAGGCGGGCAGGAACAGCAGCAGGACCGAGACGAGACCCCACTGCACGGCAGCCATGACAACCATCCTGGGGGCGGGGGGGGGAGGCTGGCCGGAAGCACCAACCTCTCTCTCCTATCCGTGTCCCAGCAGCCTCAGCCAGCCGGCTTACTAACGTCATCACCCTGCACCGGAACTCGTCCGGCTACCAAAACAAATGGCGCGGGGCAAGAATAGATTGACCTGGGATTGACCTGGCGGAAGTAGAAGTGTGGAAAAGGGTAAGAGAGTTTTTTTCCGTTTTCCTTCCCATCGCACCGGAAAACGAGCGGCGGGAGCGAGTCACGTGGTGGAGTAGGGCCTCTGGGTGGGGTCGGGTCGCTTCGGCCCCTCGGGAAGGTAGTTCTGTTTAGCAACATGCTTCGAGGGTTAAGTGGCGTTAGTGTCCTGGTGCCCCCCCCCCCAGATCTCAATATTCGGAGGGAAGCGGTCGTTGGGCAAGGACCAGCGCAGGCCTCCTGGCTCTCACAACATACCGTGGCTTACATACTCACACAACCCTATAAAGTTCACCGAGCGCTTTACATACGATAATACAGGGGCTCCTACCCTTTTAGTGCCTTGGCCCCCTTTTTCAGGCTGCTGAAACCTGTGGACCCCTTCTCAAAATAATCTTTACAGGATTACAGAGGAAACCAATGATGTTGAAATAACAGTAACCACGTGTTTATTTTTTAAAATTCAAGTTCCTTTTTTCTTAGCCCCCTTTTCCACCTTACTTCCCAGATTCTCAGCAGAACAGTGTGACACTGGCCTCTTGCTTCGAGAAGGGCCATCTCCCGACTCTGGGCATATTTTCACAGGCTGTTCTGGATGCCTGGCATGCCCCCCCCCCATCTCTGCCTCCTAGCTTCCCTGGCTTCATTCAAGTTCCAGCTAAGATCTCACCTTCTACAAGAAGTCTTCCCTAATCCCTCTTAATGCTAGTGCTTTCCGTCTGCTGATTAATCGAGAGAGAAAGTTGGAGTTTGGTTTGTACGTAGTTGTTTCCCCTAATTAGGCTGTGAGCTCCGGAAAAAGCTTTCTTTGTATCCCCCCGGCCCCCCAGCACAGATCTTGACAGGGGAGCTTAGAAAGTGCTTATTATAAATGACCGCTAGGTGGCGCAGTGGGCAGAGACTAGCTGTCGTTCTTAGGCAAGTCGCTTAAACCCGTTTGCCTCAGTTTCCTCAACTGTAAAATGGGGGTAATAATAGCACCTGCTTCCCAGAGCCACGAGGATCAAATGAGATTTTTGTAACGCGCCTACTTATATAAAAACTATTATTATTGACTGACCTAGGACCCCTCCAATAAAAGAACACAAGCCTCCCTGGAGGGGGCTGCTGGAGCTGGTATCAGGAAAGAAAGCCAGGAATCACAGGATCATATATATATAAAGCTGGAGGGAAACTTGGAGGTTATCTAGCACTCACTCCCTCCTTTTAGACGTGAGAAAATTAGGACCCAGAGAAATTCAGCTGGAAGAAAGGATAGGTGGGATTGAGTTGGTCAGGGAAAGGACAATAAGTCATTGCTTCTTCTCATCTTCCTATATTTGCTCCACCCCCAACACAAACATAAACTCACATTAGAGAGTCACTCAGGTCAACAGTATTCCTGTTTGAAAATGGAGGTGTCCGTTGAATTATATTGAGAAATTATAAAAACCAACTAGGACAGAAATGAGATGTGAGAAGGCACTTCCCTACCTCCCCACTTCTTTGCCTGGTAGATGAGGAACTGTGGGTTGTGGAACACTACATATGTCAGAATTTTCCGACACTTTGGTTGCTTTTTGTGAACTGTTACTTTTTCCTTTTTCTGTTTTTGGTTGTGAAAGGGATGACACTCTGGGAGCATCAGGAGCAATACTTTGTGAAATGCAGGTGTTGTTAAAAACAAAGATCAATAATATTTTATTAAAGAGAGAAGAAAATGCATATGACCTAGTGAGAGGGTCATTTGTATCCTAGCATGGAGTTAACTAAATCCAAACACTTTTTCTTAGAACAATGAAAGGAAGTTTTGAAGAAGGAAAAAGTCAAAGGATCAAAAGACAAATGTCTCTCCTTCATCCTCCAGATATTCCTAGGTCACACAACAGAAATTCCCTTTCTTGTACCTATGTCACTTGTTATAGGAAGTGGGTCTTTGGCACTTAGCTGTGCAAGACAAGCATTATTTAAGATTTTGTAAATTTTAAGTACACAATTTAAAGGAAATACTGGTCTTCACACAGGCTTCTGATCTTGACACCAGGGGGCCATATTATATATGTTGAGGAACAGTGAGACAGAGTTGAAAAGCAAAGGTTTATTGCTAAGATTATATTTGGAGAGAGTAGAATTTGGAAAGGGAGATGGGAATACAAAAGTCTGGTGAGAAGAAAACTGGATTTGAGATTAGGAGAATTCTTGAGTCATTTTCTTGGCAGATGCTGGAGTGGTTTGCTATTTCCTTCTCCAGCCCATTTTACAGATGAAGAATCGAGGCAACAGGGTTAAGTGACTTGCCTAGGGTCACACAGCTAGTAAATGTCTTAGGCCAGATTTGAACTCAGGAAGATGAGTCTTCTTAATTCCAAACCCAGTGCTCCATTCACCAGCTAGCTGCCCTGGTTAGGGGGTTAGGAGAGACCTAAATTCAAATCCTAGCTCTGAGACATCCTGGTTATGTGATGGTGGGTAAGTCACAATTTCTATGAGCTTCAGTTTCCTCATCTATAGAATAGGAATAATACTACTTGCAATCTCTACCTCACAGATTTATTGTGAGTGAAGACTTTGAAAGCCCTTTTATAGTGAGAATAAGCTTGTTGCCTTGGCAATAAATTACTCTATCTTTCTGGCACCATTTTGTGAAGTGTTTTGATGTTTCTTTCTCATAACTTTTTTCTCAACATTAAGATAAGCATCTTGTGATATAGGTTAGTAAACAACATATTTTTATCCATAAACAAATAGTAAACATGGGACCCCCAGATAACTGACCATCAATGGAAACATTTGGTAAACAAGCGACATTAGTTTATGTCATCAAGCATCAATCAAATTAATTGGCAAACAAATTAGGTCATTGACTTACCAATCAGAATTTGGGTGTAACTAGCCATCGCCTCTAGCTAGAACTATAAGAAACCCATTAGAGACCCTAAGCCTCTACCTTGTCCTTGGGTCTCAGCCAAAGCAAATCCTTGTATTGCCCTACTCCTAAGCAACCCCACCCCCTCACTCCCTTCCTCACTCAAACATGCTGACAATCATCAACCCCTGTTAGTATTCCCTTGAGTGCAGTGCTGATTGACTGAGATTTGCTGACTTTCCAGGTAACCACCTCAGAAGGAATCAACCCGGCTTCTGTCTGGGAGGAGAGGGAATTTCGTCATTGAGTACCACTATGATACCTACTTTCTGGTTAATTCTAGGAAAATCAGATTGGCAGTTAGTTGCTGGTATGCTTAATATTTGTATTGCTTAGTAGAAAATATGAACTGATATTTGCATGCATTTGAAAGCCTCTGGAAGCAAAATAGATATTATCCATCCTGAAAAGGGTGGGCAGGCTTACTACATCAACTACATCCAAAAAAACTCAGCATGGCAGTGAATATGCCAGGAGGCCACAAACTGCACCCCCAACTTTGTCCCTAGCCACTCATGTACATAAGATACCCCAAGGAGGTTAGGAGGTAAATAAGAGCAAATTGAAACTAATCACCCAAGGGTACAGGGAGGAAAGTGCATGAGAACCAGGAAGAACTGGTCCCTAGAAGAGGTAAACTTCCCATCTCCTACCTGGAGGTGGCAGCCTCAGAGCTTGAGCTCTGAAGCTTCCACTGATGCTAAGCTGGAAGTCATTTCCCCAGCTGAAAGACTTTTGTATCACTATAGCTATAAAGAACTCAGAAGCTGTACCACACAGCCCAGACAGTGGCTAAAAGTGGAAGAAGATAACAGTTGCCCATTGAAGAGTAAGGCCAAGAGATTAGTAGACCGAACAGTTCAGCAGAGATGCTGCTCCCTAAGAATGGTCCAGCCTACCTGGTTTAGCATGAGAACAGCTGCCCAGTGGCGGAATAGCTTCCCAGGCTTCAACAGCGGCCACTGCCCAGAATCAGAACAACCAGCCCTGCCCCATCCAGCATCAAGGGAGACTCAACCAGCCCTGCCCCATCCAGCATCAGGGGAGCATCATGAGAAGCCAGCAAAACCACTGGGACTTGTTCGACTCAGCTCAGCAGCAAAGCAGCCCATCCAGCAGAGACACCACATATGCAGAGGGGCAAACCCAGAAGAGCAAGTTTTGTGAGGATATTCTGGAGACATAGAAAGGACAGTTGAGTCTGGCAGTTCAGAGATTGGGAGTGACTTTGGCCATGTGTGTCCCCTACACATGTGCCCACTCTGGGTGTAGTTTGGAGAGACTAGACTCCCAGTTAATTCTGAGTGTTTTGTGGGACAATGTATATGACCCCCAGTACTGGGGAAAATGCTGCACAAATGTGGTTTTTGTTATGCCATTTAAGTAAATGCCTTTGTTAAAGACAAATCAATCTACTGGGGAGGGGAAGAGAAGGGAATAAGCATTTATATGTGCCAGGCACTATGATAAGTGCTTTACAAATATTATCTCAGTTGATCCTCACAACAATCCCATGAGGTAGGTGCTGTTATTATCCCTATTTTACAGTTGAGGAAACTGAGGGAAACAGAGGTTAAGTGACTTGCGCAGGGTCAAAAAGTTAGTACCTGAGACTAGATTTGAACTCAGGTCTTCCTAACCCCAGGCCCAGTACTCTAAACACTGTGCCACCTAGCTATCTACTAGTTGACCATTAATGGGCAGTACAGCCATGGAGGCTTCATGGGCTAGCATTTAGGACAACAGCCACCCACGGGTTACCCCTAGAGCCCTGGGAGTTGTAATAACCATATCTGTAAGGAGCCAATCAGTCAATGGAAATGTGAGGTAGGTAAGCGAAACCTGAAGGGTTACATAAACCCAAGTGCCCAAGATAAGTACAAAATGTATATTTGTAAGAGGACCAGCGATAGCATAAAAAATGTTACAAATAATTGATACCAAAAAAAATGTTCATTAAAGAGGTAAAGAGAACTATGGCACACTATTTTATAGGAGGTAGCATCAGGAGCAGCTGTGAGGCAGAAAAGAGAAGACCAAGCTTTGTAAAGACTCCAAGAGGGAACTGTCTTTAAGCGTTCTGTTTCCCCCATATCCTAGCACAGTACCCAGCGGACACTTAATAAATGTCTGTTTAATTGAATGGAATGGATGACTTCTATAGAATGGAAAAAGCAGTAATTATTTCATGCAGACTAGGCTAGTTTTCCCTTTAGAGTCAATGAACCCGTCTTCAAAACTTAATTGGTCAAAGGGACTAACTTTCTGATTGTGTAAGAGCAATCGTCAGCCTTGACGCATCCAGCTGATGAGGCACAGCACTGTAGCAAATGTAAGTGAGGAAAGGATCCTCCAACAGACTCAATATTATATTCTTGCTGAATATTTCTCTATGCTACTGTTAAGTAATTTTTGGTGTTTTTGTTAAATGTGAGATCGTTTCATTGTGTTCCAGTCCCAAGCCTGAACCACTAAACTGGCCTGAGTCAGACCTGGCCCAGAACTAATGGAATAGAAGTTTTAAAAAAATGTTAAAATGGTAATATCAGAAAATGAGATTTGAATTTTTAGGGCTGAAGACGGTAGATAGCCAGTAAAATAGTACATGTAGAGGGTTGGGCTTGATGATCTCTGAGGTTTCTTTTAATTATTAATCCAATGATCCTATAATAAGGATCTATGTAATACACAAGGATCCTAAAATAAGGGCTCTAGATTAGTGGATTGCAAGCTTAATATAAGTCTACAGTATGACACAGCAGCCAAAAAAGCTAATGCAAATCTGAATCAATACAATCATAGTATTCAGAACAAAGAAGGATATATTCTTGCTTTACTATATCTGTACCTAGATTATTATGTTCAATTCTACATGCCTTATTTTAGAAAGGATAGTAACAAGTTGGAATATGATAAGACATGTGAATCCAAGATGGTAGAGGGACTCTAAAACAATGTCATTGAAGGAACTAGGGAGATTAAGCTTAAAGAAAAGCAGACTAAGAGGAGGAACATGTGATCATTGTATTAAAAAATCTGAAGGGTTGTCATCAAGTTGGGGAAGGATGAGATATGTTCTATTCAGCCTCAGGAGGGGAGAATTAGGAGAAATGAATGGAAATTACAGAGGCAGATTTCTGCTAAGCAGGAAGAAAAAGACTTCCTGAGAACTTGAGCTGTCCAAAAGTAGAATTGACAGCCTCTGGAGGTAGTGAGTTCCTATTCATGGGGATTCAATAAGAAAAAGCTACATAACCACTTTTTTAGGGATATTAAGAGAATATGAGTTAGATAACTCCTAAGATCCCTTTGACTCTGAGATTTTATGGCTTTTGGAATAAATGAGAACCTTGTTTTGGTCCTAACTTGTTATTTTATTGGTTTTTGGAACTTCCCATGAGCAAACTTCCTCTACTAATGCAGACCAACAGCTGCTGTGCAATTTTTCTTCTTAGAGAGCCATCTCAGGGCATTGAGAGTTTAAGTGATTTGCCTGGGTTCATATAGGCACTATGTGTCAGAGCCAGCACTTGAATCCAGGTCTTCCTGACTCCTTATATCTATTAATAATGAAAACAGAATAATTTAACAGAACAAGCTCTTAGATGGATGGTAGGATAACTGGATTCTAATCCCAGCTCTCTCACAATCATGAAGACTTCTCAATAACTCACTTAGAGATTCCAGACTTACTCTTCCAGCCTACAAGTGCCCTAGGGCATTGGTTCACTAAGATGGCAGCTAGCTATATCCCCTTTAGGGCCCTAGGGTCGGACTGTCTTTTTATGGCCATCTATTCTGTTGTGTTCTCCCCAGTAGCAGTCAGAGAAGTTTGGATTCAGTCAAAGGGCTGCACTTGAGGACTAGAGGGCCACATGTGGCCTCAAAGTAGCAGGTTCCCCACCCCTGGTTTGGCTTAACCATGAACACAGGAAAAAACCAAGTGAATGAAGAATGTCTATTGTCTATATTATGAAATGCAGTTAGACTGGTAACCAATAGATGTTAACCATCCTAGGATATAACATCACAAATGGACAGGTTAAAACTGCAAAGCTTCCAAAGGTCTCCTGAAACAAAGACCTATCTTTTTCATACCAATATTCTACCAGTGTTGTTATATGTCTGAGAGACTTGTAATTTCCAAAGAATTAAAAATGGGTGTCACTCAGAGGGCAATAGAGAAACACATGATGGTTGTGAATAAGCTCTAATATATTACAAATCAGTAACTATAAAGAACTAGAGAAAAGGATGTTGTCAAAGGAATAAAAAAGATGAGTTGGTCATATAATAGAAACAGGGAATAACATGGTAAAGCCTGTGCTTTCAACTGGCATCCTTTCAATGTCAAGAAAAATTAAGAAAGGTCCCTGATAACCTCTATAAGAGTGCACAGAATCAGCAAACATGGATAGGTTCTGACCTGCTTAATTAGATGAGATCACTGATCCATTAGAGTATCCAGTATGTCTGAACTGCTCATTTGGTTACCCTTCAAAACTCAAAAGCTATTTCTCACTATTATAACAAATTTACATGTGGAAAAGCCTTTTAAAAATTAGAGCTGTGTAGTAAGGGAATGGGCTGCTTAGTAGATGATGAATTTCCCATCCCTGGATGTCTTTAAATGTAGGCTGGATGGTCCTTGTTGGGCATTCATGATTCAGGTATGGGTTAGATTTAATGACCTTTAAGATTGCTTCCATCTCTAATACTCTATAATTCTATGTAGGGTTATTTTTAGTCTATGTTTTTGTATTGAAAGTGAAGGGCTAGACTTGTAATTTGGTCTATGTGGTAAAACTCCCTAAAGGAGTGTAGAAATTCCCTCCACTGCAGATTAGCAACTCACCTGTAACTGATTTCTTAGAGAGTTACTTGGGATACTGAGAAATCATTCAATAGGGAGCTAAAGATAGACAAAAAATGAAAGTCTGTCTTTAAGGAGCATATATTCAAAAGGGGGTAGGGAGGGAAAATATTTGCATATATATAATATATGCAAAATAATTTGGGAGGATAGACTAGCAAACTAAGGGAATCAGGAATTTGAAATAAGCTTTAAAGGAAGAGAAATAGAGATTCAAAGAGGCAGAAGTTAGAAGTGGGTGCACTCCAGGCATAGGGGATAGACAGCCTGTGCAAAAGAAAAGAAAAGGGAGATGGAGCATTGTGTGTGAGGAACAGGAAGAAGACCAGATTGACTGGATCAGAGGGTACATGAAGAGAAGTAATGTATAATAAAAGCTTATATAAGTAGCTTGGAAGCCAGGTTGTGAAGAGCTTTAAATGCCAAACGGAAAAGCTTATATTCGGTCCTATAGGTAATAGGGAGCCATTGGAGTTTTTTGAGCTAGGGAGTGACATAGTGAGACCTGTTAAGCAATTTGTCCATGATTTTACAGTTTCCCTTCAACAACCCCATGAGTTAATGTAATGCAAATATCATCCCTACTCTGTACAAATAAGGAAATTGACATGGCTTGTCCCAATTCTAGGACTTTTGCCTCAAAGTTCAGTTCTTTTCTCACTATTCTACACTACCTATCCATTTTCATATGAATCATAGCATTGAGCTTCTTATATGATAGTTAATATATCGTTCTGTAGTTGCTCTGACACTAGAATTCAGGTAGATCAGTTTCATTTAGTTCCTTGGAGGGCCTGAGAGCCAGAAATAAATGGTAGCAGTATTAGGCCAGATAAAGCTCCCAAGAAAGTTTTTGTGCTTCTGCTCACCCAGGAAAGTTCAATACAAAAGGTCCTTTAATTTCTAATATGATACCTATCATCACTACTTTTTTTCTTTATCTCAGCTGGGAAAAGGTATGTACTTCAGAATGTCTGATCTCATCCACAAAGATCCTCCCCATGAAATTACAAACAGCAACCCATCTCACCCCTTTTGTTCTTTTGAGATTGCCTATTTTCTCCCACAAATCTTCCTGAAAGGAAGTGGCCAACATATCTTCCTCAAGCTATTTCTTGAAACATTTCATGGGTACCAGGGTCAGAAGGGTCATTGGAAAAAAAACGACCACAAACCTAAAAGGTCTATCTAATATTTTGGGGCTGCATTGTTAGGAACATTTATGGTTAGAAGTGAAATGGTTACAGCAGTGTTTGAATGAAAGAATGAACCCTTTCCCATGAATATGGAATAGAGAGGAATGGAAAATTTTCCCCTGTTCCCTGCCACCCACACATCTGACTCCTAGGCATTTGTAGAGACCTGTTCCCTCGTTCCCAGAAGAGTATACACAAAGGAGTTGCTCTTAGTTTGAAGCTAGACATTTACATGGACTACACAGCCTTACTTATTTAAAAAAAAAAAAAGAATACTCATTTCAATAAGTTCTTATCACTATGCTTCTGGAACTCCCTGGCTTTATTGTGGAGGCAGCTATTTTCAAAGGGCTTTCCTTCCTCTTTAGTAATGTTTTGTGTGAGTATACATAGGACAACTCAGAACATGCTCCTCCTTAAATCCTCTTAGAATTGCTTTGTGATAGGTAGAAAATATCACTCCTCAGATGAAATTAATTGGTCATAGTCACATAGGAGATAGGTAGCAGAGTTATTACTAGTCTTCAAATGCCAAGAGTCTCTTTGGTAGGGTATGCCTTGTCTTTGGAGGAAAGCAGAATATCAACCAACAATGAATAAACATCCAAGGGACAAGAAGATCACAGAGGATGTTACTGAGATTTCTGTCAGTCAATAAATGTTTATCAAGCACATACTATATGCAAGGCACTATATTAAATGCTTAGGATACAAAGAAACAGTAAGGAGAATTTAATGAGCAGCTCCTATATGCCAGGCATGGTGCTAAGTGCTGGATTTAGAAAGATGTGAACCCTGCTTTAAAAATCACGTGGCTATCTGGAGCTCCCTCCTGTTGGGATGCCAGAGGACTTGTTTTACAACACCCTAGATCCTGAGTTTTTCTGAGCTAAGGGGTTTTTTGTTTGTTTTTAGTTTTCTGGTTCTGATTATTTGCCTCTAAAGATGAAAGCTGTTCTCTGATTAGAGTTCATGTTGGCCTTAAATGAACCAGTAAATAGGCTTAAAAGGGAGGGGTAATAGGAGAGGCCATACACTAGCTAGCCAGAGAAGGGTGTAACAGAAATATAACCCCTTTGGCAAAGACAGCATGTGCACCCTATGAGAAAGGTCTCCACACAGAGAAAGGCTTACTAGCCAGGTCTAGTAGTACCTCTTCTTTAAATTCAGTATGGTCCAAGCCAGCACTGTCTTAGAGCAGTAAAGTAAGAGCACTTATGGAGGTAAGTATGTATGTCAAAGCTGGCAAGAGATTTAGAGATGGTCTGGTCTGACACTCTTATTTTCCAAATGACAATCTTGAGGCCTAGAGAGGTTAGGTGACTCATACAAAGTACAATACTTGATTCATGGTAGGACTGGAACTAGAATCCAGTGCTCATTTAGCACAATGCCTGGCACATAATGAGAGCTTAATAAATGCACCTTGACTAAAACTCAGAACTACTTACATTAAATGGGAATGTAGGTACATTTATTCCTTCACTGAAACAAATTATACCATTATGGGGGAAACTATTATTCTAGAGAGATATTTTAGAGGCAGCACTATACAGTAAGACCCTTGAGAGTAGGGACTCTTTTTTTAAAAAAATCTTTATATCAGGGGCAGCTAGGTGGTATGGTAGATAGAGCACTGGCCCTGGAGTCAAAAGGACCTGAGTTTTAACCCAGCCTTAGACACCTACTAGCTGTGTGACCCTAAGCAAATCACTTAACCCAAATACCTCTTTTTTAAAAAAAAGGTTAAAAAAGAGCTTTATATCCTTAGCATCTAGCACAGTGCATTGATAGTAGACAATTAATAGTTATCAAATTGAAGAACATTGAACTTGAGAGTCAAGCAAATAGGGGTCATACCATCATAGCGCTAGAGCTGATTGGGACCTTACAGGGTTATCTAGTCTAACCCCCTTGTTTTAATTGATAAGGTAACTGAGATTTAGATAGGGTTACTATCTAAGAGCACAGCAAAGGAATGTAACAGAGCCATGATTTGAATCTATATCATCTAGCTTCAAATCTTGTATTTTTTATCACTGTGACATACTCTCTCTCAAGTCTTGACAGACTCTTCTTAGCAGTGTGATTCTGTACACAACATTCAATCTGGGTCTCTGTTTACTTCTTTGTAAAATGGAGATAATACCAGCACTTTCCACCTCATGAAAAAGTACTTTGTAAATCCTTCAGTACTGTAGGTATAGGAATAAAGAAGAAAAAATAGCGGCTCTGGCTTTTAGACTTCTCATTCTACAATACCTGTGGTCCTCCATAGCTTTTCCAAAATGAAACTAGTGCCTTTCAGATTCCTTCTGTTAACAATGGAACAGGTATCCTGCCTCTTAGGAATATTTTGGCCCAGGAATATTTAAGGACAGCATTGATGGCAGCTGAGCAATTGATTGGTATGCATGGCCTGTGACTTCTTCCAAAAGGCCTGTTCTTTGTAAAAGGCAAGTGAAAATAGCTGTAAAAGCCTCTCTCTTAATTAGAGAGACAGGTGGCAGAACCAGTAAGCCAGAAAGATCATGAATGCTGCTTTTCTCTTAATGGACTGCAGGGGGAGCAGTGGAAGCACCCAGTAGCTATTACATTGTGTTTTATTTGCTGTTGAAGAAGTTGGGAGCCACTCATCACAAAAACAAATATTTCTTAAGATTTTAAACATGATTGGATTGCCTCCTCATCATATTATGCTTCAGCTATTATGAGAGCATATAAATTATATGGCCATAGATATAATTGGAGCACTTAGTTATAAACGCCCTGATAGAACTTAAAATTCCAGTTTTCTTTTCATCTTTATGTATTGCTTCTATGATTACACATCCAATTACACATCTATATATAACACACATGTTTCACCATGACATTTGGTTTCTAACAACTGTAATTGCATGTATATCATTCCAGGAAATAGCTCACCTAGATGACCTGGACATGAAACAGACTTGACCACTTAAAAAATGAGGCAGAAGCTGTAGACTTCTGGAATGCAGTAGTAGTAAGCAGACTAATCTGCAGTGTTGTGGTCGTGTCATTGAGCAAACGCTTTGGGAAAACTGAGTAAGAAATGGAGCCCAAGAAGAAAATTAATAATTTTGCTCATTCTTTTAAAAACCTATATTTAGATAACACATTTTGTTTTGACACAACAGATTCTTCACAAAACACACCTAAACAAATGCCCTTACAAAGTACATTCCCCACAACACAGATTCTGGAGGGGGTTTTTTGTTTGGTTTTGTTTTTAGTAAATTTCAACAAAATTAACCAAAATATTGAGAAGAGTCTAATGTGATAGGCAATATTCCACACTCATGATCCCCCATATCAGCAAAGAAGGTTGGGGGAGGTGTAGCCTCCTATCTCTTCTTTGGAGAGATTGTGGATTGCTAGTAGAAAGGGAAGTATTCTTGATTTTGGCAATATGGTGTGAACGTTGATTGACTAGTGAATCAATAAGCATTTATTATGTATCAAGAACTAGGGATACAAAAACAAAAATTAAAGTTTCAGCTTTCAAAGAGCTTATATTCTGCCTTAGGAATACAATATGTTCACAGATAAATAAATACAAGATTTACACAAAATAAATACATGTTAATTTTTCTGGGCGTCTGGGATAGGATGAACAGAACACTAAGAAGTGGGGGAATCAGGAGGCAGCATCAGAATCAGGAGATAGCAGGAATCACTTGAAGGAGATAGCATTGGAGAGATCCTTAAAGGAAGCTTGGAGTTTCAAGAGACAATTATTATTGACCATTGCATTTGACCAGAGTTTTGTTGCCTCTCCAGGTTGATTTTATTTACATGGTCATTATGATAGTATCCTTTTGAAGCTGCTTTCTTTACTATTTCATACAAATTTCTGAGTTCTTCATCTTTGTCCTTATGGGTTGGTAATTCTCCATTGCATTGGTAAAACAGAATTCACTCTGTCATCTGCTCATTTACTGGACACATATTTTGTCTCTGGTTTTTTGTTATCTCATATAGAATCATTGATTTAGAGATAGAAGGGACCTTCGAAGCCATCTATTCTAGATGCTGTTATAAACATTTTGGTACACATAGATCTTTTCTTACTGTCAATCATCTCAAGATTTAGTTCCACTAGCAGAATCTCTAGATCAAATGGTATGAACAATGTAGTAAATTTTCTTTTTTCTGTTTATTATTTAAACATTTATTGAAGACCCATTGATTGGTAGAAGAAGGCAGAACCAAGATGGCTGAATGCAATAAGCAACTTTGCTGAGCTCTCCTAGCCTCCCCCCTCTAAATAACTTTAAAAAGCATGTCAAACTGAATTTTGAGCAGCATAACCAACAAAAAGGCACATTGAGTTATTTTTCCCAGCCCAGCAACTTAGGAGAACAGAAAGAGAGGTCTATGGACACTAAGGTGGGGGCTGGCCCAGGGCACAGCATAGCAGAAACAGCAACTCCAGTGGGTCTTGGAGGTGGCCACAACATAGCCTCTAATGGCAGGGGTCAGTAAGGAGAATGAACATCTGGTCAGAAAGGGATTACAGACAGAGCCTGTGCTAGTACTATACCCAGTATTGGGTACCATTTGGCAGCTCCATCACCTGGTACCCAGTTCCCAGCTGCAGTTTCATAGTGGAGAGAAGTGGCTCAGTTACAAGGAAACAAGGGCCCTACCTGGGGTCCAGACCAGGAGGGCAATGACCAGACCAAACCTTGGATCATACCACTTTGGAAGCATTAAAAACTTACAGGCCCCCAAATCTATCTGTGAAATCTGCAGAACATAAAAGCTTGAAGCTCAGGCTAGTTACCTCTCCCAGAGGTGAGGAAAGCCCAACTCTAACATAAAGTCCAAAGCTGATAAATAGGCTGAAGAAATGAGCAAACTACCACAAAAAAGAACCTGACCATAATAAGCTACTATGGTGACAGGAAAGTTCAAGACACAAACTTAGAAGAAGACAGTAACATGAAAACATTATTAGGTTAAGTTACAGTGCTAGGCCCTATAAGGGATATATGGAACCAAAGTCCTTACCCTCAAGGAGTTTACAATCTATTGAACAATAAGAAAGAAAGAAATCTTTATTCAGGTGAAATGTGAAAAGATCTTTGCATTTTGTATTAGTTTTTTCCCAGTGAATAAAAGGGAAAATTGCATATACTTCTGAATATAATTAAAAGACAGTCTCTTTATTTTATAGACTCCCTTTGGAGGCAGAATGGCGTAGCAGAGACTCTTGGATTTGGAGTCAAAGATTGTGGGTTCTATCTCTCACTATGTTTCATAAGCATGACTAGAGAGTGCACTGGCATATTCCACCATGAATTATTATTGGTCGTTCTCTTTTCCTCTGGGAAGTAAATGTTCCCAACTGCAGGCTGTTACAGGAACAACTTCTGAGCATGCTTCTGTTGTCTCCGTGATCATGGGGAAGTCCCTTAAATTCTTTGAGTCAGCATTCTCATCTGCAAAATCAGAGAGTTGGCATTTAAAGATCTTTGCATCTCTAAATGCATGTATTCAAATGAGAATTATGTAATTTTTTTTACCACTTGAGCAAAGGGCAATGAGTCAAGATTATTGAGATCTAACCCTTCCCAGTCCCAAACTTCCTCTGTGACCACAAGTCTCTGTTCTCCCTAAGGGCAGTGTTCCTATATTAGTCTCTTTCCTATGAGTAACATGTAAATTAAACAATTAAGAATCCTAATAAAGCTCCTGAGCTTTATTATTGAACTTAATGCTTCCTGGATGACATTGGTCATTAGTATCTTTCTAGGAACACACATTAAAATATCCCCATGTGGACATTACAGAAAACATAAGAATTATTCTGTAGTTTACATTCAATGGTTTTCTTTGGTCTGGGTCTGTAATTTCATCAATATTGGCAAGTTATAGTCCTATGGTAGTGCTGGGAGACCTGAAAAATTAACTGACTTACTCAGAGTCACACAGTAAGTACTCAAGGGAAGAACTTGAACCCAGGTCTTCTTGATTCCAAGACTAGCCTTCTATCCATTTTCCATGATGCTTCTAAGGTTTATATCAACTCATGTTTATGTAACCACTCTAGAGTCCTATAAACATTTGTTCCACATAGACTGGTGAGGTAAATAGGGCAAAATAGGGCCTGGACCTGTGCTTTCATTGGTTTAGGCCACTCCCAGGTGAGGAAACTCCCTCTACCAAATATGTTAGCACCTTCTCTGAAACTTGTCTCAGAGCTGGTTAGAGTTACCCATGGTCACATAGCCAGTATTTGTCAGAGGCAGGACAGAAACCCTGGTCTTCCTGGCTTTCAGGTTCTCTATCCACTATCCCATCCTGCCTCATCAGGGATAATAATCTGTTTTTTGAAGGAGCAAACATGCCCCCAGTGAATTTCTCATGATCACAAAGGGAGTGATAGAGCTAAGACTTCAATACAGATTGTTTGACCCTTAAACCCAGTACTTTTTCTAATTACTCCTTCCTCTCAACCCAAGAAAGATGGCTACCACAAGATAGCCTTGATGTGACCTTTTCTGTTATTTTTACTGTAGGATTATGAAAAGGAATCTATTTAAATCTAGCTCTCCCATTACAGTACATGTGTTTCAGTGGAGGAAAAAAACAGCTGCACCTCCATTAAACACACCCAAGATAATTTGTTTTGCTTGTTTAGTTTCCATTAGAGTCTTCTGATGGCTCATGGTGGCATGCACATGACCCTGGGCACTGAAAGGCTGTGTCACTTGAGTGCAAGCTCTGGAAAGGCTTCAAGTAAATTTATTATCAGGGTGAGTACAATATGATGATTTTTTTTGATCACTGCAACTCTTAAAGACCACCTGCCAAGTCACAGTGCTTTGTGGGAGAGAAAAGAGTACCCACACCAACAGTAACAGGGTCTCAAAATATTCCTCCTCTTCCTCTTCCTCCTCTTCTTCCTCCTCCTTTTCTTCTTCTTCTTCTTCATAGCTATTTTTACTTTTTTTGAGACTGGGCCTCAAAGATGAAGTAGACACTTACTTGGCCTAACTCCACTACTGATCAGCATGGGAACCTGTATGGGCTTCATTTTCAGCTTGAGCCACTTTGCCTGTCCCTACTCCCAGTCTGGTGGCTAAGGAAATCACTGGTTGTTTTCAAGTAGGGATTAATATGATCAATATTATACTTTAGAAAGAATACTCTTATTCTTATTAGAATATTAGAAAATTAGAAACTAAAGGCAGGGAGGCAAAGTAGGAGTCTACTATAGATAGTCCGAGTGAAAGTTAATGACCACCCAACCTTCAGGATTGGTGACCATGGAAGTAAAGGGCAGATATAAGGCCCTGCATAAATAAAGCAACATGATTTGGTGTGACAATGGGGAATTAGAGAGAGGGAATGTCAAAAATGATTCCAAAGTTTTTAGCCTGAATAAATGTAAAGATATTGTTATGATTACTCAGAAAAAGGGGAAATCAGGAGGAGCAAATTTTGAGAGGCGTATTGGACATACCAACTTTGAGTTGTTTACCCAGTAACTAGGTGGAAGTATCCAACAAGCAGTTGGAACAGGAATGATAGGGAAAGATTAGGGCTGGAGATAATAAAGTGGGAATTATTCACACACTGTGATATTTGAAATCATAAAGGGCTAGCTAGCCATGGGAGATGAGATAGCAAAGTAAGAGAGTATAGAGAAACAATAGAGGGTAAAGGAAAGAATCTTGGGGGAACACCCCAATTTAAGGGATAGGCTTTTATTGAAGACAGCTAGAGAGAGAAAGAACAAAGGTAATAGAGAAGAGAAAGAAGTACAGTGTCACAAAAGCCAAGAGAGGGGAGTTTTGAGAATGGGGAATTCAAAGGCTGTAGAGGTTGAAGAAGATGAGAACAAAGAAAAGGACACTGGAATATTTGGTGACATTTTTTTCAAATTGAGATTTTTAATTTTTAGTTTACAATACTCAGTTCCACATGATTTTGAGTTCCAGATCGAATCTGATATATCTTCTATATATAACTTCGCATTGAATTTATTTACACAATAGTCAAGTTGTAAAGAAGAATTATGACCAATGGAATGAATCATGAGAAAGAAGAAACAACCAAAAAACAAAACAAAAACAAAAAAAGCAGTTTCAGTGTAGCGGTGATAGCTCAAATAAGACTGAAAGAGGCTCACTTTTTGGATAACTTTCTAGAACCTTGTGAAAAGGAGAGAGAAGATGGTAGTTTAAGTTGTAAAAGGTAAGAGATTTATTTGCCTTTTAAGAATAAAGTATATTGGGAAGATGACTATATTTGGAGTCAGGAGAATTAGGTTAGACGTGCATAAAATAGAGGAAGTTTGGGTACATTTGTAGGCTCAAGGGAAGCAGCCAGTAATGAGAGAAAAATTAAACATTTAAGAGAGAGAAACTGATGAAACAGTTGGATATTGGCTGGACTGATAAAGCAGGAATGGAATGGAGAACAAAAGGGGAAGATTGTGTGAGTAGTTGAAAAGAGATAAAAGTCTAAAAGATAATTCTTCCTCTGAAAGATCAGGGAAATAACAGGCAAAGGAGCATAATGGACAGAGTGCTTGACTTTGATTTGAATGTAAGTCAGATGAGACCTAGATGTGAGGATCAGAAAAGAATGTAAAATACTTTATACATATTAAAACTGTAAACTTTTGGAAAATTATTTTTAATTTCCCTAATATCTTGAGACTACCAGGGGTGACAAAGTGGGGTCAGGGGATTAGAGGTGCTATCAGTAAAGTCTACTAGTGCTTTGCTCTCTTCCCCAGTAGGAATCCCAGCACACCCTGGAAAGTTGTGTGATTGCAGCACCCAGTTTTAAATCTCTGACCTTGTTTTACCTGTATTTCCACCATTAACCCACTTTTATTGAGCACTCATTTACTACACACAGAGCACTGGACTAGGTATACATAGAAGGTAAGCAGGTTACTTTATTTTTTCACCAAAACGTTTACTTTTACAATGACCCATGTTTGCAACAACTATCTCCAAAAGCAGAAATACATTTTGCATTGGTTTTGATTGCACGACAAAGTTTTGTCTCTCTGATCTTGACATAGTAGAAGAAATACTGATAGTTCATTGAGTGCTTCTGTCAAAAAGACCACAGACCATGATGATGTGTGACTGACAACTACACACAGGCCCTGGTCTGCACAGCCTTCTAGCAGTTATAAACACACCAGAATGGTTACAAACAACTATGCTTTAATTAGTAGTCCGTCATGGCTAGATAAGGTACAAGAAGACAGAGAAGTCCTCTTTAAGTCATGCCCAAAGACAGTCTAATGGGTTCTGTAAATTTTTCTGCATCTAAAAGTTTCATTTGCCATCCATCCATCAGCAAACACATATCAGAAACTGTACAAAACAAAGACATGTTCAACAGCATTTGCTCTCAAAAGAGCTTACATTCATCTAGAGCTTACATTTTTATACTTTACAGTTATACTAAGTTGGCAGGAAGCTGCTCATAGGTTACTGGTAGTAGAGAACTGTGAATAATTAAATCAATTGATATGAGCCAAGCGTGACAGGTATAGGTTCTTTCTTTGGAAAAGTTAGTACTCTTTAACGTTGACTTCCTTAGCTGTAACTAATCAAGCCCAGCCTAATAAAGAATACAAAAGTTTTACCTAAACATGGATATCAGAAGCAGAACTATCCTGAAGAGAAAACAAAAGGCAAGGAATTTGAAAAATTAAGGTTAAATTTAAAAAAAACCCAAAAGGAGATCATAAAATTTTGGGTTTTTTTTTAAGCATTCCTCTTTAAATATAGTTGCCCCATTAGTTCCATCTTCTGAATTCCTTCCAGGAGATACATACCAGTATTAAGATTTGGGCACAGTGTGAATTGGACCAGGGGTACGAAACACAAGATTTTATTAAACCGTTTTGAGGAAGTATTTAAATGGAAATAATTTGCTACAATGCTTTCCTCACAATCACCCTGTGAGGTAAAATAAATATTATTATCCTTCCTTTTCGTATACCCTTATACTCAGCAAACCGACAATTTTGGTTTCTTATTTAAGTGGTGGTGTGTCAGGATAAAAGTACAATCTGTTATTTAAAATACTTTAAGTAACCCCATAGAGGTTTCTCTTGGCTCCCTATCCTTCACCCCCCACCCCAAATTAAAATTCTCCCTGAACTTTAAAGCCCAGATCGGATCTCAGCTTGATGAAACCTACTATAACTATTCCAGGTAAAAGTGAATGTTCCCCTCAAGCAATGATCACGTGTAACTCTCATCTAGCACTGATATACTGCCTTGAATTGCTGGATTATTTTTTTTTATCTAGATGAATGTGTCATCATTCCACTTCTCCCTTCCCTAGCTGCTTACAGGCAGGGAACAATTTTCATTCCAGCCTCAGAGATCATTTTTGTAGCATAGAGCTGACCACATAGTGTACACTTAAATATTTGGATTGCCTAATTGAAGGGATCCCCAGTTTTAGAGTTAGCAGGAACTTTCAAATAGATCAGCCCAAAGCCTTTAGCCCTCAACATCATTTTCCAAGTGTGTGAAAAAAAAAGGACCGGCAAGGGACTTGACTATGGGAATCTCTGCTCTTCTCTACCCTTTATCCTACCCATCCCTTTAAAAGCTTCATATATAGTAATTATAACTTTTAAGTTCAAACTATCTGTTATTGGGCTTTCTCTTTAGTGTACTCCCACATCAGGCACAAAATACCCACATATATGGGGTATGTCACAAATTCACACTGCCAGGATAACTTAAGGTAAGGAAATATATAAGAAAGTTGAGGAGGTATGTTCATTAAAGGCATGGCTCCCTAGAGTATGAGTATGAGCTATTTGACCCGTGCTGCACTGTCCTACTTCTTTTTTAGGGGACGATAAACTTCCATTAAGGTTCTCCTCTGATGCCTCACTGTGCTGTAGAGGCTCTTGATGAGACCTTGGGTTCTCAAAGGTTAGTGCCAATGGATCACAAAATGTGTATAGTTGTACGAAGTTGGAAAGGCATTAAATATGGCTGGGCAACAAATTTTGTATCTACAGGGGGAGGACCAATAGCCTAAGTTCCAAGGCTCATCACCAGAAAGCTAGTCACCAGTTATTTTTTTTGTCTACAATGACTCATGAAACCTGCCAAAGCACAGAGGAGTCACGATCTTAGTGGAGGTAGGTACTTTCTGATGAAATCATGTATCCTTGAAGTGCTAAGCATTAAGTGTTGAGAATATCTAGTTTTATTTGTATTTAGCCAGCTGAGACATATGTTAAGTGCCTGACCCACTCCAACCCTAAAGATTCAAAATTCAAACAGTCGCAGACTGAGATTTTTCATAGAAGGGGCTTCTTATGCTACTTTCCTCACAAAAGTTGAATAAAAGAAAACAAAAGTACTTATTAGAATGGGATACAAGATAAACCGTGGCATCTTTTCACCAGTTAACCTTAACTTCATCCTCCAAGTATCGGACAAGACAACCTTAGAAAGATCCTTTGCAGCTCTTTAAGACTGATTCAACATTGGCTATGAAGCTATTCTAGAATATACAAGCAACCAAAAATAATACCCGAGCATCTCCTATGTGCAATAGGTACTGTGCAGGACACAAGGTTCTTACTTTCAAGACCTTCAGAATCTAATTGAGAGAGAAGATAAATGAAAGGATTAAATCAAAGAAAGTAAATAAAAGTTAAAAAAAGTAAATAAAAGAGTAAATGAGTATCAAATGAGTGGTACCAAAAAGTGTTATCTAGTGAAGGTTAGAAGGGAAATCACTTTCAACTGGCATGGTCAAGAAAGAATCAGAGTTGACCTGTGTCTGGGAAAATAGCAGGACCTCTCTTGTGAAAAGAATGGTACAAAAAAGGGAAAGGATGCCACAAGGTAGAAGACATCCTCCATACAATTAGCTGGTACAATGCCCCTATAAGTTAGAGACGAACAGATTTGGGACATAAACAAAATGCTGTGGCTGAACTTTATCCTTTATGCCATAGGGTATCTTTTAGGATTTTTAATCAAAACAGTGACATAATAAAAGAAATGCTTTAGTAATGTTAATCTGGCAGCAGAGTGCAGGAATGTTGGGAGAGGAGACTTGGAGAGATCAGTTAGGAAGAAGCTATTGCAATATTCCAGGAATTTTTTTTGAATTTTAATAATACTTTATTTTCCCTCAATTACATGTAAAGACAATTTTTGACATTCACTCTTTTTAAAAAATTTTTTTGAGTTCCAAATTTTCTCTCTCCCTCCCTTAACTCCCTCTTCCCAGAGACAGTAAGCAATTTGATATAGGTTATACATGTGCAATAATGCAAAACACATTACCACATGAGTCATGTTGTGAAAGAAGACACCGACCCAAGGGGAAAAAATCACAAAAAAATAAAGTGAAAAATAATATTTTTCAATCTGCATTCAGACTCCATTAGTTCTTAATCTGAAGGCAGATACCATTTTTCATCATCAATCCTTTGGAATTGTCTTGGATCATTGTAATGCTAAGAACAGTAAAGTCATTCACAGTTGATCATCATACAGTTTTGCTATTACTGTGTTCTTGTGGTTCTGCTCACTTCACTTTGCATCAGTTCTTTCTAGGTTTTTCTGAAAGTACCTTATTTATCATTTCTATAGCATAGTAATGATCTGTTACAATCATAACTTGTTCATCCATTCCTGAATTGATGGGCATCCCTTCAATTTCCGATTCTTTGCCACTATAAAAAGAGCTGCTATAAATATTTTTTGAACAAATAGCTCCCATCCCTTTTTTTGGACCTCTTTGGGATACAGACCTAGTAGTGGTGTTGCTGGATAAATGGTATGCATAGTTTTATAGCCCTTTGGGCATAGTTCCAAAATGCTCTCCAGAAGGATTGGATCAGTTTACAACTCCACCAATAGTGTCCCAATTTTCCCACATCCCCTTCAACATTTATCATTTTCCTTTTTGGGTTTGGTTTTTTTTTTTGGCATATTAGCCAATCTGATGTATGTGAGGTGGTACCTCGAAGTTGTTTTAATTTGCAACTCTCTTTTCAATAGCAATTTAGAGTATTTCTTCGTATAGCTTTATAACTTTCATATAACGCATTTCTTCATGTAGCTTTGATTTCATCTGAATACTATTTGTTCATATCCTTTGATCATTTATCAATTGGAGAATGACTTGTGTTCTTATAAATTTGACTAGCTTCTCTTTATATTTCAGAAATAAGGCTTTTATAGAGATACCTGCAGTAAAAATTATGTCCCAACTTTCTGTTTTCCTTCTAATCTTTGTTGCATTGGTTTTGTTTGCGCAAACTCTTTTTAATATAATCAAAATTTTCCATTTTGCATCTAGTAATGCT
Organism: Trichosurus vulpecula; assembly: GCF_011100635.1. NCBI lineage: Eukaryota > Metazoa > Chordata > Mammalia > Diprotodontia > Phalangeridae > Trichosurus > Trichosurus vulpecula. The sequence continues at coordinate 184,995,276 of NC_050580.1, read as the reverse complement.
CTTTATCTCATTTGGTCACAAATCCTTCCCTTCTCCATACATCTGACAGGTAAACTATTCCATGCTTTCCTAATTTGTTTATGGTATCACCCTTTATGTTTAAATCATGTACCCACTTTGATCTTATCTTGGTGAGATATTGGTCTGTAACTAGTTTCTACCATACTGTTTTCCAATTTTCCCAGCAGTTTTTGTCAGTGAGGTTTCTTTTTCAAATCCAAATGCTTGGGTCTTTGGGTTAACTAAACATTAGATTGCTATGGTCATTTACTACTGAGTCTTGTGTACCCAATCCAGGGATGGGGAATCTTCAGCCTCGAGGTCACATGTGGCCCTCTAGGTCCTCAAGTGCAGCCCTTTTACTGAATCCAAACTTCACAGAACCCCTTAATGTGAAGTTTATATTCAAAGGGCCACACTTGAGGTCCTAGAGGGCCACATGTAGCCTTGAAGCCGAAGGTCCCCCACCCCTGACCTAATCTGTTCCACTGATTATTGCACTCTATTTCTTAGCCAATACCAGATAGTTTTGGCGATTATCTTTTTATAATACAGCTTGAGAACTGGTATGGCTAGGCTACCTTTCTTCACATGTTTTCATTAATTTCCTTGACATTCTTGGCCTTTGTTCTTCCAGATGAATTTTATTATTTTTTCTAGCTCTATAAATTAATTTTTGGTAGTTTAATTGGTATGTCACTGAATAAGTAAATCAATTTAGGTAGAATTGCCATTTTGTAATATTGGTTCAGCCTGCCCATGAGCAATTATTTTTCCAGTTATTCACAACTATTTGTGTGAAAAGTGTTTTGTAATTGTGTTCATATAGTTCCTGGGTTTGTCTTGCCAGGTAGACTCCCAAGTATTTTATATTGTCTACAGGTATTTTAAAAGGAATTTCTCAATGTCTTTCTGCTGGACTTTGTTGGTAATATATAGAAATGCTGATGATTTATATGGGTATGTTTTTACCTCCTGTGACTTTGTTAATTATTTCAACTATTTTAGTTGATTATTTAGAATTCTCTAAGTATACCATCATACCATCTGCAAAAAGTGATGGTTGTTTCATCATTGCCTATTCTAATTGCTTCAATTTCTTTTTCTTCTCTTATTGCTAAAGTTATTATTTCTAGTACAATATTGAATAATAGTGGTGATAATGGGCATCCTTGTTTCACTCCTGATCTCATTGGGAAGGTTTTTAGTTTGTCCGCATTACAGATAATGCTTGCTGCTGGTTTTAGATAGATGGTACTTAAGATTTTAAGGAAAACTCCATTTGTTCCTGTGTTCGCTGTTTTTTAAATAGGAATGGGCATTGTGTTTTGTCAAAAGCTTTTTCTGTATCTGTTGAGATAATCATACTATTTTTGTTAGATTTGTTTTTATATGGTCAGTTATGCTGATTGTTTTCCTAAATATTCCAGGAACTAAGGTGAAAAGGGACCAAATTAGGGTAGCTTGTGAAATCGTGAAGAAACAAAAACCCTGAATATTTGAGGATGAGAAAGGGAAGTTAAACTCCAAACCTAGATGACTGAGAAAATGAGTTATAGTCATTGACAGGAGTAGTTGGAAAAGAAGGGGAAAGCAGATCTAGGTAAGTACAACCTCTTCTAGAATCTGTTTTGAGGAAGAATGTTCACGCTTCATTGCTAGGGTCTTGACCAGCAAGTTGCCCTATCTCAGTACACAATGATGAGGCGGGAGCAAAGATGGATATAACTCCGATTTATTGGAAGCCATTATCCATATTTATAGGTTTTTGCACTACATAAGCAAAAGCAGGTGTTTAAAGGGATGAAAGCATGGGAAAAAAGAGATGTGCTTCAGTAATGTATTGTTGCACTTAGTTTAGATGTAAGTAGCGATATCTGGTGGGAAGAATCTGGATTATTGTAAACTATATTGCCTACAAGCGTATGGGAAAACTAGGGCTGTGGTAAGGTGGTTTCCATGGGAGTATGGGAACAGAGCGGGGTGCTGTCCTACAGTATCTACGGAGGCATGGGAAGGTTCAGGCATGTAGCCAGCTGATATCAGAGCTGTATGAGCTATGTGAGGCATGGGGCAGGATGCCCTTGTAAAGTATCAAAGAAGTTCCCATTAATTAAAGCATGTTTGTGTTAGGCACTGGTTCAAGAGCATTAGGTAGTGTGTTCCTTCTACTGGGCTTGTGAGTCCTTGGTGGATGGACTCTGCCTGCATGAGAAAGGATGGCTATCAGAGCAGGAGGGGGGGTGCTGTTAGGGATGGAAGTCTTTCCTCCGGGCGCCTACCGTTCCAACTCCTACTAAGCCTGTCTGGTATTACCCAGGAAACAGGCCAAGCGCTAGGGTCCGAGCAGCCCCGGGGTCGGCACTAACTCCCTACACTTCATCTTGATGTTTTCAGGCACAGTGGTAAGAGGGTTGGATTTGTAGTCTGATTTCCTGAATTCAAATTCTGGCTCTGCCAATGAATATCTATATGGGCAATTCCTTTGACACTTCTAGTACTGAGTTTTCTCAACTATAACATGAGGGGATTACACTAGATGATCTCCTGGGCAGTTTGCATCAAGTTGTCCAGCTGTTGGATCACATTGGTGCCATGACTGGAGGGAATGTCTCAAGTCCCTGTTCTTTCCCTTGAAGCTTTGGGCAGTTAATTGCAGGTATTTAACACTTCACAAACTATTTTTCTGATTTGTCTTGTTTCCTCACATTACTTTAGGCTCAGTTAGAGCTTATACATACAAAAGTGAAGTGAGATATTTTCTAATTCAAAATGAAACAATTATGTGAAAACACAATTTTGTGGAAACAATTTACAAACAATTATGTGGAAAAATTACATCAATTCTATATTTTTCTTTACATATGCAGACAAAAACTATCATATATTGTGCTTCAGTTTTCTTAAATTACTTTAACATTTTGGTTGAATGCATATTTGCTATTATGGTATAAAATCTCAACTAGTCACCGGAATTCAGCCACAGTTCAGACACCCTGTCCTTTACCAAAGCCTCTAATATAATTGTAACCAAATCTGAAAAAGGTTTTTTTTTAATTACATTTAATTTTCCTGCTCTCAAAAAGGCAATGCAATATATAAAAATGTTTTTAGGTAATACTGTGATTCTGTATGGTAGATAAGTGACATAGATTTTATATGACTAATAAGTATAAGAAGCCTAAAGTTTATTTTAACTGGAGGTGGAAATAAAATTTAGTTGATACTCGATTTTAATCAAAACATCCATATCATGTTTAATGTATCTCACGTTCAGAATTTAAAATATACTCACAGACTCAGTGAGAACAAAATTGCAAGACTCATATTAGGCTCTTTGCAGTAACACAAAGCCACTCCGATACTGCCATCATTGACATTAGCTTTAGCGTACAAAGATGCACATAACATTCCAACATCATAATCAATAATTAGACAAGTGTTTATTAATCGACCAAAGGGTAAAAGTTGTTTCTAGATTTTTCTCTGAATGTTTCACATTTCTCTTCATGTTTCAGGGATCACCCTTGTAGAGCTTTGAACTTGCATAAAGTTTTTTGGACCAATAGTGCAGGAAGACCACAATCCAAGGAAAGGAAGGCTTGAGTGCAGGTTCTGCAAAATGTATTGATGGTCTTTTCGATATAAGAACTACTATGGAAGTATAAGAGCAGTAAATGGTCTTAAGGGGTGAGTCAAACCTGAACACAATGGAAAATGTCAGGAAAGGTATCAGGAAACTAATTTTATTGTTCCTAATGCCATAGTCGGGGTTCATACAAGTTGAGTAAACTTCCAAAACATATGTTGCAAGGCTTAGAGTAGACAGGAGTTCAGAGTTTGAAATGAAATTTGTTACTCCTGTGTGTATACTCAGATTCTTAATATCTTATACATATAAGAAGGCAAGTCAGGTTACAGTGACGTCAGTTAAGCTTATTAAGGATTTAGCTTCGCAGCTGTTTTTCTGGCACAAGTTTTCAGCAGAAGCATGTCTGCCACAATGAGGCCCCCTCTCTAAGCCTCCCTTCCTCAGGTCAAAGAAAAATTAGTGTAACCATCTTAGTGCTTACGCTATTAGAGTACACACACAATCTCCTCAGAGGTAGAATATTTGAATTCAGATACTTCCTTAATTTTATGGTCCAAAAAACTTAGGTTAAAAGTTAAACTTTGTTTGGATATATTCTAAAGAAATGCAGTTCTTGAAGGACTAAGGCACCTCCTTCTTTTGAATCATTAAAAAGAAAAAACTGGAAATTCCTTTAATATGTGGTGTGACCAAACCAAAACTGGATCTTTAATAAATTTCTAGGATAGTATTTTAAAGGGTTAAGAAATTGGCTATTTCATTTGAGACAGGTTAGGGTGTGTAGTTATTTCTATACTAACCACACCCAGAGAGAGGGAGTACTTTTGGTATATGGCTTTATCTAATGCTTTGGAAATGCCATCTCCATTCATTGAGCAACCATTCTAAAATGCCCAAGTCACTACTTACTGGAATTAGGGGAAAATTGTTTTTAATAGTCCTGACTCTTTTCCTTACCGACTGATGCTTCTCATGTCCTCCACATGTAGAGTGTAACTCTTGTCCTCCCTAGAGCACATCTCCATCTTTTCCTTCAAGGCCTCACTCAGATGCCATGACCTCTACAAAGTCTTTCCTGATACACTATCTTGAGGGTCCCCATGGGTCATCATGGTGTGCCCTCAATTGAGGTGGGTGGTCCAGTGTACTGGACTAGAGTACTGGAATGAAAGCAGGAAGGTCTGAGTTCAAGTTATGTCTTAGAGACTTACTAGCTGTGTGATGTCACACAGGAAAAGTCATTTCACTTCTGTGTGCTTCAGTTTCCTCATCACAAAATAGGAGTAATATCACCCACCTCACAGTTGTGGTGAGGACCAAATGAGATAACACATACAAGGCACTGTGTAAACCTTAAAGTGCTGTATAAATGCTAGCTATCGTTATTATTGTAGGCTTTGAGCTTTTACTGGTCACAAAACAAATACCTTCAGGTTATAGAGGATGGAATTTTCTAGGATTAAAAATACTTGTATTTATAAAAAATGATATCACTAATATTCACTACTTTCAATGTATGTTATGTTAACATTCACCACCTTCAATGTACTCTGTTAAGCCCTAGGTAGGTATCTACTGCACCGATGCTTTCAATAACTTAAGTATCTGATTTCATCAGTGTGAGTATGCCTTTTCTGACTGATAAATCCTAGGCTCACAGAATCATACATTTAGAGTGAAAGGGACATTGGAAGATATCTAGTAAAATGCATTCATTTTACAGATAAGGAAACTGAAGTGAAAGGAGTCAAGATTGAAAGCAGTAAGTACCCAAGGTCACAAAGCAATAAATGGGAGAGGTAGAATTTGAACCTGAATCTATTTCCCCCCACATTTCTGAAAACCAATTTTATTTAAATAAGTGTTTAAATATATTACATAACATTTAAACTAAAAAGAAAAAAGAAACCATAACCAAACCAGTCTGTTACTTCACATGGCATTGGGCAGCTGTTGTAAATTGCAAGCTCCGCTGACTGTTTTGATACATTAGTTCAAAATTTGTTCCCTTGTCAAAAGTTTAATTCAGGTAAAGTCAGCCTCACAGTATGGTGTCTTTCTCCACTTGTGCATCCCCCAGAGGTAGGGCACTATTATCACTAAAAAAAAAAAAAAAGTCTGGACAGACAAAATTGGACCTTGGTGTGATATAAGAAAGAAGATGTCCTGCCATCGCCCCAAAATGAAACTCCTCCCTGGTTGGGTGGTGCAAGTCACCAGGGGAATCCCTGTTCTGCTACCAAAGGCTAACTCTTTATCTTGGTGGTATAACTGGACTGGGTGGCAGTGGCCTTAACTTACTCTTCTGAGCATCACGGCAGCTCAGAGAGTAGTAATGTTCTCGTAAATGGACAGGGAGCTCTGAAAAGGGAGCACCAAGGAGCCTGTGGACACACATGGTCTCATGTTATTAGGGCTTTGGACTTGACTGAAACATTAGATCATTTGCATTTCAGGCTGGGCATTGCTAAGCTTTACCTCTGTTTAAATGAGGGACTGCAAGACTAGGCAGCACAGCTCTTTTCAGTTTATTACACAAACGAGTTACACTAGTGCAAGTTAAATAGCGGACCCCAAATGGTTACGTTATACAAGCTGTGAGGTTTTTAAACTTGTGACAAGGGACAGAAGGGAATTTTTCTACTGACTGCAAGGAAATCCTCACTTAAGCTTCAGTGAGCCACAAGCACTTAAAACCCATGAACCTTCAGCTGGTCTTCCTTGACCAGTCCAATCTCAACGAGGAACTGGCATATGTTCTTGCACTGGTCACCTGTAGCTGAATTACTTCTCCATATTCTGGATGCTCAATTACAGTACCATTGCAGGCAAATTTCTTCTTGAATGCCTTCACCAGTTTCCTTTTATCGTAATCATCAGTGATCCCCTGGACAGTAGTGAGGGTCTTCCTGCTGTTTCTCTGTTGAATTCTTATATGGATATAATCCTCAGTCCCAGCAGGAAGCAGGTTATCACCCTTACTTGCATTAGCAAAGGGATCAAATGAGTGGAGGTTCTATATAGCGGACATACGATACGATTCCTTTAGCTCGGTGGAAATGGCCTGCAGAAGGGGGTGGCTGGGGCGGGAGCATCGGGAAGCAAGGAGGCTGCTGAGTCCTTCATGGTGGCTCAGTGACTAGGCAAACCTGAATCTTTTGACTCTAAACCCATTGTTCGTTTCACTGTAACTTACCATACAGGTTTATGCCTGTATAAATATCCAATATTCAGTGTTGGCTCAGTGGATAGAACCCTGGACCTGGAGTCAGGAAGACCTAAGTTCAATTCTGGTCTCAGACACCTATGTGACCTTAGGCAAGTCATTTAACCTTTGTTTGCCTTAATCAACTGCAGAAGAAAATGGCAAATCACTCCAATATCTTTGCCAAGAAGGCCCCATGGACAGTATGGTCTATGGGATCATGAAGACTTGGACACAGCTGAGCAACAATGATGACAACAAATATTCATGGCATCTTGGCAGTGCCTACTTCTAGCAAGGAATTCCTTACAAAAAACTAGGGTAAAAACCAGCATATCTGCTAAACATTGAACCCAGTGTGGTATATTGGAAAAATTATTGGGTTTTCAAGTCTGAGGATTGAGTTTCAAATTCCACCCATCCCACTTACTACCCTGTGACCTTAGGCAAGTCATCTTTCTCATCTCTGGGCATCAGCTTCCTCATCTTCCTCATCTGTAAAATGTCAGTCAGTTGTACTAGATGACCTCTGAGATTGCTTCCAGCTCTAAATCTATGATCCTATGACCACAGATTTTCCATTTTACTAGCTTCTGAATCTAAATTAAATTCAATTAAAAAGCAAATACAGAATGAGTTTTTTAAAAGTAGTCTACCAAGTACTAAATGATTTCAAAAGTGTTAGTGAATAAACAAGATACTAGCTATACACAGGTAATGGCAGCAGACTACACTAGAATGCCTTCGATATTCTCAGCCCAGGTATGAAGAGATGATTTGAATTGTGTAACCAGAATTCTTCTAGGGCATGTTCTCCTAGGGAAAACTCCCTAGCCAGATGCCTGTTCCAACAGGTCTATCTATGCTAGTGAAACTCATAATATGCAAGGAAATGTGAGGGAGAACCACTAACAACCTAACATGTCTTTTAAAAAATGTATCCTGGTCCTAGCATATCCCATAGTTCATGGGGGCGAGGAAAACATGAATTCTAATGGATAATTTTGAACATACGTAAATCAAGAAATGGGAATAACTGTAATTTCAGTTTTCTCACCTGTACACCAACCTATATAATCTAAAGTATGCTTAGATTATGGGCTGAGAAACACTTCACCACTTTCACTTCACTTTCTTCTTCTGTGGCAAGGTAGCCAATAAAAATAAGGGTGTACGTACAAAGAGGAAAATTTGAGAGAAGCAGGGTATGCTAAATTGAGACTCTGAAATTAATGTTGGATCTACCAGTTGTAAGCCTTGCGCATCTGGGCAAGTCAATTCAGGATTCATTTATTCAAAACCTCTACCTAACCAGAAATCCCCTCTACATTTTAAGAAGCAAACATTCAGTCTCTGCTTGAAGTATGCCAGGAGAAGCGAAATTCAAGATATATATGTTTAAGCAACTTATCCCAATTTTGGCTGGCTTTGTTTAGAAAATTTTTCCTGATAGCAAATGAATCAACCAGAATTTGTTAAGTACCTACTATGTGCCAGGATCTGGAGATAGAAAGTACCTACCTTCAAAGAGTTTAATGAGGGAAGACTACATGCCTATATAGATATAATATAAAACACATTCAAAGCAAATACAGTTGAAATCTGCCTTTTTGCAGCTTCCTATCTCATAGGATCAAATAAGACTAATCCCTTCTCCAATGCCAGTCCTTTAAATACCTGAAGTCAACCATTACGTCCCCAACTGAGACTTCTCTCCTTTAGTCTCTTCGTTAACACATTCAAACAATCCTGGCTGCTTTTCTCTAAATATACTTCAGCTTGTCTGTGATCTCTAAGGATTTCCAATTAATTTTTGATTTGTTCAGTAGACTGCCTTACACTATATGAAATAATTTAGGTGAAGTTTGCCAAAAGGTATCCTCAGAAGTCTTCTTCAGTCCTTAAATTCTATAATCCTTTAATGTATAAGTATTTTAAAATTCTATAATCCCTTATTTTATTTGCCTAATTTTGGAATAGCCTGTTTTGTTTTTGTTTTTGCAACTCCATAGTTTATTATAGTGCTTTGCTACTTAGAAGGCACTGAAATTCATGCTCAATGGAAACTTCTTAAGAACAAGCACTGCGTATGTTTTGTACTGTGTCTAGCCCCCATGAGAACATAGCAAATAATCTGTGGGAGCCAGATTGTTATCATTACCAACAGCTGATATATGACTAGATGCCAGGTACACCCTGCCCAGGGGCATCTCATAACAATGGTACCCAGCAGATGGTTAGCTTCACTGTTTGTATCCACTGAAGTGAAAAGTTGACCCCTTTAATTTTTTACTTAAAAAGTTGTCAAGGAAATTACTCAAAAGAGATAATGGTTAGTTCCCTCATTTGGGGGAAAAGGGTAAGACTATGTGAAATGATTCTAAGGTATTGCATAAAAGGAAAGTAAAGGAAAAAGCAGGTTTATATCGCTCTCAATTTCAATTTATTTGGTGGGGGAGAGGGGAGTCCATGGTTTCATTTCAAATTTAAATATGTTTTCTTCACACAAAACTAAACTCATTAACAGTTTGTGAAACAAGTATCCCTAGAACTATGACTAGGACCAAAGGATCATAGCTTTAGAACTAAAAGGTATCTGAGAGGTCATATATTTCAATCCCTTCTTTTACAGACGGGGACACTTTATCAAAAAGGTTGAGTTTCTCAAGGTCCCACATAGAAGGACTTGGAGTCTAACTCCAAATCCATGGTTCTTTGTACGTACTCACCTGACTCATATTCTTTTGATTTCTCTGTAACTCAAAGTAGCTGGTGTGTATTCTCTAGATTAGAATGCCCACAGGTCATTTCTGCCTCTTCACAATTTAGTTATATCACCATAGGTAGATATTGTGTGTAGATATATACACACATATAAGTTTAAAACTACTACAGAATAGGTAAAATTTTTCATTCTGTCTAGACAACTGTTACTCTTTTATTAAAAGAAAAGTCACAGAAATACTATTTAAGGCAAGAATATGATGAATTAAAAATGTTGAAAAAGAAACAAAGATCACATGATTTGATTAAGGATTGAATGAACTGCTGCTATGATCTTCACGTGTTCTGTTTCGGGGGTTGGGAAGTTTCTAATGTAAATATTGACTTGGTAGACAACTGCAGTACTATGACAGAATGATAGAAATGTCTTGTCTTTTAAAGACAAAGCCTAAATAAATTCCTCTAAATCAGTTTAAATTTGAACTTAAATATCAGTTTACTAAATAACTATTGCCTTCCGAAGGACTCATGATGAAAAATGCTATCCACCTCGAGAGAGAATCGATGAATTTTGAGTGCAAATTGAAGTATAGTTTTTTTCACTTTGTTTTTCTTGCTTTTTTTTGGGCCACATAGCTAATATGGAAATACGTTCTGCATGATTTCACATGCATAACTTCTATCATATTGTTTGCTTTCTGAATGGGCAGGGGGAAGGTTGGAGGGAGAGAAAATGGGACTCAAAAAAATTTTTAAAAATAAAAAATAAATAATATTTTTAAACAATGACAAAAAGTTAGTAGATAACAAAACAAATATATGGTTAACTATTATGGTTAACTATCTAAAATTTAAAAGTATGTAGTTAGCAGAATACAGGAAAATGAGGTCATGTTTTTAATCTGCTAACAAAACAAAATTATTCCTGGAAGGAAAAATATGAGGAGTCACACTGTAATAAGTTTTTTCTATTACTTCAAAAACTTTCCTTCAGATAGATCCATCATTGCTTCCATCATTTTTGTTCCAGGGCTCAGTGAATTTCACTATGTAGCTGATTATGGATGTTATCTGTAAATAACTGAAAAAATATCACCTGATCAAAATGTTTTATAGCAATACAATTTTCCAGATATCAAAGGAATAACTTTAGCAAACTTTTGCTAGAATGAAAACATTATGGTTCACATGTAGATTTAATGGTTTCTATAATGCAGAAAATATAAAACTGTTCAATCCATAGGGAATTTGATAAAGCAATAATGACTGAACAAGCTATTTTTAAAAAGACATCAGCAGTAGTATAGTCATGAACAAATATTATTGAATGTTAACATGTTGGTACCTGCTAAATTCATTTTAGTTGACGCTCCTATTTCTCTTCAGAGAGAACAGTTTCAAAGACTAGAAGTTGGAGTCACCTTCAATACACTGTACTTTTTTTGTACTTTGAGAAATATTCATTTTTCCTTCAAAGAAAGTGCTTATAAATGAAGTAAAAATCACAAAATGAAGAATAATTCATAAGAAGTCAAACATAAGGGTGCAAACAGTTCTGCATTGATCTCCTGTTGTTAAAATGAGAAGCTGAGAAGTCAGAGGTAAAAACTATGTTAGGTTAAAACAAACACTACCACCAGTCAATTTGTAGAATACAGTTTTATTGCTGATATTGTAAAGTCATTTAAATACTTTCGTTTTAAACAAACCCAATGTAAACCACAGGCCTTATTATAAGAGTTTGCTAAGGGGTTCTGCTGTGGCAAAAGTAACACTGTAGGGAAATAAGCCTATGCTTTCAGGATACATTTTAACAGAACATCATTACACTTCCTCTTTTGCATGCATATGCATACACAAACACACCCTTTTACTCAAGGTAAATGTAAATAGGAATGGCCAAGTTTATTTTAAAATCAGTTCCTACTTGGAATAACCATTTAACAATATTCAATTTGTAGAGTCTTCAAAACTAACTGCAGCATTTGAGCTTATTCATCCAGACTTCCTAAAAAGCAACAGAGCAGGCCAGGAAAGAAAAAAGGTAATTTGCTTTTTTTTTTTTTTGCCTCCTCAGCCAAGAACTAGGGCTACAATCTTTACATCTTTGCTTCTGCTTGTTCTGAAGAAGGAGAACTTCTATAATTTTCAGTCTAGATTCAGCTAGAGAAAAATTTTCTCCCCTCCTCCCCAAGAAAGCCTGTGGAAATGCCAACATTTTGCTTTAACTGCAAAGGGAGAATAATCTTAAGATTAATATTTGAGTGTAAATGTTAACTGTTGTCATGAGGTTCTTGTGAAATGTATTCAACAATAACCAGAAAGGACTCAATCAGCCTAACCTATTAGAGCTAAAACTGTAAGATATCTTGGATTGGTCCCTCTTTCCAAAGCATGAGAGTATGATGGCTATCACAAGTAGGAATTCATCTAAAAATCGATTCCCAGCTCTACATACTCACTTATTTCAATAGACCTGCTTAATATTGATACCTAAGCTTTTCAAATAATGAATAATAACCTTTTTACTGATTCAGAAAATGATTTCTGAAGTTTGAAGAAAAGTCAATACATTAAAATGAAAGGCTGCCCCCAAATCTTTCTAATTAAAAACAAAATCCCCAAAAGACTAATGTTTCTTCTCCAAATACCAAAACAATAGCTATGTGCTATCTTTCTGTCAATGGTTTTTTTATTTCACTATTTAGAAATTGTCAGAGAAAATGGATTCCTATATTGTGAGCTGTATTCTTCAAACTACTCTTTTTTACATTCTTCCTGCTTTTCTCCTAGAAGATCTGTAGGCAATTCATATTGAAAAATTTTTTCTCACCTTTTAAAAAAAAGGGTGAAATACTATCTCACATAAATCTCTGGATTGTGTTCAGATCAAACTAAGGCAGAAACAGAAAACACATCAACAAAGGCAGCCCTCAATGTAGAGATGGTTTATGTGCTTTATGTGAAAAGCAAACAGAAAGACGATTGTAGCAATAACCTGTAGGAAATTAATGTTCCTTCAACTGACTTCTGCAACAGCATGAAAACTTAAATAGCACAAAACCCACCTGCTTTAGTAAAAAACAAAAACAAAGAGAGGGAATAAAATCTTTGTTCCAGACAATGGCAGTTTAGTTCTTTTGGTCTCACACATCTCTGTGGAATACTAAATTTACTTCCTTGTATAATAGGTCCCAAAAGGCATGTGAAATCCTTAAAGGAAAAAGTCCAAATGCCTCATTTCCTACAAGGAGAAAACACAAATGTGATACTGAATTCTAGAAATGTTTTAGATAGTACTGCAGAGTTTATAATGATTTTTACAATCAAGGTGAGGGAATGAAATATTGAAAAACTAAGAATCAGGTAGGTATCTGAGGTCTGATTAGCAGTGGAAGGAAAGAAAACAAGAGAAATGGAGGAGCAGAAAGATGACTGGAAGCTGGATTTTTACACAGCACCTTCACAGAGAGAATGGAAGGCAGTTCCTGCTTACATTAGTGCTTTGGCAGGAAACTAACTGTGGATCAGGCTGAGAAAGCAAGCAAATAGGGGCCACCAACCCAAGAGTTAGAGCCACAAGAATGACAAAGACTTAAGGATTTTGGTTCTATCAAGTACAGAGGGCAAAGAATATTTTACATTGATCTGTAGAGAATGTGCTATAATTTAATTTCTGCCAGTGACAAGTAGAAGCATTAAAGTGCACAGTAAATTGCTTGGCCTTCCTACTACAGAAAGTGAATGAGCTGAAGAACCCTCTCTACTCTAAATTACCAGGGAAAGTGAAGTGTTGCTTGAATAAAAAGAAAGGGCTAAAGGGGAAACCAAGAGGAAAAAAAAATCTACAGAACTACAGAAGAATTCTAAGTTGTAGGGGAGGGTCAAAAATGGAAGAACATGAAACAAAAAAGGAAGAACCACTAAACTTTTGGCAATAGACATAGGTATAAAACTCTTCCAAAGGAAGATAAGGGTAAACTGTAGGTGTTCTCCGGCAGAAACAACTTCTCATATGCCACAGAAAGATCCCCAATATCTAGAAATGTTTTGAACGCAGTAGACACTTAATATTTGGTGAATGATTATGAGTTTTCACAAGTGCCACCAGGAAGTAGTTCATATTCTAGTCAAAGGAAGAAGTGAAATTTAGGGGCTGGGGGGTAGGGGAGGTGTGTTAGGACAGTCTTTTGTAGACCTGGTGTAAATAAAGAGAGAAGTATGCCATTTTCCAGGAGGGAAAAAAGTTTAGAATTTGATATAAAATCTCCCAATATTGGTCAAATGTGGTAACTGCTATGCACTACTGATAATTCATATGGAGGAAAAAATACAGCACACCAAAAGAAACCTAGAAAATGTTGCTGGATAATGAAGTTTTGTGCAAGAAATTGAACTTGGGGTAGCTAGGTGGCACAGTGAGTGCAGCACCGGCCCTGGGGTCAGGAGGACCTGAGTTCAAATCTGGCCTCAGACACTTGACACACTTACTAGCTGTGTGACCTTGGGCAAGTCACTTAACCCCAACTGGCTTGCCTTCCCCCCTCCAAGAAAAGAAAAATCCCCAAGAAACTGAAGAACTTAATGACATAAATGGTGTTTTCACTACCATTGCCAATTGAAGATAGGGGCTTCAAAAGAAAAAGGTGAATTTGGGAATGTAAACAACTGGTTAAGAAGATGGTATCTGATTAACATAATTCAGATTCTGGAACCTGGCTTTATGAAAATGATTAGTACTTTGCCAGGGAAAAATGGATACAAATTCAGCTGGGAAAAAATTTAATTTTCTTGAAGACCTGCAAAAAAATTTTAAATTGAAAATGAAAGGTAAAGGAAAAAACCAGTCATATTTCTATCTGAAATCAGATAGTACAACAAATAACAATTATGATAAAGACTATAAGTGCAAAAGAGTTAAAAGCAATAAAATTCATAGCCTTGGACAGCTATACTCAAATGTTGTAAAGTATGGGTGATAAACAAGGTAAACTAGATGTCTTAATGCCAAGAGTGAAATATGACCTTCACAAGTATCAAAGACTCCATTAGATGTGTGCCATCACTAGTATATCATATTCAAAATAATAACTCACATTTAGATATTACTTTAAGGTTTGCAAAGTGCTTTACATGAATTATTTCATTCAATCCTCATAAAGAACCTATGAGGGAGGTGCTATGATTAGCCCCACTTTACAGCTAACGAAACTAAAACAGCCAAAAAGTATCTAAGGCAAAACATAATTAATAAGTATCTGAGCATGTATTTGAGCCCTGTTCTTCTTGCCTCCAAGTCTAGTACTCTGTTAAGGAGGTGGTGACAAAGAACTATACACAATCCAAAGTGGGGAGTTTTGGTAAGAAACACCTGGGTAAAGATTTAATAAGATGATAATTTAATAGGGATAAAAAAAAGTTGGGTTCAACAAAAAATCAAAAAAATCAATTTGTGTACCACACAAGTACAAAATGGGGAAGGTATGGCTAAACTAATTTATGTGAAAAATATCCAAGGGTGTTTTGGTGGACTTCAAGTTGAGTCAATAACGTAACAGCAGCCAGAAAATCTAACAGTCTTAGGCTGCATTAAGAAAAGCATAGTACCTATAACAAAGGGGGTGCCTAACAGTCCCACTGTATTTTCCACTGATGATAGCATACCAGTAACTCAACAAGCATTTATTAAGCACTTACTATGTGCTAACAACTATGCTAAGCTCTGGAAATACAAAGATTAAAGTAAAACAGTCCCTGTGTTCAAGGAGTTTACATTCTAAAGAGGGAGACCTGTACACATACAAGTCTATACAGAAAACACACACACACACACACACACACACACACACACACACACACACACTGAATCAATCCACTTTAGTTTGGGGCAGGGACATTCTGGCAGCTGGGGGATCCTAGAAAGGTTTCATGAAGAAGGTGGCAGCAGAGCCAAGTCTTGAAGGACACCAGGGATTCCAAAAACCCAGAGGTGAGGAGGGACTGCACTGTAGGCATTTGTTTGGGGGTGGGGTGGGGTGGGGAAGGGGGACATAGCTAGTGTAAAGGCACAAAGACTGGCGACAGAATACTGCATGACTACAACAATGAGTACGCCAATATAACTGGTTCATGGAGTGTAAGGATAGAAGTAATGCCTTAGTAAACTGAAAAGGGAGAGGACCAGTCTGTGAAGAGCTTAGAGTTTGTATCTAATGCATGAGCTAATAGGGAGTCACTAGAGTTTGAGCAGGAGAAAGAAGCTAAGATGATCAGACCTGTATAAGAAAATTGCTTTGTCAAATGTGTGAAGGATGGACTGGAGTGCGCAAAGGCTTAAGTCACAGAGACCAACGGGAAGGCTATTGTAGTAGTACAGGCAAGATGTGATGAGGGTCTGAACAAGGCTGGTTACTGTATGAGTGGAAAGGAGTATGTAAGAGACATTGTAGAGAAAGAAGTAACAGGATTTGGCAATTTACTGGGTATGTAATGTGAAGAAGAATGAAGACATTAAGAATGACACCCAACAAAGCTGGGTGACTGGAAGGATGGCAGTGCCCTTGATAGTAACAGAGAAGTTTGGAAGAAGAGTGGGTCTGGGAAAAGGTGGAGGGCAAGAAAGATAATTCTGTTTTGTACTTACTAAGTTGAGATGTTTATGGGACATCCAATATGAAATGTCAGTTCTAGATGCCACATTTTAGAAAAGACACTGACACACTTAGGCACTTCCAGAGGTGGGAGGACAGTATAGACTATAAACAGTAAAGACTATAAACCTTGTTCAACTAAAGGAATTGGGAATGACTAGTCTAGAAAAAAAAATTGGGGGGGGGGGAAGATGTACAAATAGCTCTCTATGTATTTGAAGAACTGTCAAGTACATGAAGGCTGTGACTTTTGCTTGGCTCCAGAAGCAATGGATAGAGAAGTATAAGGAAGCAGCTTTTGTCTTGATACAAAGAAAAAAAAAATATAGCTATCCAAAAGTGACCGCTGAGTTATCAGTCACCTCTGCAGACCTCGGAAGCGTACAAACTGGAGATCAGCAAATGTTGTCCGTTTCTCAACTCTGATTCCCTGTGAAATTTGAGAAAATTACTTTAAGAGTTGTCACCTAGCAAAGATCCTACAGGGCAGAACTAGGAACAATGAGTGAAAGTGAGCCAGAGACAGATTTTTGTTTGATAGAAGGAAAAACTTTGTCACCGAACCATTAAAAGTAGAGGGCCTCTGAAGGTAGTGTTTTTTAAGGAGAAGTAATACAGCCACTTCTTGGGGATGCTCTAGAATCAATTTCTGTTCCACAATTTGTGTTAGATTGCCTCTGAGGCCTCTCTCCCTTCAGCCCTCAAATCTGAACTTCCGTGACTCATTTCCAGGGCAGAAGGTAGGTGTTGATTATGTTCCCTTTCCAGTTAAAGCAAAAGGGAAACAGGATGCCAGCTTCAAACCCCCAATATGCATTAAGTCCTTCCTGCAAGTCCAGCTTACTGCTATGCTGAGATTAAACTGCAATGATATGGACAGAGGCTTAGTATACATGGCAGATTCTGATGTGAAACAAAATTCTTGAATCAATAATGTAGCATCCTGGATGGAAAACTTAATAAGGTAGTCTAATCTTACATAAGGATGCTACTAACTTTGTACCCTACTTGTGGAAGCTGACCTATTACATTCTTATTAATTAGAGGAATGCAGTACTGTTACTAAACAACCAAAAAGGCTGTGGCACATCATATCAGCATTAAAAGTCTGGAGATGTTTTCTTCACCCTAAACCCATTAGATATTAGATTTCTTCAGACTATGCTACAAGAAAAGAAAGGCTTTATAACGATGCTCAAATTAGCCTGAAATGTAACTTGTTAGAGGAAAAAGAATAGTAAATCCCTGCCAGCAGATGTTCAGCAAAACTATTTCTAGCTGAACTGACCCACAAGGCAAAAACCCTATGTCAAAAGACTGAGACTGCTGTATTTATATGAAATGGAACAGACTAGTTGAGTCAGCTGCGTAAGTTGCAATTACTATTTTTTAACTGACAGTGGCATCTGATATCATCATGACTTTAAATAATAAGAAAGCAACTGGGTTTGGAAGGATGAGAGTTTTAGTGCAGTAGTGTCGGATTTTAATGAAAACTATTTCTTCCTCCATCTGTGGCTCCTATATTGATTTAAGTATCTAAGCAAATAGCTAAGAATGCTAATAATGTGATTTAGGCTTAGAGAGCATAATAATTTAATCTTTATTTCTGTAGCATATATTTGTTTTCTCAACAGCTTTCCAAATGTAAGAATATTCTAAGGTTGGTAAGATTGTTATTTTAACAACAAAAGGTTCAGTTACAAATTAAGCAGCAGTTCTTTACAGAACTTAGCAGAATTCTGTTTCAGCTAATGTCTGGGTTAACTTCTCAGTAGTCTCCAATGTTTGGTTATAAAAATTTATCAACCTCCCCCCCTCCCCGCCAAGGAAATATAGGTAGCACATATGCAAACTATCCTATAACTCTGGACAATTTCTATGTAAACAGGGTACTGCTAACATTAGAACACTTTTTCTTAAAACCATGCCATTATAATCCCTGCCTTATAACTTTTCATGCCATTCTAATCATGATCAACTCTTCAGGACACAACCTAACCAAATGAACAATAACCCCAAATCACATCTTTAAATTTGTAGTCCCAACGACTTGCTAGACTGCAAAATTAAGAAAATAATCTGAAAAGGTGGAAGTATCTCTTTGGTTCCTAATGGGGAGGAACCTTGTCTAGTTCTTAAATTCCATATAAGATATAGCCACTGTGCTAACACTGCTAGTGTTCAACAAATGGGCAACAAGCACGCAATTGTCCTAATCTAGGTCAAACCATGTTTGAACTGTTTACAATTACCAGAATACTTTGTAAACACCTTCTTTGGCTCTTTCTGGAATTCAACACTGTTCTGATTAAAATTATTGTAGCTGAGCAGAATTTAACACCACCAGTATTTAATTATACTTGTTTATCTAATACCTTTCTTTCTTCAATCTAAAAGCCACTTACAAACACTAGTCAAATTTCAATGTCTGAGAGGTAGGTACTGAAATAAAAAACACAAGAGCCAAAAACAGAAAAACAGGAATGTGGACTACTCAATAGTTTTTACTTAGAAGATCTTCAGGCTGCCTATATAGCTTAGAGTGTTTAAAGTGGAGTGGCATGCATTCTCATCCAAAACGTCTGAGCTCAGGTACAAAGGCTCTTTATCTTTTTTTCCTTTTGTTGGGGGTGGGGTGGGTGGAAGGTAATTACATTTTTTATTTTAATGTATATTGTCTAACAAACACTATACGTTATCTTATTTTTACTTAAGATCAACTAAACATCTATTAAAACATGAAGATAAAATTTAAACTTTATTTCAAAGCAAGGATCAACATGGCAGTTGTATTAATAAAAGTAGTATTCATAAAGCACTGTCTTTGGTATCCAAAGACACTACTGACTCAGTTAGCAGAACATATTCTTTTGAATTACCTTCCAGTAATGACTGCTTTATGCTGAGCCATCCACAACTGGTTCCCCTTGTCCAGAAGGGCACAGATTTGGAAGATTGGCTGGGGGCACTCAATACAATAACTCAACACAGTTATCTTTCTGTTAAGCTAACCAGCCTAAAAAAAAATCAAATCCCTATTCTCTGAGTCTCATCAGTACTATATTCCAATCAACTGACTACCTAGCTCGGACTATTTGTTCAATCAAAACAGTAATTACTAGTGTACTAAATGAGAAATAAGGGAAATGAATGTTTTCTTATCTCAAATTTATTTATTAATAAATGTTTACTACCTTCTTATCTCTTGGGGGAAAAATCCTTTTAAGATCACAGAATTAGAGTGATGTGGAAATAAGTTTCTAAGTTAAAGACTCAACAAAAGCAATGATTACAACAGGCTTCCCACTGTGTGACGTAACTGCATAACAAAAGCATCCAGAATCAGTGAAAGCTACCCTTTTAAAGCAAGAAAGATGCAAATTCAGTATTCACACATCAGTAGTCACTGATTGGGCAAATGCTATAGGTTTACATTCATGCCCATGAGGGGGCATTTCAGGGAAAACTGATTCCCAAAATTATTTGGCCAGATGTACAGGCGTGTTCCAAGTGAGTTGGTGGTATATAAACTTTCCTATCCCTACCTAGTGGTAATATAAAGTGTACTGACAAAAGTCATGGAATTTTAACACATACCACTGTTTAATCATACCAAAGCTGGGTTTGTACACACCAAGAGTATTTATGAACCCCATTTCAAAGCAACCATTAGAGGAGGTAGTGTATCAATTATTTGGATAGAGAACATAAGGTCAACTCTAGCTGTAAACATTTCTAAAGCATTAGACACTACTATCCAAAACACAAGTGATGAGAAAGAATTTAGAACATGTATGACATTATATGAATTTAAAAAAGCAAAAAAGAGAAACATTTAGTATATTTACTCAAATAAAAAGGAGTTTAAATGATTCAGAACTGAAAATAATAGAAATTCAAATATAATTTTTAAAAAGTGAATATAAATTAGCTAATTCCAAGGACATTTCCAGTTAAGCATTCATCCAATTAATATTTTTTTATATCCACAGATACACATACACATACACTCACACACACACACACACACACACGCGCACACACACGCACAGAGATTCTGGCAAAAATCAGAGAAAAATGTCAATTTTTCCAAACTGTGTGAAATAGGTTCCAAAATCAATATTCTACATGACTGTAAAACCCCTGATTTTATGCCTGTATGCATGGCTGTTTTAAAAGATATAAGTAACATTATTGGCGTTTTCAAACATACTAATAATTAAGGCATCTTGCTTTATACAGTATCTCAGTGTGAAAAATTATCCATTATTTGCTATGTTGTTTTAAACATCTTTAAAGTCTTTTCAATATGATCACAAAGTAGCTGCACACATTTAGTGGTTTGTTTGGTTTTTTTTATAAAACATAGTCTTAAAAATATATTAATGGTGATTGGTC
The DNA here is from genome assembly GCF_011100635.1 of Trichosurus vulpecula. Classification (NCBI taxonomy): domain Eukaryota; kingdom Metazoa; phylum Chordata; class Mammalia; order Diprotodontia; family Phalangeridae; genus Trichosurus; species Trichosurus vulpecula. The sequence continues at coordinate 184,974,704 of NC_050580.1, read as the reverse complement.
TTTGTGGCTCCTAGCAAAATGTCTTGCCCATTTTATCTTTTCACGTCAGTATAAATTATATTTTTATGCAATGTGAAGGACTGCAATAAGACACTGAAGCACTTAAACAACTTTTCCCCAAATAACCATACAAATCCCAAACGCAGCAAAGGCGTACAATTTTCATAGTGCACTTTCACCTCATTGAAGTCAAAGATACTCCTAGTGGATATTTTTCCACTTCAATGTGAAGTAGATTGTTAGGATTTCATTAGTGGTTTCATTAAATGGCATTTTTGGAAGATTCCACTTCCTTCCTTGGTTCATAGTTCTCAGAAGAGATCTCTTTCTGGAAGCTACAAAGTCCAGGAATATTCTGAATAAGGAAGTCCTCTTCAGGTGATGATACTTCTCAATGTAACTGTAATAAATAAGCATCTACATCCTTGGAGAATAAAATAAAAACAGACTATTAGCCAATACTTAGCCCCCACCCCCCACTCCTGTGTTTATACAAATATCCTTTCATTTAACTCAAGTGCTTACTTTTGATTAACAATTTAATAAATTAGTTTTCTGCTTAACTAACGAACATTACAGCAACCCTTTGTGCTTCCTTTTTATTACTGGAAATCATTCAAAATGCATTATAGAAAATACAAATAAATTTTTCTGCTTATTCAGGATATTACAGTGCTTCAAGATTACAATTCTGAGTATCAATTATCACAGTATAAAGCTATACAAATTAAGATGTAGAAGGCATAAGAGACAAGGCTAAAATGACTTGGACCCAGGGAATATCGAAGTAATTTCTATAAAACCTTGATTTCCTTGTCTCATTAAAGTAAAATAAAAATGTCAACTGCATGGTCTCTCTATTCCCACCTTATCACTTCTTTCTGTCCCTGACACTTTTGCTGTGCTCTCCTAATGCTCCTCTCCTTCCTTTCCCTCCTGCCTCTTCCATATGCCTTGGCCTCCTCTTGCTTCTATTCTCCATGTCTCACAGACTTGTTTTTGTAGACTTCTGGGTCATTTGGCCAACCAATCATGGTATTTCTTGAACTCTGTTTCAGGTTTTCCACCCTCAAAAAAAGAGTCAGTCATTTTAGGTTTTCAATTGTTTACAGCATTTTCCCATAAAGAAACTTAGGAATTGTATTCATAACTTCAAAACAAAATCAGTATTATCTTCAATAATAAAGGTTCCCTGGCCAAATTAAAAATAAAACTTCTCTTATGTCCTATGAATTCTGTTGTCATGAATTTTCTAAAATGTAATACAATATAAATACACATTCTAAATGATAGCATATCATTTTCTAACATCTATATCTCACCACAACTGAGAAAACATTTTGAACAAGTTTTTTGGCAATATTTTTATTACAAAAATTCTATATAGAATATACACACTAAATCATTTTATTTTTCTTGAAGACATCTGAGAAGTCTTAACAGGAAGATTTTTTTGTTAAAATTTACTAACTAATGTACTCCAATATTTTTAAAAATTTTAAAAATTTTTAAAAAGGGGCAATATTCCCAATAACAAGGTACTTTAAAGTATTTTCTTCAGGGAAGGCAAACTTTTTCATAAATAAATATTTTCCTAGAGTTTAAAAAACCATAGCTTATGTTTTCCTTTAAGAGCCTGGAATTTCACTATTAAATATCGATTCTGGTGATAAACTCATTTTATGGTTTGAATGGATACTTTTCTCAGGAGGCACAAAAGAAGCACTTGGAAAATTAGAAGTTTGTCTCTGCAGAGTGTGTTAAACTGTGACTACCGAAATTCATTACTCGGTGTCTAGTTTGTGGTTTCTATGACCTTTATGTAATAAGACATTTTTCATAAATGAAAATGCCAGTTTGTTATAGAATACATACAAGCATACAAAATGTATACATATTTGCATCAATAATCAAAGTTTCTTTTTCTCATTAGGATCTTTGCTACAGAATTTGTGCTATGACTTCGGATGTAGAATCCCAAAGAAAAAAGTAATAAGCCCCTATTTAAGGTCTTTGACTCTCACTTAAGAAAACAGCCCAATGACATCTTCCTGGCACTTTTCCTGAACTCTCTGGGAAGGTTCATACCCATATCTACTGGCTAGTACCCTGGTTTCTTGCTTTCTTTTGCTTTTACTGCTAAAACCAGCCTGGAAGTTCTACTCTTTCCCCAATTTAATTTCAAAAATAAGTGTTCAACCAGGCCTAAATGACCTCAAAAAACCTGGCACATAGATAAGGTCCTCCATATCCCCATTAGCTAAGACTGAGTAAATCAAGAAACATTCTACTCTCACATTTTTATTCCCTCCAACTTGTTACTACATTCAAAGTCACAACTTGCAAATGGTAGCAAATGTAGCAGATAACACTTTGCTCTGCATTAATCATCATCTTACAACTCTGGAAAAGGAGGGAACATTTCTAACATGTCAGAAATTTGACTTTTCTTATACAAAATGAGAAGGCTGGGGAGATCATCTTCACAACTGACACACCAGCATCTTAATCTGGAGAAATGTCCCACTAACACTCTAACATAGATTTAGGTTTGTAGATTTATAGCATTCCACTCCCTTATCCAGATAGCTGAATAAGTTGATAATTAATAAATCTTTTTTGGACACAATTATTGTGTGTGGATTTCTCTAGTGAAAATGCTGAGTTAACACATAATACTTCATTTGGAGAGGTATCTGTCACTAAATAAAAGAATTAAATGGGTATGAGGAACTGATCCAAGTTTCCTTCTCATTTTTAAAACTTGCACTCAGAGAGTCCTCATTCAAGTGTGACAGCGAGTTACTCTAAGTGTCCACAACTGTTCTACTGTGAGTCTATCCTCTCTCTCTGGCTTCCTACGTACCACTGTCTATTCTCATAAGTCTCTTTAAAACTCTTTAAATGCTTTCTCTAATACTTCTGACAATCACACCAGGATATCATACCCCATTTAAGACAGCTGTCTTTTGAAATGCATCTGAAAGACATCTAATGCGTAGTCCCTTTGTCCCTGCCAAACAACAGAATGCTATACCTACACCCAGAATGTTCTGGCACTTTTGGAGGTATACTTGCTTTCAGGACTCTATACTATCATTTACTCAACTAGCTAAGTAATGTACTGACTTGTTCTTTAGTAGTTCTAGTTTTACAAATCCATCAGGCTAGATTATTAGGTATTTTGAACATCTAAAGTCAAACATTTGATATACCTTTGGTTATATACATACCTTAGCTATATTACCAGTGTATCCTGGAACCAATGTAAGATGGTTTTCTTGTTTCCACAATCCACTTAATTGTTGTTTTAAAATATAAACATTTCTTAATTAAAAAAAAAAAGAATTTAAGCAACAATTTATTAATGACTTTATAAATATATATTATATATAGTCCAGTGTAATATAGATACATCCAAAGGTAACTGAATAAACTTTAATATTTAAGAATTTATTCTGAGGCAACATGATATTGTAACTCAAATGAATTATTTATAGTCATGTGTGTCAGTTATTCATGGAGATTACAGGTTGCTCAATTACCATAACTGCTTGAAAACAGTGCCTATACAATACAGGGAACAGTTGATTCTGGTAGTCTTCTAATCCCTTAAGAGAAAGTCAGGAACTACTTAAGATTATCTGACACAGCCTACAGAATAATCTACATATTTCCAAAACTAAAGGAATATATGCTGAACTCTTGTGCTGGTAAGCAAAATGGGCTCTTAGCACTCAGTTCAACCAAGTGCCCTTGAAGAGTTTGGCTTTTGTTTCCTTTGAGTAATTCAGTATATTTCATTGAGTCTTACTAGGTGCTAAGCCCCAGGCCCAAACCCCTATTACTTGCTAAACCTATGTGGGTGTGAAGCCTCCAGGGTACTAAGGGGAGGTGCTAACTCAAGAGCCAATCATAGGAGCCTAAGTTCTGGTCATTCAGATGATGTTTGATGATGTCTAAAACGGTGTAAGAAGAGAGGACAGAGCTATTTGCGCAGGGCTTTCACTCTTGGTGGCGAGTGCTGATGCAGACTCCGGGCACCTGTAGCTAAGAGCCCTCCAGCTTGTAACCTGGATGTTGGGACTTTGTTAAACTCTGGTAACTATGTATTGGGATTTGAATCAGACAAGGTCTGCCTGTTGATGTTTGTACTTTGTTTGTATTTTGCTCTGAAGTTCAGGATGCTGGCTTTTTCCCCTGGACTAAGTGAATGGTATTTGTATGCTGAATTAAAGTAAGCTTGTCAACCCCTTAAAGTTGCTTTCCTTACTAAAGCAGATCAAAAAAACCTGTGCTTTTGAAGAGTGCTGGCAGCATTCTTGTTGTTGGGCTTGTCTTGGTCTTTCACCCCCACAACAGCTACTAGCCGGATTATTGGAACAACTCTCAATAGGCTGGCTTCTGGGGCAGCTAGGTGGCAAAGTGAGTAGAGCACCAGCCCTGGAGTCAGAAGGACCTGAGTTCAAATCTGGCCACAGACACTTGTCACACTTACTAGCTGTGTGACCCTGGGTAAGTCATTTAGCCCCAATTGCCCTGCCTTCCCCCCTCAAAAAAAAAGATTAAAATAATTTCCTTGAGTGCAGGGACTGATTTATTTTCTTATATTTGTATTCCTAGTGCTTAGTACAGTGTTTGACACATAGTAAGAGCTTAACAGAGTCTTTCTTTTGTTCTTTCTTGCTATTTATCTATTTGATGCTATCCTGACAATACAATTTTTACTAGCATAGCAGTATATTTGCAAAGTATAGAAATTCATTATAATACTCACCTATCTTTTGCAATTTCTGTATTAGCAGACAGTTCTGACCACCATCTTTTTATGACTGCTTGAATCCAGTTCAAACCAACTATCACATATCTGAAATAATATTTTGTGTAAAAATCATGCTTTTCCTCAAAAAAGTGCTAAATGATAAATATAAACTTTTTTCATTTACTTTGAATTTTTCTCAGCATTTGACAATACCATCAATGCTAAAGTATTACAGAGTTTCTGGCAAGATAACATTTCAATCTTCCCCAATTGTTTCATACATATAAATCTTATTCTCCCAACCAGACTGCCCTTAGCTCCTGCAGAGCCTAATACTACACTACGTATATAGTAGAACCTCACTAAATGGTGCTGAAGATGAAAGATGAAATTCATTAGACACTTACTCTTCAAATTTGCTTTTAAGCAGTGATTTTACTAGAGGCAACAGATCTACACAGCAGCCAAGTGAAATGTACTGCTTTTCCTCCTGTAAACTAAAATATACAATTGGTTATAAAAACTTGTATAGATCATGATTTCTATTCTTCTAAAAAATATTCTCTTTTTACCTGCTAGTGAGCACAGGAAGGCAATCTACCACCACTCCAAGGTCTTCTATCCTATAGTATTAAGAGAAGCAAAGGTTAAGTAGCTAGTTATTTTCACATTCAAGTCATCTTCTCCTTAGTCAGCAAATGTGACTAACACAATTAGTTTTTCCCCCAAATTAACCGATTATCTATAATATAAATATCTGAATTACAGAGGCTAGCAAGTTTGTTCATTATGACATAGCAAGTAAAGACAAAACTAATGACTCTTCTGCTACACTGACTTTGGACACTATTGTTCTAATTAAAATTAAGTATAGGGAGTTAAAATTTTCTGGTCAGCAACATTATCTCAAGCTGAAAAGCTGACTCTACACTGCTATCCCTGAAACTGGATGCTACAGTTTAAGAGAACCAAGAATGGGAAAAGATTATAATGATTTACCTCACCAAATAGGCCACCAGTTCGCTTATACTTCGTTTTCTCCAAAAAGTTAAAGCTACATTCAACCTCAGATTTCTACTGAAAAGGACTTGTGCCATTGTCTCATGGTCCTGAGAAACCTGCAAGTAAAGGAACGATATTTAAAATTGGAAGACAACAGATATATTATTCAATCCAATGCCTCATTTTATAGATGATGAAAATGATGTTTCAGGGAGTAAAGCAACTGGCCAAAGTTAGTTGTTGGCAGAACCAAGACAAGAATCCAAGTCTCCTGACTCCCAAGTCCAAAGTTCTTTCCACTGTATCACAATGGATACCTTATGACAAGCAGCAAGCTTATTTGTAAAAGGCTATATTGAAGGAAAAAAAATATGAAGTAGGAAAGGAGATCCAAAGTAGTTATTCAATTAGATCAGGTCAATGTAAATAGATTTTTGACTTAAACAATGCTAGTCCCTTTTCTCCAAACTAAAAATATTTATGAGCTTTGTTCATAATTTAGAGTAATATAACATTTGAAGAAAATGAGCATCAAGCAGTCTGAAGCATCAATACCCTTTCCTTAGCTATCACTATTCTTTCTTGTTGAATGAGGATAAGGATATAAGAGAAAATATCCTAGAAAGAACAGCTTCTTTCTACAATGTTATGGCATCAATTTAAATTTTTTTAGGGTAAAAAAACTATTTAAAATTAAGTATGAGTAAAGCAAGATATATGAGGTCTCTAACAATGAGGCAGTAAATGATAAACCTTTGAAAACTGCACAGGGTAGATGGAGGCCAGAGACAGTAAGTATTTCTTGGAAAAGGGATTTGAATATGATAAGGCAAAAGGAAAGGAAGACTGTGTATAGTTTTTTCACAATTTGGTAACAACTATAATTGTATTCCACCTAAACAACCATAGTGATCCTTCATTTTATACTTAGGTCATCAATTATTAGAAACTATATCCCTGTGATCCCCCAAAGAAACAGTACTTCTATAATGGAGATAGTTACATTCTTCTCACATTTATTACACAGAACTATAGTATCATTTTACCCATTCTCTAATTCTTATGTTGGCTCACTGTCATTTCATGAAGAATTTTTTTAATGTTTTAACTTCTCACCAATGTCCCAGAAAACCTGATTCTAGTCTCCTTCCTTGTTATGATTTTTGTCTAATACTGATTAACTTTCTGTTCCTCTAGAAACTTCTATTCATAATTTTCCAAAGAGCAAGTTGAAGAATCTTGCTACATAATTCCAATATCATTTCAAGTACCATCAAAAGACCCTGTGTTTCCATAATAAAAATCTCTCTAAAAATACTATATACTTGTAGTCATTCTCTTAATCATCACATTCATCTTCTATCACCTATGCTACCTTAAATCAATTACTGCGTGGAGGACTACAGAAGTTGTTTTCTAGAAACAAAACATGAGTTTACTAAACTCAAAGGACCACTTTGGGCTAAGCTATTCTACAGTACTAAAGCCAGGGTCACGACCAACAACCTAACACACTAGGGTGTTTAAACAGGATTCCACTGAAATAAGGGACAGGTAAAGTATGCCAGGAGAGCCGGTTCCTGCATCTATACAGAGGAGCTCTACCTTTTCTTATAAGATCTGATCTTTTCTTTCTTCCTGTCCCCTACAGCCTCCACTTATCAGTGTGCTAGTGTGGATCCTGTAGGAGATAGGTAACTGGTTAAATCTATTCAATTTATACAGAAAAATACAAACTTTTAAAAGTGGACATAATTGTTTCAAGTTTGCTTGATCTGACTATGAGAAAGCTCACCCAAAGGATGAGAGGTACTCTGCAGACTGAAGAGAGCAACAAAAAGAAAAACTATAAATAATAATGCTAGGTTAAAAATGAGTTTATGGAACCACTCACCTCAGTAAAAAATCCACTATATTTTGATGATGGGCTTTCCGTTTGTGAAGAACTAGAATCACTGGCATTAAGTAAAAATGTACGACCTTCATGGCGTAATTTTTCAGGCAGGTGGCCTGCACAAGCCAGTTCATTTTCTTTATTTGCCATGTCACAGCCCCTGCTTCTAGGGAAGTGTTTTCTTTTGTAACAAGGATTTGGAAAATAATGACGAACTTTCTTTCTGTAATATACTTCTTTGTGCAATTTGTCTGGACTTTTCACAGCGTATCCAACTGTTCTGTAAAAACAATTAGCTCATTTAAATAAACAAGGACATAAAATCTTATTAAAAATTAAAGGTCAAGGGACAATTTTGCAGTAAAGTTTTGGTCATCTGACATCCATCCAACCAAGTGCTACATATAGTCTGTTGTACTTAAGTTTGAATGTTTCTGACAACATAATTTTAGGCCTGAGGGAGTAATACGTGCCACAGAATTGGCTTAAAAGCAATCACTGCTCTTTCAAAGAATGTAGAATCAAAAACAGAATCAAAGAATTTGGGACATAGGAGAAACCCTAAGATTATAACTGTCTAACCTCTTTTTACTGATAGCATGTTTAATACACTACTATTTTTAACCATTCCCAGCTTTCAGGATTTGTTGCTTCTCTCAAATTTCAAAGTATCTCTTACCTATTTGTATAAGCAGCCAACTGTTTTGGAGATTTCTTACCCTATCAATAAAAGCAGAAAATCAGTGTTACCCAAGAACAAGTATATTTAGATAAAAGTTTCTGTTAATGGGATTGTGCCAGAATAAGTAGGTGACACCAATAAATCTGCAATTCTTCACTGTTCTTAATATTTGGAGGTGAGGGAAAAATTAGAATTCTATTTTTATTCAGCATCCCCCTAACTATTATTAAACTCTGCACATTTTCCCACTTTTACCTGGCATCATCTTCAATGGTTCAATTGATTTCACTAGTATATGGTAATTTGTCAATCTCAGCTACTCCATTCTCATTTAGAATGTATTTTATATTTTAGAATACATTGACTATATTTTTTCTGCCATAAGAATTTCATCATAATTTAGGAGAAATTATGCCAAGGTTAACAAGCCTTAGCATTGTGCATAGCAAACACTTTTTTATGCTAAATTATTACTCTCCCATTGTGTAAACAGTTAACCAGGACTCACCAGGTACCACAAAAGTTTAGATTCTATAACATGTTATCTGTTACTTATTAGCTGAGAAATTTACAAAAATATTAACATACCTCCTTCATGTTCTTATTAGTGAAATGAGAGATTCTTTTCCTAGGAAGATCAATGGGATGGCCCTCAATATGCAAAAGGTTCCGTTTTCTATCATTGTGGGCTTCAGATGCCATAATCTCTTAAATCCCTGGTTGACAAAATTTGAAAGAAATTAGTTTCGACTACACATAGTGAAATACTGTCATCATTTCTCTCTCTCTCTCTCTCTCTCTCTCTCTCTCACACACACACACACACACACACACACACACCCATTCTGCTTCATTCACAAAGTAAATTCTATTTTGTTATTTACAAAACCTTCAATAGTGAGGGCATATCTGGCCAGAGAAATCTAGAAAAGTGACTGTGAAAACCAAATCATTACACTACTGGCAATACATGATAGCTAGCTTTAGTTATTTTGAGGATTGAGGAAGCCAAGAAGTCAGGAAAACTTCCCAGTGCTGCTGCTCTTTCCCTGATAGTTGTCTCTTACTCACTCACTCACTCACATTCACCAGGCTTCAACTTGGAATTTCAGTTTGGTGCTAGTGAAATCACAGGTCTTATTAAATGTAGTAAAAAAGGAAGGTCCAGGTAATGGGAAACTTTCCTCCTATTTGCCACCTTTTACAATAAAGTCCTAAGACCCATACTTGCAAATTTCAGTGCTGCTAAGTTATGAAAACATTCTAGTCAAACTGTCTAATCTCTGAATTAATTCCCTTCATACTCTCCAACCCATACTACACAATGCTACTTGAGTAATTTCCCTAATGCACAGCTCTGCCACATAGGTCACAAACCTATAACGCCCTATTACCTACCAAATAAATTCAAAACTCTTACCCTGATATTTAAAACCCAAATGTTGATTTGGTCCCAATTTGTCTCTCCACAGTTATAGCCTTTCATACACCCTACAAACTAGCCAAGCTAGACTTCATGTTCTGATTTCCTATTTTCCCACTTCTATATCTTTGTGGAAAAAATTTCCTTATTTGGAGTGCCCTATTTTAGCTACACTGTCCATCTTTCCTTAATGAAATCCTACCCAGCCTTCAAGGGCTAACTCAAATCCATCTCTTCCATAAACCCTTCTCTCTGACACCCTAGTTGAATGTAATCTCTCAGAAATCTCACACTTTATTTATGTCTCTCTGAACTTTCATATTCTACTTTGTATTGTAGTTTACCTATGCCTCATCTCCTTTATCATGCTACATGCAGGGATCATCCCCTAATCATCATCATCCTCCCACAGCAGCTAGTACTGCACCAGGAACAAAGAGTACCCAATCATCACTGAGCAAACATTAACTTCCTTACACTTTGCTTTTTCCAAATCCAAAATGCGGATTTAGAAAGTAGGGATCCACTTCACAGAAATGCTGAAATCACTCCCTCAATCAACAAGCACTGATTAAGCCCCTACTATGTGCTAAGTGCTGGGGATCCAAAGACAGAAATGATAGTCTCTGAGTTCAAGAAGCTTACATTCTACTGGGAGAGACAATATCTATATAAGTCGATATAAACTAACATACTCGCACTGAATAAAAAAACCAACCTTAGAAGGGGAGGCAACTGCAACTGGAAGAACCAGAAAAAGCCCCCAACAAATGGTAGCACTTGAACTCTGTCTTAAAGGAGACCAAGGAGATTCCAGGAGGTAGAGAGGGAGTACATTCCAGGGATGGGGTAGAGGTAGGGGTAGAGGGAGATAGCCAATATAAAGGCAGTGAGATGAATTATGTGAGGAACAGAGAGTAGGCCTATATGGCCGGATTGTAAAGAGTATAGAGAGGAGTAATGTGTTAGCAGAATGGAAAGGTAGGAAGGGGTCAGGTTATAAAGAGCTTTAAATGGCAAACACAGGAGTTTATATTCGATCGCACAAGTAATGAAGAGCTAATTGAGTTTACTATGGGGAAAGGAAAAAGGGAGTATGCCATGATCACAGTACGGACAGGCCTGTTCTTTAGGAAGATCACTTTGTTGGCTGTGAGGAAGAAGATGGACTGGAGTGGTGAGAGGTTTGAGGCAATGGAGACTAAAGAGGAAGACACTACAATATTTGGAATGTAGGTTATGAGAACCTGAACTAGAGTGGTGGCTGTATAGGTAGAATGAAAGACACATATGAGAAATGTTGTGGCAGTAGAAAAAGACAAGATTTGGCAACTGATTGAATATGTGCAGTTAAGTGTGACACCAAGAATAACACCAAGGAAAAAAATTAAAAAATAAAATAAAATAAAAACAAAAAAAAAAGGAATGAATAACACCAAGGTTGTGAACCTCGGTGACTAGAAGGATGGTGATTGGGAAGTTGGGGAAAAAGCAGTATATTTTATTTTGAATATACTGAATTTGAGATGCATATAGCACTTTGTTTGAAATGCAAGTTTAATGCATTTAATCTGAAATGTAGTTTGTGATACAACACTGTAGTAAGCAAAGGTATCTTCACATTTGAGCTGGAGAAGCTGGTTCAATTTTACCATTTAAAAATAAGTTACTGTTTTTTAAACTGTACTAATAATTGACCTGTTTCTCAAAAGTGGCTCTTTGAATGCTAATGGATTTCACTAGTACTCATATAACCTTGCTTATAAATTAATCTTTTGATTTTCAGTGCCTTGAACACAGTAGATCCTTAATTAATATTTACTCAATTGGAGTTCAGAGATTAGAGATGTATTAATAACAGTTTAGGTTAAATAAACAAACTCTAATTTGTAAAAGAGCTGAAAAACAGAACTAAGCCTAAACGGTAACTTTCATTTAACTCAAGTCTATCCTCTTTAACAAAAGGAATCACCTTTTGGATTAAAAAAAAAAATTTAGAACTGAAAAGGATTTTTAAGTTCATCTAGTCCAGCTCCTTCATTCTACAGATGAGGAGACAGAGAGCCAAAAGAGTTATGTGGCTTTACTAAAGTCCTTAGGTATTAAGCAGTAGAGCTGGGATTCAAATCCAGGTTGTCTCACTCCAAATTCAATAATTTTTCTACTATAACACACTGCCTCTATCAATTTATGTGGTGTAGAGAGATGGTATTTACTTGAACATATTTCAACAAATCTTTGTCATTTAACTTGCTCCAATAATATGTCTGAAGATTGGCTGGTACATTCTCAAAACCTGCTTTATTATGCTGTTTCTTCCTGAAAGATGATGTAGAGTTGATACAAGGCAAAATAAGCAGGGTGTGGAACATGGCATGCTGTCAGACTTTTGATATGTTAGTTTGGCTGAACTTTTCCTCTTTTTTTTTTCTTTGTTATAAGGGTCGGCTCTCTGGGAGAGGGTAGGACAAGGGATATACTGAGAAATATAGGTGATATAAAAATAAAAGATAGAGAAAAAAATATTTTCAAAAATGATAATGTGTTGGGCATTCAGTAGATGCTTAACTAAAGTGTTTCAACATAACTAGGCCATCCTTTTAAACACTATGGGCAAAAATATCTTATTCTTTCCCTTATTCATCTACATACTCTATTAAATTTGATGACATGACAGATGTCTTTTTTTAAAAAAATCAAATAACCCTCATAATCCATGAATAAATGTAGTGTAGTTTCTCTTTTTATGCAAAGTGAAAATATCTATAATAAGTAACCTAGTAGAAGATAACTGGTCTTAGTCATATTCGAAAAAGCTTCTTTGTATGTATTTTTTAAGTTCTATAAATTTTAAATGATTACCCCAAGCTTACTGTCAACAAGCTTAATTTCCCAGCACTTAATTAAATTGGTTCACAATCTTGGCCTAAATCTTGTAGATCAACATTTTCCCAAAACTAATTTGTTCAAGGAACAATTTTAGGCTTGAAATATAATCACGGAACCCAAAAATGCTGGCTTCAATCAGTATGAGGGGTTGGGAAAAGAACGTGGGAAACAGGATATTTCAAAGCAAAAAAGACGCAAAAATTACATTTTGACAAATACATAGTCACATTATACAAGGAAGAATCTTGAAATTTTCACAGAATCCCAACTCAACCCACAAAAAGACAAAGTTAGTATGAACAGCTTATGAAACACCATTCTATAGTTTTTGTAATGCCTTTCAGTTGCATACATAGAATTATAACTACATGAGACTGAAAAGGCTATCTAGTCCAATGCTCTATGTTATAGATGAGAAACTGAGGCTCTTGAGGGGCTTAAGGACTTGCTCTAGTCACATGGCTCTTAAGTGTCAGAGGGAGAATCTGAACAAAGATCTTCCTGACTTCTAGTCTCAGTGCTAGCTCCCCACTAGTCCACAGTGCTTTCGTTAACATACAATTTCTTTTATGGCCATTGTATTATTAGTTTTATTTAACTGCTTTACTTTGTTACAAGAGATTTCTCACAATGTAGTAGTAATTTGCAAATTTTTAAAAATCCATGAAACTTTTAAAAAACTTTATAGACCACTGATATACAGACAGATCAAATTGAAACCACTCAGTCCAAAACAAAAGCCTCTTTTTTACCTGGAAAACCTGCCTCCCACAAATGTTTGTCAGTCTTTTAAATTAGTTAAGCAAATAAACAGCTTTAGATTAAAAGCCAACCAGACTAATTTTCTTGAGGTAGTACTTGTTGATTATGCTGTTTCACTTTTGCCTTGGTATTTCTGGCCTTAGCACAGTAGCTGACATATTCTCAAACGGATTTATGATTCCATTAATTTGGATGTTCCCTCCAGTGATACAAACTGCAACCCATCCAAGCATGCTCATTCCGGGTAGCTCTGGACGATGCCCTCAGAGAAATCTGCCATATGAGTTCTACTCAATGTGTGAGGCAGGGGGTATGCAAAGTCTCTTTTTGTACTGCCCTATAGCTAAGAATGGTTATTACAGTTTTTAAATACAGTTTTATTGTATTTAAAACTGTAAAAAGCATTCTTAGTTTGCCACAGGCCATAGTTTGCTGACCCTTGAGTAGAAGCCTTCCTTATTCTCTCCTGTCACCACAAATGTTATTAGTGTAACATTTTGGCTGTCTACCTGTCAGCCCTCCCTTTTACCACGTGTGACCAGTCCATCATCTCTTCCCATCATATAATTTTCTATTTAATATATTTAGTTTTCAGCATTGATTTTCACAAGAGTTTGAATTACAAATTTTCTCCCCATTTCTACCCTCCCCCCACTCCAAGATGGCCTATATTCTGGTTGCCCTGTTCCCCAGTCAGCCCTCCCTTCTGTCACCCCACTCCCCTCCCATCCCCTTTTCCGTTCCTTTCTTGCAGGGCAAGATAAATTTCTATGCCCCATTGCCTGTGTATCTTATTTTCTAGTTGCATGTAAAAACTTTTTGTTTTTGTTTTTGAACATCTGTTTTTAAAACTTTGTGTTCCAAATTCTCTCCCCTCTTCCCTTCCCACCCACCCTCCCTAAGAAGTCAAGCAATTCAACATAGGCCACATGCGTATCATTATGTATAATACTCATGTTGTTAAAGTAACTATATTTTGCTCCTTCCTATCCTCTCCCCCTTTATTGAATTTTCTCCCTTGACCCTGTCCCTTTTTGAAAGTGTTCATTATTGATTACCTCCTCCCCCTATCTGCCCTCCCTTCCATCATCCCCCTCCTTTTTTTATCTTCTTCCTCCTTTTTTCCTGTGGGGTAAGATACCCAATTGAGTATGTATGGTATTCCCTCCTCAGGTCAAATCTGATGAAAGCAAGATTCACTCATTCCCCCTCACCTGCCTTCTCTTCTCTTCCTAAAGAACTGCTTTTTCTTGCCACTTTTATGCGAGATAATTTACCCCATTCTATCTCTCCCTGTCTCCCTCTCTCAATATATTCCTCTCTCATCCCTTAATTTTATTTTATTTCTTTTAGATATCTTCCCTTCATCTTCAACTCACCCTGTGCCCACTCTCTCTCTCTACACATACATATATACATACATACACACTCACATATACATATACATATATATATATATATATACATATATATATATATATATATATATATATATATATATATATATATATATATATATATATATATGCATTTTCCCTTCAGCTACCCTAATACTGAGGTCTCATGAATCATACACATCATCTTTCCATGTAGGAATGTAAACAAAACAGTTCAATTTTAGTAAGTCCCTTGCAATTTCTGTTTCTTGATTACCTTTTCATGCTTCTCTTGATTCTTGTGTTTGAAAGTCAAATTTTCTATTCAGCTCTGGTCTTTTCACTGAGAAAGCTTGAAAGTCTTCTATTTTATTGAAAGTCCAAATTCTGCCTTGGGGCATGATACTCAGTTTTGCTGGGTAGATGATTCTTGGTTTTAATACTAGCTCCACTGACCTCTGGAATATTGTATTCCAAGCCCTTCAGTCCCTTAATGTAGAAGCTGCTAGATCTTGGATTATTCTGATTGTGTTTCCACAATACTCAAATTGTTTCTTTCTGGCTGCTATCTATGCTAGATATCTTTCATCATATCTTTATTGAATTGAATAAGATTTTTTTCCCCTGCTGTTATATCTTTCATGGAATCTTGAATGATTTAATGTATAGATGGGAGATACCTTACTAAAAAAGTAGTATGTAAAGCAGCATTTTGTTTTATTAAGTTTTTTTCATAATCAACAAACAATATGCATAATGGCATCTTATATTTTCTCTTTCAGTTAATTATGAAATGGTAAAGATGTTTAAATTTCACTTGCAAAAGTCTGCTTTCTTCCTTAATAACACCCTTATCAAGGATGCCTTCATTTCACACAGAGATGACTCCTCAAAACTTTTGTACAGATTGAAGAGCAGGCATATATGGCAGTAGTTACTGATGTTCTTTCAGCTGCACTTTTTGGTATTAATAAGGTCTGAGATTTTTTTTCCCCATGTCTTTGGTATCTTCCTCTCCTCAAGATACCTGGTATAATAGCCCCTTGACACCCTCACAAATGTGTCAATCAATTAAGTAAATAAGCCCCTATATAGCAGTACTATGCTAATATCTGGGGATACAAAGGCAAAAGTATAACAGTTCCTGCCATCAAGTTATTTACATTTAAATGGGGAGGATAATGTATACATGCATACAAATTCATACAAAATATATGCAAAATGAATACGAGGAGTTTTGGGAGAACCAGGAAAAGCTTCAGAAAGAAGGTGGCACTTACGTTGAATCTTGAAGGAAACCAGGGATTCCAAGAGCCAGGGATTAGGAAGATTTGCATTGCAGGCATAGGATTTGTTGAGGGTAGTGCAGAAAGTATAGAGCAGGCCACAGGTTCCCCACCCCTGGTAGAGACTAGAGATGGAGCACTGCGTGTACAGCACAGAACAGTTCAGTGTAACAAAGTGTAAGCAGCAGAGTCAAGTATAAGAAGACTTAAAAGTTAGGACAGGGTCAAGTTGTGAAGAACTTTAAAAGTCAAATTGGGGAATTTATATTGACCCACTGGTGAAAAAGGGAGTCACTACAGTTTACTGAGCAAAGGAGTGACATGATCAGATTTGCACTTTAGGAAAACCACTCTGGCAGGTGTATGAAGGATGGTTGAAATGGGGAGAGGCTACAGGCATGGAGACCAAAGAGGAAGCAGCTGCAATAATCCAAGTGAGATATTATGAGCAGCTGAACTAGGGTGGTGGTTGTGTGAGTGGAGAGGAAGGGGCTATGTGAGAAATGCAGAGAAGGAACAAGTGCTGTTGGCAACTGATTGCCTATAGGGTGTGAGCGAGAAATTGAAGATGACACCAAGTTTTTAAACTCTGGTGACTGGAAGGACAGTGGTGCCCTCAAGAGCAGCAGAGAAAGTTTGGAAGAATGGTGGTTTTGGTGAACACTGTACACAGGAACAGCAATATTGTATGATTAGGAACTGTGAATTACTTGGCTCTTTTTAGCAATACAATGATCCAAGATAATCCCAAAGGACTAATGATGAAAAATGCTATCCACCTCCAGAGAAAGAATGGATGGTGTCTGAATACTGACTAAAGCATACTATTTTTCATTTTCTCTTTTTTTTTTGAGCTTTCTTGCACAAAATGACTAATATGGAAATATTTTCCATGATTGCATATGTATAACCTATATCAGATAGCTTGCTGTCTCAAGGAAGTGGGAGTGGAAGGGAGGGATAGAATACAGAACTCAAAACTTTAAAAAAAACTACAAATGTTAAAAATTGTTTTTACATGCAATTGGGGGAAAAATAAAATATTTTTAAACAGAAAGATAAACTGCTGAGTTTGAGATGACTACAGGACACTCAGTTGGAAATGTCCAGTAGGTAGCTGATGATGCAGAACTGAAGTTCAGAGAAGAAACTAGGGCTGCATATATAGTAAGAGGAATCAGCTGCACAGATGTATAATCAAATGCATAGGAGCTCATGAGGTCACCAACAAGAATTAGTGTAGAGAGAAATGGAAGAGGGCCATGACATGGATGATGAATCAGCAAAGGAAACTAAAAAGGAAAAGTCAGACAGGTAAGGAAGACAACTAGGAGAGAACAGTGTCATGAACACCTAGAGGGGAGAGTAAATCCAGGAAGAGAAGGTAGTCAACAGTGTCATACTGCAGAGAGGGCAAGGAGGATGAGAATTTATAAGATTCCATTAGATTTGCTGCTTCTGGCATGGATCCCCTCCCTATGTACTTGGTCTAATCTGTCTGTTGTTCTTGTCTTTGTTTTCTTTAGTGATGTTTCTACCTCTTCTATAAAGACATCTAGGTCTGTAATATTAGGGTCCATGTATATTGATTTCACTATCCTTGAAGAAGGGGAATAAAGTTTGTTGTAATGATTATTATAATAATTTTTACAAATCTTTTCTTTTTTTCTTCTTCTGCTTTTTGTCTTAATTCCATTTTACCTATAACGCCCTTGGGATGACTTTGTGTAGTTGGATTCTTGTCAAGCTTTCTTTAAATTGGCTTTACCCTCCAATGTTCCTGTCTACTTTATGAGATATTACTCATTATGATCCATCATTCTTCTTTGTAAGATTTTACAAACAAGCTCATATTGCAGCCTGGTGTTGACTTTGGAAGCCATCTCTCTTGATCCGGCAAGTCAGTCAGATGTTTGCTGATGAAGGTGCTTTCTGAGATCTTTTTGCCTTCTTGTTGTAGCAATTAATTTATAGTGGTTAAACTTTTTCACAGAATTATTATGGTCCCAGTCATTTTCTTGTCCATTTCCCATTTATTATTGTAAAACAGTTTCAAAAACTAAATGTTAAGTTGTTTCAATTGTATGCCCTATATTTTTTCTTAGTATTTTTGCTAATACTGATTTTAGCTCTGACAAGTCAATGGCATGACTGTACACAAACAGCTGACTCAGGGAAAACTTCCACATCAATAACAAGCCTTTTCCAGTGTGTTAAAATATAATATAATTCATTCTTTAAGGCATTACTTGATGCTTCCCTGGCATACAGGAGCTGTTTAATAAATGCTAGACAGATTAGGAAGGCATAGATCTATCATGTTCTTGGGAAAAGGCCACTAACAAATTCATCAATCAAATGAATCTATGTAAAGAACTTGATAAATAATTTTATATTGATAACCAACATTTGCACAGTGCTTTTAAGGTTTGCAAAGAGCTTCATATACATGATTTCATGTGAGGCTCGTAACAGCTCTGTGAGGTGGATACTACAGGTATCTGTTTACAAATGAGGAAACCTCTTCAGGGAGTTTGAGTTACTTATGGTCATATGACTAGTAATTGTTGGAGGTAGTTTTAAACTTAGGTCTTTATGACTCCAACTTTGGCACTCTTTCCACTAAATAATATACACAAATGATGGTTCATCGAGGCAGGAAGGTGATCCTGAGTCCTTGAAGGCTCTTCCCTTGACTTCAATCACTGGAAGGTTTTACAAGTGGATGTCCTGAGACAACTTAAACTCAAAGTTTAACTTAAGCATCTAAAACTGAACTCATTATCTTTTCCTGTAACATCTCCCCCAAGAGTTTACTATTTCACATTATTCTTTAAATGTCTCATGCTTATAATCTTCGCAATATCTTAAGCTCTTCACTCACTGTCACTTCTCACTTCTGCCACGCACAGGAATGGTCACATGCTAAGTCTAAATCTGGCCTGCACGACAAATGGCCTGCCAAAGGATTTTGGGTCACCCGCAAAAAAATGCAAGATTGCCACTGTGCATGCTCCTGTTTGTCACATGACCCATGGTAACCAACCATCAAGAGTCTATTTCTAGTCTAACCCATCTGTGGCCCCGAAGAAGTTTAGCCTATTTTAATTTTGGCCCCTGCCTACTGCCAAGTCATGCAGGTCTGGTCTAGATATTATCCACAAATGTTCTATGCTTCCCTATTAAGAAATTCTGACATTCTGCTGTCTAACCATATCCTCTTATTATTCCACTTCTCCCTATACTTTCCCCCTTCTACACCTATTCTTTGCCTTAAGAGACCTCCACCCCTCCCACCCCCTCAGTACTTTTTCAGGCCATTACCACTTCTCTTGACTTCACTTTCATCCTTCTCTAACCTCAACCCTAGAGTCACCCACTTCCACTTAACACTGTCCTTTGCTCTTGAATCTCTTGCCCATTTGTCTTATTGCTGTTCTCTTACCAAACCTCAGTACCATCTACCTCCTCCACTTCTACTCACCAGCTGCTGCATGAAACTGGAAAAGTTTCACAACCATGCTGACTGGTACATTACAAATTCACATTATCCAACATCAACTGGTCCCTCATTGCAGCAAGGCAGTCCCTTTATTCTTCCCTCATGATTCCCTATCTTACTCCTCAAAGAAATTATTCCTAATCTATTCCCTCTTAATTATACCCCCACCTCCTACTCTTCTTTCAGCTGAAGATCTTTCCTCTTTTTGTACTTTTTAAAAAAATGAAGTTTTCAATGTGAGCTCCCTCTTCTCCTAGTCTCTTCATCTCAAAAACACTTAATATATTCATCACATCACCATCCTTCCAGTCTCTCAGGTTCACAGTCTCAAAATTATCATTGACTTTTCACTTTCCTTCAACCCATAATACAACCAGTTACCAAATCTTGTTGTTTCAACATCAACAAGACTTCTCACATCTGACTCCTTCTGTTCACTCATATAGCTACCACCTTAGCTCAGGCCCTCATTACCTCTCACAAAAATTACTACAACCACTTTTTAATTGTTCTCCCTGACTCAAGTCTCTCTCCACTCTAGTACATACTACACAAGGTTGCCAAAATGATTTTCCTTAAGTGTAGATCTGATAATGCAACTCCTCTACAACCAATTTCAATTTCCTATTGCCTCTAGAATTAAATATAAACATAAACTTCTCTATTTAGCTTTTAAAGCTCTACATAACCTAGGTCCAAACTATTTTTCCAGACATTACTTTGGACATTACTCTCCCTCTCTTGTTCTGGATTAAGCTAAAATGGCTTCTCTGTTCCTGCCACATGACACTCCTGTCTCCTTGCCTTGGCATTTGCTATTTCCCATGCCTGGAGCACACACTCCCTTCTTGCCTCCTCCACAGAGTCCCTCTCTTCCTTTAGGCTGTTAGTCTGATATTTCACAAGAAAACTTTCCTGTTCACTCCAATCACCAATATCCTCTCTCTCAAGAAGCCTAATTTCAAGAGAGGAAGACAAAACAAAACAAATAAAAGGGAGGGGGGTAACTGTGAGGGAGCAAGGGAGCTGATAGGGAGGTAGTATAGTCTGGAGAGTAAACTGAGCTGGGAGTGTAGCGAACAATGATTCCAGCCAGGAACTCACCAATCAGCATAAGAGGAGTCAGACCAGGGTCAGCCTAAGGTGGGCATGGCAGCTGGTGAGGAAGTGGAGGGACAATCAGCTAGAAGCTAGATTGAGCTAGGAGTAAAGTAGGAATATGAATTGTTTCATTTTTTTGTAATTTTATCTCCAGTGCCTAGCAGAGTGTCTGACACATGGCAGACCTAATAAATAAGCAAGGCAAAAAAGGGAAAAATTCCAACCAAAAAACTAATATTCCTATGGCTTACTGCCCTTCAAAAGTATTATTGCTCTTCAATGCTTTAACAGAAACCTCCGAACAACTTCACAGCTGCTATATACAAATTCACTTGAATGAATTCAAGTGCTTTTTGAAATTCCCACTGCTTTAACATGTCTTGCTTTTGCCCTGGAGCAAAGTGACTTATTTAATACATTCTCACTTATAACAGAAACACAAGAAAGGTAATCTTGTGCAGAACCAAAAGTTGTGTCTGGCTTTTCAACCACATTCCCTTGTTTCCAAATGTCTATGAAATGTCTATTAGATATACATCCAAAACTTAAAAATAAACATCTCTAAAACTGAGTTAATTTATCTTCCTTTCCCCGTATTCTGAGCTAAACATCAACTCTAATGACCTACCTAAGGGTAGGAAGCATTTGCTGCAGGTACATGTTTACCAGTTCCCCAACTTCCTTGATAGTCTTTCCTTTGACTTCCATGTACTATATTCTTCTGGTTCTTTTCCTTCCTTTCTGTTAGTTTTCTGTCTCCCATCTCTGGCCTTAAATGAATATAATAAATGGAAGCCAGAGGAAAGATTACTCATAACCTTCCTCTCTTCATTCCTCTATTCTCATAGCCACTCCCCAGTTTTATCTATTCCCTCTATTCAAAGTACTCCTAACTGTTCCTCTAAGGTCCACATCTACAGCTGCCTAATGAACATCTCCACTTGGGCATTTCGCCAGCTACTTCAAGCTCAATATGTGCAAAGCAGAACGCTACCATCCATTTCCCTAAACCTCCAACCCTCCATACTTCTATTAATGGGACAATCATTTCATCTACTCATGATGGGAGAACACCTGTATTTTTGACTCTTTCTCCCTTTCATCTACCATAATGAATCACAACTATCAAGTCTTTTCAATTCTATCTCTAATGCCTCTACAATCTATCCCCACTGCCATTATTACCTCTCACTGAGACTTCTGCAATAGCTTTTTAATCTGGTCCCCTTGCTTCTAGTCTCTCCTAGTTACATACTACTGCTAGGGAAAACTTAGAAACACCTTTCTAACTACATCACTCCTCTGACTCAGAAAGCTTTGACGGTTTAATGATGTCTTAAATAACAAGGTATTTAAGACCCTTCAAAATCTGGTTACAAAATACCTGTCCAGTTTTATATTTCTTCCCTATATGTAAGAATCAGGCAAAATGGACTTTTCTAAATACTGCCTATGCTTTCTCACCTTCCTGCTCATGCTATTTCTTTTACCTTGATATCCTCTCATCCCCCAATCTCAAAATTCTATCCATGTTGCATATAGCACTGTGCCTGGCACATCATAAGGGCTTAATGTTTATTGAACTGTTGTTTAAGCTCAGAATAAAAAGGAAAAAAAATAAACAAAGCCCTCAGGGAGCTTACCAGAGACAAGAAAAGATAACACCAAGCAATAAAATGACAAAATGAGTGGTACAAACAAGAAGGAAAAAAACAACATTTTTAGTTTAGAGGTCAAAAAAGACTTCATAAGGGAGGCAAAACTTAAGTTAGGTCTTTGAAGATAGGTTGTACTCATATAGGAGGGGGAGAGAATAAAAAAAGACAAAGGTGAGAAGGGTAACGAAGATTCAGAAACAAGAAGAATGAGGTTCTGCGGTGACAAGCATAACGTACCACATCTGAGAAAAAGCAACACTCTACAAGCTAGAGAATCAGTGGTTACCAGTAAATGCAGGAAATGACAAAGACATTGTTTCATGTACAAATGACTGGTGCCATGGATTTGAGAATCCCTGCCAAGATTGCTACAGGCAAAGATGTGTAAATGTGTACTCGGCCTCCCAAACTGGAATTCAATCAAATTTTTTCCAAAGACACTGCTGGTTTTTTTTAAATTTAATTTTGTTACAGTTTAAGTTCCCAACTGTCTCCCTCCTTCCCTCCCTCCCCACCCCACACTAGTGAAGGCCATCATTTGACACAGGTATATGTATGTTTGTGTATGTGTATATAAAACTACACTATGCATACTTGCGTTTATCAATACTTTCTCTGGCGGTCGATAGCATCTTCCTTCATACGTCCTTAGGTCCTTTGTAGGTTATTTGAATATTTATAATACAGAATAGTCATTCAGTTATTCTTCAAGCAATATTGCTGTTACTGTATACAATATTCTCTTGGTTTTGCTCATTTCACTCCATTATTTCATGCAAGTCTTTCCACGTTTTTCTAAATTCAATATGTTCACCATTTCTTACAGCATAGTAGTATCGCATCACAATTACATAACACAACTTGTTTAGCCATTTCCCAATTGATGGACATCTCCTCAGTTTCCAGTTCTCTGCAACCACAAAGAGAGCTGCTACAAACATTTTAGAACATATAGGTTCTTTTCCTTTTTCTCTGATCACCTTGGGAAACAGGCCTGATAGTGGTATTGCTGGGTCAAAGGGTATACATAGTTTTATGACTCTTTGGGCCTAATTCCAGATTGCACTTCAAAATGCAGTTCACAGTTCCACTAACAGTGTATTAGTGCAAAGAAACTGTTATAAATAGTTGTTAGGTTGCCAACATTGTCCATAAAGTCTTTACTACGTAGCTGATAATAGTATTATCATTCTTGGTATATCAGAGGGAGCACTGGACTTGGAATTCGATGTGAGTTAAAATTCTACCTTTAACATTTACTAGCTTTTTGATCCTGGGCAAATTACTTACCTTCCCTGAGCCTCAGTTTCCTCATTCTTAAAACGGAGAAAATAATAGCATCTATAGCACAGGATTTTTTGAGGATTAATATGTGAAGCACTGTATAATTCTTAAACTACTGTGTAAATATTTATTATTATTGTTACCTAGTTACTATTAAGACTGTTCTTGTATGACAATAAAATCTGAGTTTCAAGAAATTTGTTTGTAAATGAACTTTTAAAACACAACTCATTTCTAAGTTGGATTTGTATGTATAACAAATGGGCCCTTAAAAGTAGGACTTATCCATAAGTATCATACTTGTATAAAAACCAAATAGGCGTTAACAGAAATTTAAAAAGCTTTGCTCTGGTTAGATTGCTATTTCAATTTTGGGATGGTATAACTTTTAAAAGGTATAAGGATGACAAGGGTATTTAAAGGGGTAAAAAAAGAGAGGCAGTAAAAGAAAAAAAAGGTTTAAATCTAAAATCTGTAAGTAGTTGTAATGCAAATGAAAAAGTTTTCTTAGAGAAAAAATAAAAGGTTATTAGGTTTTACTTAAAAATAGATAAGCCAGATAGTTTATTAGAATACTTTCCCATGGAATCAAAGAAATTTTAGAAAGAATCCCATGTTTTATCATGAACATTACAGTAGACAGATCAATTGGATCACTGAAATAATTTTTCTCCAGAACAAAAGTATACTACAGTATTTTACAATCTTACTCCCAAACTGCTTTAGGTGATGGTCTTGGAAATATAATTTCATATGCCCAATGACACTGCACAAAAGTAGTATTACAGAATCATAGATTTAAATCTGGAAAAAGTCTTGAAGTTTATATAAGTAGAACTCCCCATTTTAGAGGTGAGGAAACTGAGATTCAAAACAGGAAGTTGACTTGTCCATGGTCACACAGACATTGAGTAGCAAAGCTAGGATTTGACTCTAAATTCAGAACTTTCTACTACCTAACTTGCGTAAAAAATGAATATGAAAATAATTCATGGAACAGAAAAGAATTATATATTAATAAAAAAAATCCAACATTAGCAGTTAAAACAAAAGCAAGGGGCAGCAGACAGAGAGAGGAGACAAAAACCAATGATTTCATTTATAGCTATCCTGACAACTAAATACAACTCAATGTCTTTCTGAAAGCATTACAAAAGTTGTTATGTTAAAGGGTAAGAAAAACAGTAGCCTGTAGAAGGAACTTTAGGTATGAATTAATTATTTAAATTAAATATCTCCCACAAGAAAGATAAAAAGGTATTATCTTTCATAGTCTACCTTGACAGCAGCCAAGTCAAAGACTAAATGGCAAAGAGTGTTCAACTTTTCCCTACATGCCCACAATACTTGGGAAGGTAAGCTCACCACAAAGGAATGAGACTTGCCTAGACTTACATCTTCAATAATTCAAGTAAAAAAACAAGATTAAAATAACTTATGCCTGTCTATAAAAAGCAGTATTGCCTAGTGAAGAGAAAGCTCATCTTAAAGTAAGGCACACCTGGGTTCAAGTTCTACCTTTGACACACACTGTATCTCAGAGGCAAGTCATTTAATTTCTCAGTGCCCCCAAGCCAAGTCTCTAGGACCATAAATTACCTGAGTTGTTGATCTGCATTGGTGGAGGGAGCTTTCACACTAGGATTCCCTCTTATGATGAAATCACACATCTGAATCAAGAGAAAAAAGCCTTTTTATTTTAACTCTGCATGTGTAGTAGGCAATCAGGGATCGTTTTATTCTTGGATTGTTTTATTCTTTGTTTCTGTATGACCTACCACAGTGCCTGGCACATAGAAAGTGTGATGCTTGTTGATTGACTGATTCTACTCCTGCCATTAAAACTATAGATACACAGTTGTTCTCCATGCCCACCCCACCCCCAGTAATAATTTTTCTTATAATTAATTTTTTAAATGAAATTGGAATAAAGTTTGTCATTATTGAGTACAATTCATTCTCCAAAAAATCAGCAATCTTTTTATCTTTAAACAAGCTAACAAAAATCTGATTGACCTAATTTACAGTATTCCACCACTGATTCTTCCAAAGGATTCTAAACACATTAAGTCTGAGATGCCTATGGAACATTCAAGGGGAAACATCTAACAGACATTTGGTGATGTATGACCTGAGCTCAGGAGAGAGAATAGGGTGAGTATATAGATCTGGGAGTCCTTTTCATAGAGATAACTGAACCCACTGAAGTCAGTGAGATCACCAAAACAGAAAGAAGGAAAAAAGAAGAGAAGGATCAAAGTAAAATCTTGAGGCATATCCACAGTTAAGAAGTGTGACATGGATGATGATCTAGCAAAGAAGAATGAGAGTAGCCAAACAGGTAAGGGGAAACCCAACAGAGATAGTGTCATAAAAATCCAGAGAGAAGAAGGAATGCAGGAGAAGATGGTCAACAGCGTCAAATGCTGCAGAGATCACAAATGATGAATGATACTGGGAAAAGGTCACTGCATTTGGCTATTAGAAGATCAGTAATAGGCAGCAGTAAGAAAATAAAGGAAAAATAATAGAAGGGAAATCTCATACAAGGAGATACATCAAACATTTGGGAGTCAATCTACCAAGGCACACTTGACTTATGTAAATACAAATATAAAGCAACCTTTAAAGAAAGTACTTAAATGGAGGGATAGTCATTGCTCAGTGTTGGCCCCAGACAATATAATAAAAACAATACTACCTAAATTAATTTACAGATTTAGTGTTATACCAAAAAGGTTCTTTTATAGAACTAGGTAAAACAACAAAATTCATTTGGTAGATCAAAAAGTCTTTGAACTCAAGAGAAATAATGAAAAAAAAATAGGAATAAATAGCACTTTTAGACTGCAAATTATACTATATAATAGTAAACAAAATTATTTGGTATTGGTTAAAATATAGAAAAGCAGGTCAGTGAAATGTAAAGAATCAGAAACAATGGAAATCAATAACCCAGTGTTCAATAAACCTCAAAATGGCAAATTCTTAGAGAAATGTGTATTACATAAGAATTGCCTTGAAAACTCAGAAGCTATTTAGCAGAAACTGAGTTTAGATCAGAATCTTGTATCAGAGGTGTCAAACATACCACTGGGAGTGCAGCCTGAACCAACTAAAATGTAACTGGGAAATGTATTAACAAACTAAAGAAAAATACAATGAAACAAAGATAATGTTAATATGTAGTTTTTAAAGTCAATATGCAGCACACACACACTGTCTTACATCATATGCCACAATGAAGCAAAATGGATATAAGACCTGGATATTAACCATCAAAAAAAAAATTTAGAGAATGAAATTGAGTACCTTTCA
This sequence comes from Trichosurus vulpecula, assembly GCF_011100635.1. Classification (NCBI taxonomy): domain Eukaryota; kingdom Metazoa; phylum Chordata; class Mammalia; order Diprotodontia; family Phalangeridae; genus Trichosurus; species Trichosurus vulpecula. Next base: position 184,947,765 of record NC_050580.1, on the reverse strand, counting down.
TATCTATGGCTAGGGGAAGAGCCCTTAACCAAACAAGGGATAAAGGTGATGAGAAAAGACAAAATAATTTTGATTACATGAAACAGAAAAGCTTTTCCACAAACGAAATAAATGCTGCTAGGAAAACCAATTAAGGGGGAGCTATCTCCATTAAATATTTCTGGCAAAGGTCTGACATTCAAGGTAAATAGGAAATTAACACAAATATGGAAGAGTAAGAGCCATTCTTGACAAATAAGTGGTCAAAAGGTATGAATAAAAAGATCTCAAAATAATTACAAACCATTAACAACCATATAAAATATTGCTCCAAACTGCCAATAAGAGAAAGGCAAATTAAAACAATGAGTTTATATTCCATCCAGCAAGCTGGCAAAGATAACAACTGATAGTCAATGTTGGAGAAACCATGGAAACACAGGTACACAAATTTAATATTGGTGAAACTGGAAACTAGTCCAACCATTCTGCAAAATAATATAGAATTATACTAAAAATAATGCTTAAGCTATCCCAAACCCAAAGGTTTTAAAGGTCCCACTGCTGTACCCAAGAAGATTAAAAACAGAAAGGTCCCCTATATATCAAAATATTAATTGTGGCACCATTTTTGAGGCTGACAAGTAATTTAACCTTCCTGGGTTAGATGCCTAGCAATTAGGGCATTTCTAAACACTGTAGTGATTTAATGTAATTGAAAACCACTGTACTTTAAGAAATGATGAATGTGAAGAATTCAGGGAATAGAAAGATTTATTTGAAATGATAAAATAAGCAGAACTAGGAAAACAACAGAAATAATGATAATGGAAAGAATAAAATTTTAAAAGAATGCTATTAAATTACAATGACCAAGCTTGGCCCTGAAAGGAGTTAAGAAAATGCATCTTCCTCCCATATAGTGCAAAGTGAATAAACACAGATATGGAATATTATACATACTGTCAGACAGCACTGATGTACTGATTGGTTTTGCTGAATTACCTTTTTTCTCTTTTTAAAAACTTTTGTTACAAGAGAGCTTAAGGGGGTAGGGAAGATATGTTTGGAAAGGAAGATGGCATTAAAAACAAAAGATATCAATAAAAATAAGATGGTAAAAAAACACTAATACACTTGTATACTGGCTCTCTCCAATAAGCTAATATTGTGAAAGGGCTAACAATCCACAAAAGACAGAAAAGAGAGTCAGATATGAAAGGCACATACAAAGGAGCAGCACAAAATTCTATAATGGTTTGAAGAAGGCTCAGTCTTGGCAAAAAAAAATACTAAAGGTAACAAAAGGGCTTTTTTAGGCTCAGAATAAGACTAAGAAAGGGATAAACCTATTCTCGAAGAAAATGGTATAATGTTACACAGAGAAGCAGAACTATTAAATGCTTCTGTTATATTCTCTTTCGGTCCGTACGATAAGGATAATAATGCACACAAACATGATTAGCAAATAGAATGATAATGAAATAGCAAGAGAGTCACACAGACCTGATTTTAAATGAGTTGAGGTCTCCAGTCTCAGGCAAATTATACTACATGCTTCTGAAAGAATTTATGGACGTACACATGGCAATGTTGTCAGTCATCTTTGAGGAATCACAAAGAAAAGGAAAGATCACAGAACGATGGACAAGGGAAAATATTGGAGGGACTTTTGAAAGAGGAAAAATATCCAATAACTATAGATCTAAGTTTGGCACCTATCCCTGGCAGAATTATAGAATTAACTATTAAACCACAGACTTGTGAACATTAAGGAAAAGAACACTCAGAGAACAGCATAAGTCACATCGAAGCAACTATTTAGCTAGTGTTATTAGATTGCTAAATTATAAAATGCCTTAGAATAGTAGAGCTAGGAGAGATCTTAGAGATTATCTAGTCTGGCCCAATATCCTCATTTTATACTTAAAGAAACTGAGGCCCTCAGTATTCAAATGCCTTATCTAAGGGCACACATAATTTACAACAGAGCTACAACTAGAAATCATGTTGCTTAACTCTATGATTTATCAGGTCTCCAGCAAGTTAAACGACAGACTCTTGTGATATCCTTCATAGAGGTGAGAATGCTATAGATGTGAAATGTTGCATGACCTTTCAGAGGACAATGTTATTCATTTTATTTAACTATCTTTGCTTCTTTACAAGAGACTTTGAACAAAATAGAAGAATAATCTATAAATGCTTATTATGTAAAAACAAAACACATCAATGTAACTGAAAGGAAAAAAAAAACTACCAATAATCTCCCAGCCAAGCAATATAGTCAATACAGTGGTAAATAATGGAAAATCTTTATCTCAGAAGAATGACCCAAAGGGCAATAGCAAGATGTATGGTAGGCTCTTCATAGTTTCTGGATGATAGTATTCAAGGAAGGAGGCAAGCACTAAGCTCAGATAAGAAAAAGGCCTCAGGACTCTATGTCCCCAAGAGGACCTAGCAGCCTTTAAACATAATGGCCCTGTTTGTTGCTTCTATTTCTGTCATATTTTCCTGCTTTTAGGTGAAGGAGATTAGAAATGGCTATAACCTTACGACATTTGAAGAATCAGGAGAGCAAGCCAACAGAAATATGGTAGTGGAATCCATTCTGGAACTTGTTGAGGCCTGTTGATAAGGAGCCAAATCACAAATGACCTCCCCAGTCCAGTCCAGCAAAATCTCTAACTTGAGATACAAACTCAACTCATCCACCCATCAGTCATGTCGCATTTTACCAATGAACTTGGTGGGTTGAGCATTATGTAGAAACTGAAATCTGCCTGAGCCAATTCCCCACTGCAAGGGCAGTAACACCAGAGAGAATGTGCCCTCAGGTATTGGAGGGTCATGTTTTTTACTTAATTACCTTCCTGCTATATCTAGGTAGTAAATACTCCTTTGTAGAAACTGATTATAGTTAAGTGAACTGGGATGCTAATCACTGGCAGCTAATGGGAAGAGACATTACAGAAAGGGGGCTTAAGAGAAGAATCCCCAGCTAGAACCCTGATGTGGGAAAGTATACTTTCTTGTTCTTGTTAGAGGAAATCCAGAGTATTACTACAAAATAAACTTTACTAAAATTTTTAAAATAAATAAAATTTTAAAAAGAAAGTTATATGGCAGGTATATTATGGTGTATATATATATATATATATATACATATATATGTATGTATATACGTGTGTGTGTGTGTATGTGTATGGTACAACACATTATTGAGGATAAATCTGCAAAAGTATTATAAGATACTTTAAGGGTTTGTACAACTGGAAAACTGGAAAATGAGGTGGACTGGTCATGTAGAAAAAATGAGGGATAAGAGACAAAATGGTCTTAGTGATAAACTGATACCTTCTAAAAATAAAAAGAGCCAGAAAAAGACCTCCATGTACATTGGGAAAGGGTACTATGGAAATTACAGGAAGACATAGACAAAGAATTGCAAAGAAATCATAGTGACATTGTCTCAGAATGGTTATCTGTGTGACCCTCAGCAATTAAGTCACTTAGGAGGAACCATAACTAGCATGGGACAAAAGGGACCTTTTCTGCTGAGTTACCAACATTGGTATGGGTGTAGGGGTGTGTGTGTGTACGCACACATGTGCACTTGTATTCATGTGCAACAGAGAGTGTATTTCTTTCAGGCCTGTAACTCATAGTCCTTTATTAGTTTTTGCTGTTTCTAAGTGGCTCAGCTGCTACCTCCACAATCCTATCTCTGGGATGACACTCCCTGCTGGCACAACTCCAACTATTGTCATGTTGTCTTCTATGTCACTGCCCCTTTCCCTCATCCTAAATGCTTTTAAGCCCCCCCCCAAAACTTCTACCAGCAGCTCTACATTTTGCTTAACCTAACTAGACCTCAATTTGTCCATCTGTAAAATGAGATAACCTCAAAAAAAACAAACAACCCCCTCCACACACACACACACACACACACACACACACACACACAAACAGGATAACTTCTAAGTTTCTTTCCAGCTCAAAGGCTTTATGATTCTAATTCTTGCATGGAAAGCTTTCTTGACTTTGTATCCCATCCATGACTAATTCCCAACAAAGACAGACAATCATGGCCATGATAACCCAACTCAAAAAAAAAAAAAAAACCAACCAAGTTTTATTAAGGATCTACTATGGGCAAGACTCTATGATACCAGAGAGGGAACAATGGGGAAAAAAGACAATCCCAGGCTTCTGGGTTTTTACCATGTACACGCAACACACACACAGATAAATACAGGACAAGACAGACTGCAATGGGGGAAAAAGAAATAGCTAGACAAAATATCCTACAAAAAAGTGAGGGAGAAAATACTTTTGGCTGGAAGATATTAAAAAAAAAAAACAACTTCACAAATGAAGACTGCTCCTGAGCTAATCCCCCAATAAGAAGGGTTTTTGATAGGTAAACACAAGAAGAGAGAACATTCCAAGCAGGAAGGTTGGCTTTTTTACTCTGAAAGATATGGAGGTCAGAGAATAGTCTAATTTGGGTGTATATAGAGATATGAAATAGGGCTAGAAAAATCCTTTAAATTTCTATCATATTTGTCCCAAACCTTCTTATGACCCTATCTCCTCTACAAGACTAAAACTGCTTTTAGGGTACCCTCCACCTTACTTGTCAAATAGTGCTCTCGTGATCTACCAATCTAGTACCCTTGTCAAAAAAAAAAAAAAGGTAATGAGTTTAATTTGCCAAGAATTACTCTTGATGGGTTGACCAAGATGGAAGATTAGAGGCAGCCATCCACCTAACTCTCCCAACATTTCCCTCCAAACAACTTAAAAAATAACTCCTCATTGTAAACTGATCCAGCCATTTTGGAGAGCAATTTGGAACTATGCCCAAAGGGCTATAAAAATGTGTATACACTTTGACTCAGCAATACCATTTCTAGGGCTGTATCCCAAAGAGATCACACAAGTGGGAAATGAACCAGTATATATAAAAATATTTATAGCAGCTCTTTTTGTGGTGGCAAAAAATTGGAAATTAAGAGGATACCCATCAATTGGGGAATGGCTAAACAAATTGTTGTATATGAATATAATGGAATACTATTGTGCTATAAGAAATGAGGAGCAGACAGACTTCATTACAACCTGGAAAGACTTACATGAACTGCTGAGTGAAGGGAGCAGAAGCAGGAGATCATTATACATCATTACAGGCACACGGTATCTGTAAGGACTAACTTTGGGTCCTCTCATCAATGCAAGGTTCAAAGACAGCTCCAAAAGACTCATGATGGAAAAAGCTATGCACATCCAGAGAAAGAATTATGGAGTCTGAATGCAGATTGAGGCAAACTATTTGCTCTCTTTTTTTCCCCCTTCTTTTTTGGTTTCATTTCTTCTTTCTCATGATTCATTCCATTGGTTATAATTTTTCTTTACAACTGGACTATTATATAAATGGGTTCAATGTGAAGGTATAGGTAGAACCTACATTGGATTGTATGCTGTCTTGGGGGGAAGGGGGAGGAGAAGAAGGGGGAGAAAATTTGGAACCCAAGGGCTTGTGGAACTGTTGTAAACTAAAAATAAAAAATAAATTTATAAAAAAAAAACTCCTCAAAACAAATTTTGGTGTAGCAGAACCAACAAAAGGGAGACATTTTTCCAGCCTAAGACAACTTAAGAGGGAAAGTCTGTAGGAAAAGTCTGTAATACCAGGTTAAGTGCAAACCCAGAGCACAACAGCAACAACAGCAGGTTTTAGAGGTTGCCAGAGCAGCAGCAGCAGCAGTAGCTTCAAAAGCTCTCAACCCACATACAGTAAGCCGATCAAGCAACTGGTTGAAAACAGATTACAGTGGACCCTTTGCTGGCACTATTTGGCAACTTTTATTACCATAGGCAGTTCTAGGTCACAGTTCCAGGGCACAGATTTCAGAAATGCTTATGGTCGGTCACAAGGCAGTTCCCAGTTCCAAGAAAGAGAGGAACACCAACACTTGTAGGTTGCAGGAGAGCAGGGGACCTGGTCATAGCTCCAGGGCCAAGACAAACACTCGTGCTTGTGTCTGCAGGTGAGCAGGGGCCCTTCCTAGGTAAAGACCAGAGTGTAGACCAGAAGAGTATGATTATGGGACCATACCACTTTGGAGGCACAGAAAACTTGCAGACTCCCAGAACTACCTCTGAAAACAGCAGCATGAAAACCCTGATGCTTGAGAAAGTGCATCTTCAACTTCAATTCAAAGTCAAGAAACAGGCTGGAAAAAATGAACAAACAACAAAAAAAGAACTTGACCATAAAAAGCTACTTTAGAGGAAGGGAAAACCAAGACATAAAATTCAAAAGAAGGAAAAAATGTGAAAACAACTACAAGCAAAGCCTCAAAGAAAAATGCTGATTGGATCCAAGCCCAATAAGAATTCCTAGAAGAGTTAAAGAAAAAGATAAGAGTGTTAGAGGAAAACTTGGGAAAAGAAATGAGAGTGATGCAAGAAAATTATGAAAAGAGAATTAATGGCTTGAAGAAAGAGGCACAAAAAAACACTGAAAAAAATACCTTTAAAAAATTTGGCCTAATGGTAAAACAGGAGCAAAAATTCACTGAAGAAAAGAACTCCCTAAAAAGCAGACTAGGCTAAATGAAAAAGGATATACAAACATTCACTGAAGAAAAGACTCCTTGAAAAGCAGAGTATGATAAATGGAAAAAGATGTACAAAAGCTCACCAAATATAATTCCTGAAAAAATAGAATTGGAGAAGTGGAAGCTAATGATTCCATGAGACATCAAAAAACAATAAATCAAAGTCAAAAGAATGAAGAAAATGTGAAATCTCATCAGAAAAACAACTGACCTGGAAAACAGATTGAAAAGACAGAATTTAAGAATTACTGGACTACCTGAAAGCCGTGATTAAAGAGAGACCCTAGACATCATATTACAAGAAATTATCAAAGAAAGCTGACCCAATATCTTAGATCTAGAGGGTAAAAAAACAGAAATTGAAAGAGATCCCAAATAAAGACTCCCAGGAATATTATACCCAAGTTGCTGAGCTCTCAGGTCAGGGACAAAATCTTGCAAGCAGCCAGAAAGAAACAATTTGGATTTTGTGGAGCCACAGTCAGAATCACACAAGATTTATCAGCTTCCATGTTAAAGGAACCAAGGGCTTGGAATATGATATTCTGGAAGACAAAGGAGTTAGGATTAAAACCAAGACTACCCTACCCAGCAAAACTGAGGGGAGAAAATAAACATTTAATGAAATAAAGCACTTCAAAGCATTCCTGATGAAAAGACTAGAGCTGAATAGAAAATCTGACATTCAAACACAAGACTCAAGTGAAGGATTAAAAAGGTAAATGTGAAAAAGTAATCATAAGGGACTCAAGTTAAACTATTTACATTTCTATATAAGATGATACCGGTAACTCCTAAGAATTTTATCATTAGTAGGGCAGTTAGAAGGAATATACTTAGACAGAGGGCAGGTATGAGTCGATTAAGTTGGGATGCTCTCTTGAAAAAAAAATTAAGAGGGATTCACTGAGAGAAGGGAAAGGTAGAATGGGGAAACTTTTCTCACATAAAAGAGGTGTGCAAAGAAGAAGCACCTATCATGTGCCAAGCACTGTACTAAATGCTGGGGAAACAAATACAAAAAAAAACCCAAAACAAAACCCAATCCCTGTTCTCAAGGAGCTTACAACTAATAGAGGAAGACAACACACAAAGGAAGCTGAAAAGGGTAGAAAGAGAAAGAAATGTATGGAGAATATATACGGGTGGCGTGATGGAGAAGTCCAAAAGAGTACGGCTAGGTAGGAAAATGAAGAGATGGTTGGCCTGAGCATACTCCTTAAATGGAGGTTCTGGGAGGAACTCTCCATTCCATGTTCCATGCAGAGGGGTCTCAGAGACTAAGTCTCTAGATAAGGTGTGAGTATCAAAATTAATGCTATCTTGCAGGATAATGCAGGATTCTCTTCAATACCTTTCATCATTTCTTAAGGTGCAATAGTAATTCCATTACAATCATATACTAGAATTTATTCAGCCATTCTTCAATTATCTAAGAGGCAATCTAAAGCACCCCTTTAGATGCTAGTCATTTTCTTTCTCCCCTCTTCTTCTAATCCTAAGGGGGCCAGTTCTTAAAGAAAAAATAGAAGTGATCACAGCATAGTGCCTCCCTTTCATATCTCATTATCTATTTCTCTCTCTCTCTCTCTCTCTCTCTCACACACACACACACACACACACACACACTACATGCACAATTTTCCTAAGCAAGTTTTATAAAATTGAAATGAGAGAGGTATAAAGCATTATGTTTTTTTAAACCAGACCTCTGACTTTATTCATATAAGAAAAAAAGAAAAAGTAAAGGAAGTCCCTCTACCGATGCATATGAGCAACTTGTCCAGTGTCACACGGCTAGGGTACATCAGAGGAAGGCTCTGAATCCTAGTATTCCTAATTCAGACTGGTTCTCTATTAAGCCATGATGCTCCTCAATATAAAGTTATTGTTACTGCCTCGAATTTCTGTAGTCTTTCTTCCCAGTCTATCTCATATAGGTTAGAAAAAGGAGGATATCTGCAACAAGCAGGGGAAAAATCTTTTGTAAACTTAGTTGTGCACTGGGGTGGAACTATGACCCTAAAGCCATAGAAACATAGACCTGAAAGGGGTCTTAGAGATATGTTCCAGTCCAAATCAGCTTAAAGATGAGGAAAGTAATGCCCAAAAAGATTTAAGTAAATTGCCCAACATCACCTACAAAAGTTGACTATTTGTAAAAAGTTTGGGACAAGAATCCATGACTCCTGAGGACTCCTAGTCAAGCCCATTTTCTACTAAACCATAATGCCTTACAGTGCCTGCTCTTTCCTCCCATTTACTTAACTATAAGCATTTTTTAAATGCTAAAAATATATTTGAACAAAAAGTATTTTTTTGAGCAATTTTTAAAAATAAATCTTTTTGCCCCCTATGCTTGGGGACTGGATTCTAGATCCAAAAGGAAGCTCATCAGCCCTACTTTACATTATATACAAATAACCTCAAATTTTCCTTTGTGTAAAATCTATTTTGTGAAAAAATTTAAAAATCTAGAAATTTATTTCTGACATTACTCTTCCATGTACAGTAAGCACCTATCGTGTGCTGAGCACTGTGTTAGCTATTGAAGGAGATACAGAGTTTAAATAAGGTCCTTTACTTCCTAGAGCTTACAATCTAGAAGGGATATAAGAAATGTACACAAATAATCATGATACACTTAAGTATCTCCAACTCTTCAAATCCAGGAACCACCACCTGTATTCTACTTCTGCTCCCCAAATGGATACCTCAGACCTCACCAGCATTTGAAACTATTCCCCCTCCAAGATCTTGAATTTTTCAATAGCCCTCTCTAACCACAATTTCCCATCCTTCTACCTTTCCACATGCTTACTCCTCTCTAAACTGATCTTCATTCTCACCACAACCTCCAATTTCTTGACCCCTCCCTCTTTTGTTGAGCCCCAGGACTCCCATTCTAGCCTTACTTCTTTCCCAGCCCAAATCTCACTCGATAATTAGCTACTTCAATGTTGCTCTTTACTGTTTAATCCCATACTTTCTCATCCCTCTGCTATTTCCACTCAATCCCCAGCACCGGATAACCCACACCATCAGACTTCTCTATTCCTACTTCCAAGCCACCAGGCTATATCAAGAAGTCATAAAATGATCCGAATTGGATCCACTATAAGGTTACCCCCATTTAACCTCAAATGGGCCCTCAAGGATACAAAGAAATAATTTGTCATTCATCTTGATTCTCCAAACAGATTCCCTGTAGTAACTACTCTACTCAAACAAAGAATTTCATTTCTATTTCACTGCTCCTTTAGCAATGACTTTATCTCTAATGAAATGGAAAATAATTTATATTTATGTAGTACTCTGAAGTTTGCAAAGCATTTTCCACACCCCACCAAACAGAATGTTCATATATTATTCCTATTTTACATGAGAAAACAGAGCCATCAAATCTGTTAGAGGCAACATTCAATTCCAAGTCCCATGAAGACGATCTATATTGCATAGTTTCAATTATCACCCCTAAGCAAATGAATCCTAAATCTGTATCTCTAGCCTTAATCTTGAGTTCCAGTCCTTCATTTCTAACTACCTGTTAGACTCAAAAGTCCTGCCATGACCTCAAATTCATTATTTCCCAAACTAAACTCATCTTCTCTTCAAAACATATCCCCAAATTCTCTATCTCTGTTGATGGCACCAAAGACTGTTCTTCCAGTCATCCATGCTCTTCAGAGGCAGGTAAGTGGCACTCTGATTAGAGGTCTGGAGCTAAAGTCAAGAGGTTTTGAGTTTAAATTCAGCCTCAGCCAATTATTAGCTGTGTGACCCAAGTCATTTAGCCTCGGTCTGGGGACAGTAATAGCACTTACTTCTCAGAGTTGTCAGAAGCATATTTCATAATATATTTCTAAAATGCTTTGCAAACCTTAAGGCTCCATATAAATACCAGCTCTTATCTTCCACTCCTCCCTCCTTCTCAAATCTCCCTCTCCTACATCCAATCAGCAACCAAATGCTGTCAATCTCCCTCCCCTCTAATATTTCTCACATTCATACCCTCCATTTCCAGTTATTACAAGCAACTTAGTTTAGGACTTCATTACCTCTAATCTTAGGTAATAGCCTCCTAAATGTGCTCCTTCCATCTTCCCCTTCTCCAATCTAGCCTTTACAATACCATAATAATAATTCCAATGCACAAGGCCAACCATATCAATTGCCTGCTCAAAAAATCTGCAATGTCTCACCACTGCTTACAAATAAAATATAAATTCCTTAGTCTAACAAAGAAGGTCCTTCATAATCTGGCTTCAACCAGCTTAACCACATACTGCCATCACACAGCTAACTATTCTAACCAAACTCAACTAAACCATTTACATTTCACTATATCCTCCTTTATGTGTAGGATAGTCTCTTACTACATCTTTCCTTCTGCTGATTATTCTTAAATTTACTCATCCCTTGCCACTCTCCATACCTTTAGTCTTACATCTCCATCTGTTTATTGGACATCTCAAATAGGTCTCTGAACGACATGTTAAATTCAACAAGTCCAAAAGTGAACTCATTATCTGTTCCCCCAAACCTTCCCCACTTCCTAACTTTCCTATTACTGTCAATGGCACCAGCAGCCTCCCAGTCACCCAGGCTCTCAAACTAGGTGTCATCCTCAATTCCAAACTCTCTCTCACCCCTCCATCCCATCCCCATCCAATCTGTTGCCAAGTCCTGTTGATTCTAACTTTGCAACATCTCATTTGTGCCCCATTCTCCATACTGGTACAAACCCTTATCACCTCATTCCTGGTCTACAGCAACAGTCTATATGACATACAAAGCATTTATAACCTGGCCCCTTCCTACCTTTCCCACCTTTCCCAGAAGTTTCCCATACTCATACATCAATGTATTTTAAGTAAAAAAAAGTTGCATGACCAAATTAGTTTGGGCAACACTGCTATAAAAGTCTTATAATTAAATCAAAGGTGATAATAGTTGTAAAAGTATTAGCACAGTGCCTAGGATGTAGTAATCACTAAATAAATACTTATTTTTTCTCACTCCCTTTTAATTTATTCTGTATCTTCTAATAACCACTTTTAACACAGCACTAACCTTATGAAATGTAGAAATCGAAAAAAACCCACCATAGAAAGCTGCAACTCACAATCTTTTCTTTCCTTCTTCTGACAGAGCATTCCTCATTTTCTTAAGACAAAATCTTCAGACACACTTTTGAAAAGGCATTGACTCTAAAACCTCTATATCTAAAATTTGGGATATTTCCATTATGGTAACATCCAGGGAGTGTATGTCTTGGCACTTAGGCTAATGGGGGTGGGGGGGTGGGGCGCAGAAATGGGAGACTAATGATCAATCCTATCCCCTCTAAATCTAGCTTTCCAAAGTCATCACCAGTACCAATAATGAATATCACTACCTGTAGTCCTAATAGGCCCCTGCTTGAAGAGTCAAAGGGCCAGCCCTAGACTAAGTTGTAAGTATGATCACCCTGTTCACACCCCTTTCATTATCTCCCTCATACCACTAGGTTTTTAAAAGCCGCAAGCTTCCCAAAGCCTCTCCTTAGTGCCTCAATCTCCCCGAATTACTGCCCTGCCCCATAAAAACTCTTGTAGTTCAGAAGAAAATGCTAAACTAATTAAGGTGGTAAAGACTGATACCTCTTATGAGAGCATTTACAAAAAGGATTTTATTATTCAACCCAAATGAATCCCTGCTTAGAAGAAATGCCAAAATTGTGTCAAAGCTAGGTAATTTCTAATTGAGGGGCAGATTTTTTTTTTGAGTGAGTGTGGGGAGGAGTGAGTAGGGGGAACTCTTCCAAGTTCCACTCTCCCACCAAGAATTTGATCTCCGACTTTCTTTTGTATTTTAAGCTACTGATGAGATTCCAGACCGTTTTTAATGGTTAAAATCGAAATTACTTAAAAATAAATCTCTCTTCCAGCTGTGTGTGTGTGCGTGTGCGTGTGTGTGTGTTTTAAAATTATTCAGCAAGTAGCTTGAACACTTCTGTTTTCAAGGAACTTCAAAAGGCAACAAGAAAAGAAAAACAAAACAATTCTTTGTTATCGCTATATTTAAGTTACCTAAGAAGGTACCATGCGCGAGTACTGTAACAGAAGAGCAACTTTTCAGAAAATACACAATGAGGGTTTTCAAAGGCGCAGTCAGCAAATTTTTTGCAACTATTCCAAGTTTCTCTCTGGCAAAACAAAAGTCTAACTTAAAAAAAAAAAACAAACAGAAAAGAAAGATGCCAAAGTGCCATCAGAGAAATCCAGTGTGTGGGCACAGGGCACTTTCTGCAAAATCAAGTTCACTGATCTTTAAATGGCCAACCTGAAACACCTTTAGTCTTTCCCCTCCCGAAACACAAATGTTTTGGGTTTGGGTTTTTGGGTTTTTTAAAGCACCCTGCAGATGTCAGCTCCACCCAAAGGATCAATTTATTACGTGACAGAGGGTCTCAGTTTCTCCCCCGCTCGCATAGCTCAGGATGCTGCCGTAGGAGCGGCCCAGCCGCCTCGCTCGGGCCACCCCAGGTCCCGGCCCCAGAAGACGCTGCTCCTCGCCCTGGGACAGCAGAGACGGCGGGTTCCTCCGTGACACCCCGCTTTCTCCTTCTCCTTCGCCCCCTCCCTTCTCCTCCCCCCGCCCCCAGCCAAGAGGCCCGGGAAGCGCGCGGCCCCGCGCTCGCGCTCGCGCTCACGAGACGGAAGGGAGCCGGGAGCTGCGAGGGGGCGGCGGCCTCTTCCCCGGCTGCGCCGAGGAAGGGGAGTCAGGCCCAGCAGGAACAGCGAGACAGCCGCCCCGGGGCTGGGCAGCAGAGGGTTCAGAGGGAGGCCTCCCAGCCTGGCTGGGTGGAGGGGGCAGCCGGGGTTCTGGGGAGTAAGAGGTCACTCACCGGCGGCTCATGGTACAGCGGCGCCTCCTCAGCTGCAGCCCCGACGGCCTAGAGCGTCTCCGCGGCCCCCAGAGTGCGGCCCCCACGCAGCGCCATTCAAAAGCGGCCGCGCAGCCAGCTGGGATAGCAACTCGCCCTGCTCCGGCCCCGCCCCTCGGGAGGAGGGGAAGGGACGAGCAGCCCGCATTTCCAAGGGCTCTAGTGCCCCACTTTCTGCTACATCGCCCCCTGGCGGCAATATCTGCGCACTGCGGTCGCTTTGTCCCTTTGGCTCTTTCCTTAGAGCTGGAACCCTGGACCAATTCTATTCTCAATTCATAAACATTTATGAAGCGCCTACTTTATACCTGGCACTGTGCTAAGCGCTGGGATGAAAAGAGGCAAAAAACAGTTCCTGCCCTCAGGAGCTTACAATCAAATGGACTGGCTCATCCCTAAATCCCCTGTTGCAACCTTCTGATCTCTATACCATGATGATGATAACTTATCAGAATAGAAGTTATCTTCCCTATGCTCCATTTGTGGGAACGTCTCAGAGATTATGGGATTATCAATTTAGAGCTGGAAGGGACCTTAAAATCACCCTAGTCTAAACACCTCATCTTACAGATAAGAAAATGGAGACTGAGAGGTTCAGTGATTTATTCAGGATTACAGTTAAGTGTAAAAGGTGGGGTTTGAACCCAAGGATCTCCACCTTTAAGGTGATGACCCTTAAATGGAACTGTCTGTAAACAATATCCTAAAGTAATCAGAAATTCTCCTTGATGTTCCTTCAACCTACATAGAGAATTCATCAAAAATTAACAGTATTTTAGTTCAAGAAGGGAGCTTGATGATCATCTGGTCCACCAACTTCATCTTATAACTAAGGGAACTGAGATCCAATAGGATAAAGTGACTTACTTAAGTCCCAGAAAATAGTAATGGACTATCAGGAGAAATATTTTGGGGTAAGATGAACTTTTCTAAAAGTCCCTCAAATCAAACCAGTTAACCATTCATCCTACAACTAGAACCATCTTTGCTTTAAAGAGGAGGTAATTCTCAATGAGGAACAGATGAGTGGAGAGTATAGGGATATAGACTTGGTTAATAGCTCCTGTCCTCATCAGGTGGGTGACTTTTGACAGTTCATTCCAAGTATACCTCAGTGATCTCAGTACAAGAAAATGACCTCAAATGAGGATGCAACTTCTCCACCCCCCCCAAAGACATAAAACCCTGCACTAACTCATAGCTGGGAGACACCTTTAAATTTCTCTTTTTATATCCCCTAGCCTAGTACCTTGCACATAGTTGGACCTTAATAAATGCTTGTTTAATTGAATCAAATTGAATTGAAATTGGGAGGACTAGATAGACAGAAGGGGAAGATGATGAGTTTGGTTAATCAAAAAGTATCTATTAAGCACCTAATATGTAAGAGACATTGTGGCATACCCTAGATACAAAGATAAAAATGAAATAGTCTCTGCCCTTATGAAGTCTATGTTCTTTTGGGAAGATAGGCAACCTCTACACATATAAACATATACAAAATAAACACAAGATAATTGTGGAGGAGGAAGAGAAGTACTAGTAACTGGGAGAGTCAAGTAGGTCCTTATCTTGAAGGTGGTGTTTAAGCTAAAGTCTGAGGAAAATTAGAGATTTTAAAGGGCAGAGGTGAGGAGAGAGTACATTCCAGACATGGGCAGCAGCTTGTACAGAAGCACAGACATGAGAAATAGAATGTCACATGTAAGGAAAAACAAGAAGACCATTTTGTCTGGATCATAGAGTATGTGAAGATAAGATTGGGGCCAGGTTGTGAGCAGCTTTAAATGATAAGCAGAAGAGTTTGTATTTGATCCTAAAGAGAAGAGGGAACCCGCTGGAGTTTATTGAGTGGGGGAGAGATATAGACCAGTGCTTTAGGAAAAGTGCTTTGACATTTGTGTGAAAAATAATGGATTGGGAGTGGGGAGAGGGAGGGAGAAAAGGAGGGAAGGGAGGTAGAAAGAGAGAGAGGGAGGGAGGGAGGGAGGGGGAGGGAGGGAGAGAGAGAGAGAGAGAGAGAGAGAGAGAGAGAGAGAGAGACACTAGAGAAAAGGAATCAACTGGGACATAGTCCAGGGAAGAGAAGATGAGAGTTAGCATCATGGTGGTGACTGTGTGAGTGAAGGGGGCACATAAAATATGGCATCTGGGCATGTGAGATGAAGAAAAAAGAATTAGTGATGACATAGAAATTATAAAACTAGGCACTTTCCAAAGAAATAGGGAAATTCAAAAAAGAAGTATATAGGGGAAGGAAGAAAAGATAAGTTCTGTTTTAGATAATGAGTTTCAGATCCTACAGAACAACTATATGACATATTGAGTTTGAATGTGATATAATGGCATAAAAATTCAAAGAAATCAGATGAAAATGTAGGTTGTGAGCTTGAAAAAGCTATCAGGCATAGAAATTATATTTGGGAGTCATACCCTAAAATAGTGAACAATAAAGAAATGGGAGTGGGTAAAAGGGAAAGTACAGAGAGAAAAGCACTAAGAACAGAAACAGGGGAATACCAGCACTTAACAGGGCAGAAAGAGGAAAAGGAACAAACAGGGCTGAGAAGGATTAACTAGAGAAAAAGGAGAGTCAGAAAACTAAAGAAGGAGACGTAGTCAACAAGCATGGAATTGGCATCAAGGTCAAGGAGAATGAAGAAAGAAACAGGTTGTTTAATTTGGTGATTAGGTGACCTTGGAAAGAACAGTTTCTTTAGAGTGGTGAGGTTGGAAGCCAGAATGAAGGGGGTTGAGGAGAAAGCCTGTCACCATCATTAAACAACATGATTTCATCCTGACAGTGTTCTAGTGTTCATGCATTGTAAGTCAGGCCATCAGAGATATTTATATTTTGCAAAGTTTTAAAATAGTCATACATGAAAATCTTTGTTAGACCAACATTCAGCTACCTTACCATCTGGTACCTCAATTATAAAGTACTAGACAGCCCTGGTTAGGAAAAAACAAAAAACCAACAGACAACAACAAAATAAAACAAACAAACAAGAACAAATCCTGATTCCTTAGAAGGAACTGGCTATGAGATCAAAGCAATTATTAAAGGTTATGTATAAATTTTGGAGAACCTGCCCAAGAAATTTTTCCAATCTCTCTTAGTTTGGGGCAGATTTGCTCTTGCCACAGCTAAAGTATGTGAGGTACCTCTAAGGCCTTTCTAAGGTACACTATCAATAAAGGAGGTTTCTACCCCTTTGGCACTGACCTACACAGGCTGGAAGTTGTGGGTATATCTTAAAGCCTTGGAGAAGGTGGTCGATGTGGAGAGTTTGCTCAGAGAGGATTATCATCCCTCTGAGCTCAGAAAGGAACACAAAGGTGCCTGTTAAATTCCTAACCACCTTTAAAGCCTGGTGCAAGTGAGAAATCAATAAAAATGGCAAAACAGGAGGGAGCTGTACTGCCTGACTCTCCCTTAAGGCTACTCCAACAAAGGCCTATAAATAGTGCTAAACTGAGTAGTGATCAGGAACTCTAAGCTGAAAACAGAGTAAGTCATTTTCCAGCTCTGTTCAGGATAAGGAGACAGAGATCTATGGGCATGGGGGATGAGTCTAGACAGGAAAGTGCCACGCAGAACCTTCTAGCCCAAGAACTAAACTAAAAGCTTAAGCTGGTAGTCTACTAGAGCAAGAAGCAGTTGGATTAAAGCAGAAACTAGACTGAGGGTTGTGCAGGAAACAGAAATAGGAACCAACTGGCAGCTCTAGACATGAACTTAGGGAGGGGTGATCTATGCTGCATACAATGGCAAGCAGGGGTCATAGGCCTAAAGATGTGTCCTAGGCTAGAAGCAGATGAAAGCAGCAAGTGGCTCTGAACCTAGAGCCTTAGATTCATCTCCTACCCTAGTTTTTCTATAGCTGAGGAAGGTAGAAAGCTCAGACCAAGGGAAGGCCTGAAGCTATGTTATTCTGAGCCTCTGTAGCCTTTAGGGGATGTGGTCAGTAGCAATTTATTAGAGGTCCAACTGGGACTACATCTAAACCATGTCACTCAGACCTAAACCTGAAATAGGAGATCTCAAAGCTCAGAGCAAGAGGGCAGTATTCAGACTTTACCCTAGATTAAAGTGCTTGAGGTACACTGGAAATTTGCAGGTCCCCTTGAGCTACCCTTGATATCTTTGAGGAATACAACATTCAGTAGCTAAAGAAAGCAACATCAGGATCCCAGGAAATATAGATCAGAACCACACAAAGTCCAGACATTCCCTAAAGAAATGCAAAGAACCTGGACCTAACACAAGCCCCAGTTTGGAAAGTAAGACTGGAAAAAATGAGTACGCATAAAAAGCTTCCCAGGACAGAGAGCTGTGATAGAAATAAGAACTCCAAAGACACAAGCCCAGAAGAACAAAATGATTCCAAAATATGTAAATGCAAAGCCTCAAATGAAAACAACTTAGACACAAGGTCAACTAGAATTCCTAGAATAAGTGAAGGAAGAAGGTTTTTTCTTTAAGAGTTTCAATTTTATAAATGAAATGACAGCACTTGAGGAAAGAATTAGAAAATAAATGAAAGCTTTAGAGGTTAAAAAAAAAACCAAACAAACCTTGTCCAAGTAATAGATTCCTTAAAAATTAGAATGGATCAAGCAGAAATTAACAACTCCATGAAACAAGAAATATTACAACAAAGTCAAAAGACTGAAAAAAGAGAAGTTGTGTCATATAAAAAAAAACAAATGACCT
This sequence comes from Trichosurus vulpecula, assembly GCF_011100635.1. Taxonomy (NCBI): domain Eukaryota; kingdom Metazoa; phylum Chordata; class Mammalia; order Diprotodontia; family Phalangeridae; genus Trichosurus; species Trichosurus vulpecula. The sequence goes on along the minus strand of NC_050580.1, from coordinate 184,929,512 downwards.
AGAAAACAGATCAAGGAAAATTAATTTTAGAAACATTGGACTACCCGAAAGCCAGAACCAAAAACCAAACCAAAATAAAACAAAACAAAAAAAGAGCCTGGATTTCATATTTTTTTAAACTGGGAAAAAATTGGGAAAAGTAAAAAATAGAAATAATTCATCATTTATGTCCTGAAAGAGATCTCAAAATGAATGCTTCTAGGAAAGTTATAGGAAAATGCAGAACTCCCTGGGGAAAATAAAATATTGCAAGTAACCAACCAGAAATAAAGGGTTTGGGTAATGAGGCAGCACAGTCAGGATCACACAAGATTTAGCAGCTACTACACTACAGAATTGGAAAGATTAAAATATGCTATTCCAAAAGCCAAAGACTTGGCAATTCAGAGCTCACTGTTAACTTTGAAGGGAGAAGTTTCAGTTGAGTCATAAGGTCAGAAGCCATATTGAAAGAGATTAAGGAGTGAGTGAGAAGAAAGTAGAGACAGTAAAAGTAGATAGATGTTTCAAAGAGTTTGGCTAAGAAAGAGAAGAGAGTTATAGGATACTTTGAAGAGAAGGTAGCATCTAGTTAAATTCTGGGTTTTTTTTTTCAAATGGAAGAGATTTGTGCATATTTGAAGGCAGTAGAGAAGGAACCAGTTGATAGGAAGAAGATTCTACTAAGAGGTGGGATGGTTGAGAATGCAATCTACTAAGAAAACAGGATGGGATGGGATGAAGTGCAAAGAGTCCCTGCCCTCAAGGAATTTATATTCTAAGAAGCCAAAGGATACTAGTTTACTTGAATTGAAATGAATTGAATTGAATATTCCTCTGTATGTCTAATACAGTGGACCAAGCACTATAGGGAGAGACAGAAAACAATCAAAAGAGGATATGGAACCCTTGACTTTTTAAGAAACTGGTATATTGGCAAGTTACTTAACCTTTATTTGATTTACACAACTCCCTAATGCCTACTAAATCTGCCGCTATATGTACTGGTAGAGTATATGTATATATTATCTCATTTGTTACGTACAATAACTTTGTGGGGGCAGCTAGGTAGTGCAATAGATAAGAGTACTGAGCATGGACTCAGGAAGACCTGTTCTCAAATCCAGCCTCAGACAGTTACTAGCTGTGTGATCCTGGCAAATCATATAACCTCTGTTTTCCTCAGTCTCCTCAAATATGAAATAGTAATAATAACTGAACCTACCTTGCAGCACTGCCATATCAAATGTAATATTTGTAAAACATTAAGCACAGTGCCTGGCACATATTAGGTGCTATATGAATGCTTATTCCCTCCTCTCTTGTTCTATAGGTATTATTCTCCTTATTTTATAGATGAGAGAATTGGGGCTCAGAGATTTTAAGTAATTTGCCTACAGTTGCTCAGTTAAGCAGTGTTGGAGTAGAATTTAAACCCATTTCCCTTATGATCCCAAGTCTTACATTCTTTCCATTGTATCATCCTGCCATCATGGAGGATCCCATCTCTATTTCCTGCTCCAATCCAGGTCCTTGTATCCAGGATATTAAGAGAGTGGGATTAAATAACCACTTTGAGCCATTATAGGAGCCTACAGGAGCTACTCTGAAGTATAAGAAATGTGTGGGATGAAAGACCCTCACCAATTAAATTTATAATAAGGAGCCATCTTAGGGTGGGAACAGAAATAAATTTTATTCAATTCTTGAGAATAGGGCATCCTCTGCTAGAACAGATCTAGCAAGGAAGGCGCTTTACAAGAGGCAAAGCACCAATAATTATACCTAACACAAGAGAATTCCCGCCCACCTCTGACCCTTCTCACCACTGGCTGGGAGGTGGGCTTACAATCTGAGCATGAAAGTTAGACAAAGAACTGGGAAATTGAGGCACAGAAACTCTAATTCCCATTCCCTTAGTTAATGATTACAACTGAGGTAACATCTATAAATCTAAAGAAGGAGAATAGGATAAGGGGAGGGGGAGACCCTCTGCATTCTCTTACAGTACTTTTACAGTAAAGGAAAGCAGGTCACAGTGACTCTATTCTTACTGAGCAAATCTTTAAACCAGAACCAGAAGAAAGAACAAAAAGTTTCAGGGTAAACTTTCCCAGAGGCTGAGCCATCAGACTCTCACGGCCTCAGAATTTTTTTCACTTCCCTATTTCCCTATTTCTTGATTTTCAAACATTTCTTTATATATATATACATATCTTCTCTGTGAAGTCTTCACATTTTATTTACCTCACACAGAAAGGCAATGTAACCAGTGGTGGGATTCAGCCAGTTTGCATGGGTTCGGTAGAGCCTGTACCTAATTTTAGGTTGAGTTCAGTAAACCAATTGTTAGCAGGGGCAGGGCCTGGACCCACCATGTCAGCTGCGGCAAACCAGTTGTTAATTTATTTGCATCCCACCACTGAATGTAACCCTTCAACAATATTCATAATATCTAGACCTAAGAAGAAAATGGTAGAGAAGCAAATGGGAACATCTCATTTTCGTGTGTAGCACCCCCTCTGGAGGTACTCCCCTAAATTTGCACTACCACTGGCAGATTAGATCCCTGGAAGGGCAACTTATACCTCACATTCTCCAGGCAACCCTGAGTGGCTATACTCCTAATACTTTAGCTCATGATCTTTCACTAATGTGTTACCCATTAAGAACCAGCCCATTGACTCAATTAATTCTTAGCCAAGGTATTTATGCAAATACAAAGAACAACAGTTAAATAACATCTCCTTCAAAACCCAATGCATTGTGGTATGAGCAATAGCCTAATCCCCTCCCCCATGTAAATTTAGTTTTGTCCAGTGGTTTTCAGTTGTGTTGGACTCTTTGTGACCCCCTTGGGGTGTTCTTGGCAAAGATACTGGAGTGGTTTGCCATTTCCTTCTCCGGTTCATTTTATAGATGAAGAAACTGAGGTAAACAGGGTTTAGTGAATTGCCCAGGGTCACACAACTACTAAGTATCTGAGGCCAGATTTTAACTCAGGTCTTCCTGATTCCAGTCAAGCCATTCTATCCACTGCACCACCTAGCTGCCATGTAATGAAAAACTATTGTGCTATAAGAAATGACCATCAAGACGATTTCAGAATAACCTAGGAAGACCTGTATGAACCGATGCAAATGAAGTGAGCAGAATCAGGAGGACATCATATGCAGTAACAGCATTATTGTAATGATGATCAACTATGAAAGATTTAACTACTCTGATCAATACAGTGATCCAAGAAAATTCCAAAGGATCCATCATGAAAAATACTATCTACCTCCAGAGAGATCAAATGAACTTAGTGCAGATTGAAGCATACTTTTTTCACTTGCTGTATGTTTCTTTCTTTCTTTTTTCTTTTTTTGCAACATGGCTAATATATTTTGCATGACTTTACATATATATGATATCAAATTCCTTGCCTTCTCAAAGGATGGGGGAGGGGCAGGAAGGAGGGAGAAAATCTGGAACTCAAAAAAAAATCTTACATGAATGTTAAAAATAATTAATTTTTGAAATCCTTGAAACTTGATTTGCACAGAGGACTAAAATCTCATGCTATTGCTATCACTTCCTGGTGCCCTGAGTGCAAAGCAGCCAGGAAGAGCTCCAAGTGGGCTCTGCTTGCAGGAAGGCAACTCAGGCAGGAGAGCTTCACTCAGTGGAATCAACTTAGGATGACCCTTGTTAAATATTCTCCTGCTATGAAAAAAGGAAATCTCCTTTTGTCAGCTGTTGAATGACTTACATTTGTCTCATTTTATTCCAAGAGGAGACTGGCCTGAGTCAAGCACAGCCCAAAGCATGCACTCTCATAACTATACTCACGAGGATGGGGGTGGGGGGGGAATGGGGGATGGGAGGACAAGGGGGTGGAGCAGTGAGAGGGAAGAATAGGCACAAAATTTAGGTACAATGGTAACTAGGTACACTCTTAGGGAGTACTTGTGTCCAAAGCAAGTCAGGACTTTGAAACTTCAGAACCTATCTCACCAGAGAGCACTTACAAAGTTCCCTGTGAGACAGCAAGTCAATGATCACTCCACTGCTAGGCTAGACTGGCACGCAGCATGGCATCCCTGCTGAGTCTCTTAGAAGCCTCTTTTGCCACTAGTAAAAATATGAGGTTGTAGTGATGACCTCTAGCATGTCTTCCCAGTTGTAGATCCTATAACCTATTTAATATTATAGTTAAGTGCTCTATGCCACCAGGACAGGGATTGGGCCTCATTTATCTTTTTATCACCCCAGTGCTTCATATGGCTTTTCCACATAGTAGGTACTAAATAAATATTAGCTGGATTTTTTTTTTTCTAGACTGGACCCAGCCCAAGGAGGGAGCTATTCTTATGTAGTTATGTGGCTGTCTTTATGACTCACTATATAGTTGTCATTCTTATCCTTTGATTTGATCTGTGGGAATGGATGCCCTCCTCCCTTCATTCTGCCAAGTAAATGCTTGAGGGAAGCAACATAATGGGATCATAGATCATGTGAACCAGTGAAATAATTACATAGCTCAGTCTTAATGACAAAAGATAATTGTCAGGGTGGAATGGTGTTACTAACCACTTGTAGGTCATACCACCAACGTCTTCTCCGGGGAACATATTTCCAGCCCAAGTCACGGCTGGCTAAGGGGGAAGCACAATGACATGGCAGCCCATGAACCAGATTGAGTAAATCCCAAATGAACATGGAAATTAGTCAGAGATCAAATAAATGTAGATCTTTTTCTTGGACTGAAAAGGGTAGGGAAATGAAAACTCAGCAGAAATGGGGACAGAGATCTTCTTTCCCTGTTTAGACCATACCCACCAACACTGTTTAGTAGGCTGTATATGGAAGACATGGACAGCATAGTATAATTAAACCAGGTTAGCAAAAGAATAGAATGATACCACATACAAAGGTAACACATAAAACTGGAGGGTTTGCAATGGAAGCCCACTTATTTGAAGCAGCAAAAGTCACATGAGACTTTAGGACATAGTCGTAGAACTTGTTTGATTAGGGACAGAGGCCCAGTATAGGGACATTTTAGATGGCATTGACTAAAAATATTAGTTATTTCTGCAAAAGGCTTTTCCTAAAAAAGTACCAGTTTATGCAATTTTCCCATTTATTTATACCGACAGCAATTTTTGTTTGAATGGCTGTTTTATTGGCTTGTATTCCTTATCCAAATATATCAGTCCAGAGGCTATATAATAATGTATTAGAAAGAGTTGGTCTTTCCTAAGCCAAGAGAGATATAAAAAACTCAAACTAGTAGAATGAGAGGGTATGAACTAAGTGAGAAATTCTTTGTAGCAATACCTTGCAATCAAACTATCTGTTCATTTGTTTATTTATGTATTTACTTAAAACAATACATTTAGTGTAGAGGAAGCTTGCTATAGTGGTTAGAGTGCCATTCCTGGGAATCTAGGAGGATCCAGGCTTTGATACATTCTAGCTGGGTCACTAAACATCTCAGTGCCCAAGGGAACCCTCTCAAACTGTAAGTTGCAAATTAATTTCTGATCTGTGGCCACTTCCTTGGATGGTGGATTCCTCCCAGAATCTCCATTTTAAGGAGAGTGTCCAAGCCAGCCTTGTCTTCATTTTTCTCTTGGTTCCACTCCTGACTCTCCAGACTTTCTACACCCTGCCACAGCAGCCTTCTTAAGTCATGTCAAGTCAAAAAGCATTTATTAAGCACCTGCTATGTGCAAGGCACTGTGCTAAACACTAGGAATACAAATTTATTGTTCAGTCACTTTTTTTCCAGTCATGGCTGACTCTATGTGACCTCATTTGGGGTTTTCTTGGCAAAGATACCGGAATGGCTTGCCATTTCCTTCTCCAGCTTGTTTTACAGATGAGGAAACTGAAGCAAAGAGGGTTAAGCAACTTGCCCAGGGTCACACAGTGTCTGGGACCAGATTTGAACTCAGGAAGATAAGTCTTCCTGACTCCAGGCCCAGCACTCTAACCACTGCATCAGCCAGAGGAATACAAATACAAAGGGGGAGAAAAGACAGTCCCTGCTCTAAAGAAGCTTATATTTTAATAAGGAAGACAATACACAAAAGGAAGCTGAAAAACTGAAGAGATGGAAAAAGATAAAGGCACCAATCATGGGGGCATGGTAGAAAAAGACTGAGGGTCAGGAATGAATTGATGATGATGATGATGATGATAACCTAACATTTATATGGGGTTTACTATGTGTTGAGCACTGTGTTAAGCACTATCTCATTTGATCCAAAAAACAACTTTGGGAGGTAAGTGCTATCGTTATCTCCACTTTGCAGATAAGGAAACTGAGGCAAACAGAGGTCAAGTGACTTGTCCAGAAAGGAGTACAGCCTCTAGAGGAATGAAGACATGGTTAGCCTGGGTGGCCTCCTTAAAATGGAAGTTCTGAGAGGAACCATCCAATCAAAGGGAGAGGCTGCTAGGGCACAAGGTACTTCCAGCATGAGAAGTCCAGGGGTAAAATGAAACTTTCAGGATGAAGAGGATTTGGATGAATGACAGAGAAAGTCCAGAAACAGGAGGACAGCCTGAAGTGGAATAAAGAAAGTTCACCCTAGAAGTTTATTCTGTCCTACAGCCTTCTCACCCTGAAGTTCACTCCACCCCCACCCTAGCCCTTTCCTCTAATTGGGAGGTTCTACCCAGAATCTCCATTATGTTTTTGCTTTTTTTGTTTTTTTGGAGGGGGGGAAGGCAGGGCAATTGGGGTTAAGTGAGTTGCCCAAGGTCACACAGCTAGTAAATGTGTCAAGTGTCTGAGGACGGATTTGAACTCAGGTCCTTCTGACTCCAGGGCCTTCTGACTCCAGGGCCAGTGCTCAACTCACTGTGCCACCTAGCTGCCCCCAGAATCTCCATTATGAGGAGGACAATCAGCCATGTTTTCATTCTTTTCTCTTCTCTACTCCTGACTCTCCCAACTTTCTCCAATTCAGCATCCTTTTATATGTTATCTTCTCCCACTAGAATGTAAGCACCTTGAGGGCAGAGATTGTCTTTCTTTTTGCTTGTGTTTGTATCCCCAGAACTTAGCATAGTGCCTGGCACATAGTAAGCATTTAATAAATAATTATTGACTTATTTCATACAGGGTTTTCTGCACTGATGAAATTAGAAGTGAGTCCCATATTTGGGCTGGTATTTTTTTAAGGCCGAGAACAGAATAGGAGAAGTAACCCTTGTTCATAACTCATAATTCTGTATTATCTTTATTTTTCAATGTAGTTTCCACTAGGCCTAAAATAAATAATTAATATTAATTTCTTTCCCTATTGGATTAATTTATGTTTAAGTTACTTTCTTGCTGATCTCTTAAAATAATGAGATGCTGTAGATTTCTTTCCAGGTTTCTTGAAATTTTTCTCCAGTTTTTTCTCAAAAAATACAAGTTACTATGAAAAATCTTAAATAAATAAATGCAAACTGTTGACAATCATGTGAAAAAATGTTCCAAGTCACTAATAATAAGAGAAAATCAAATTAAAACAACTCTGATGTTCTATATTATATCCATGAATTTGGCAATGAAGATTAAAAAGAAAAATAGCTATTGATGGAGAATAAATAAATTGGTGTACTGTTAATGGAGCTGTAAATTGGTTCAACAATTCTGGAAATAATTTGGAACCATACCCCAACAGTCACTAAAGTGTACAAACCTTTTTCCCATTGGTATTACTATTAGATATGTACCCTAAAGAGGTAAAGGACAGAGGGTACATATGTACAAATATGTACAGAAATATTTATAGATGCACTCTTAGTTGTAGCAAAGAACTTGAAACAAAACAGATATCTACCAATTGGTGAATGGCTGAACAAGTTGTGTTATATGCATGTAAAGTAATTTTATGGTGCCATAGGGGAAAGTGTAAAGGGAATAAACATTGATATAGCATTCCCTACATTTCAAGCACTGTGTTAAATCCTTTACAAATATTATCTCATATGATTCTCACAACAATGCTGAGATATAGGTACTGTTATTATCTCCATTTTACAATTGAGGAAACTAAGGCAAATAGAAGTTAAATGACTTGCCCAGCTACCAAGCAGTGAAACAGGTTTTGAACTCAGGTCTTCCTGACTCCAGGGCCTAGTACTCTAGCAACCTCATCACCTAGTTTCCATAAGAAATCAGGAATATGTTGGAGGGATTTGTATGAACTGATGCACAGTAAAGTTAGCAGAACCGGTAGAATAATTTGTGCCATGAACACAACAATAATGTGAGTAGAAACAACCCAGAAAAACCTCAAATCTCTGACCAAAGCATCGAACAATCAAGAGCATAAAAGCCAGAAGATGAAATATACTTTCTACCCTTTGAACTAGAACTGGTGTCTGCAAATAGCAGCCTATGGGCCAAATCCTGTCCACATCTATTTTTTAATAACCCTTGAACTAAGAATGGTTTTTGTATTTTTAAGTAAATTTTTATTGCATTTAAAAATGTAAAAATCAGGGACTTCTGGGGGTGGAGCCAAGATGGCAGCTGGAAAGCAGAGACTTGCATGAGCTCCCCACCATGTCCCTCCAAAAACCTATAAAAAATGGCTCTGAACAAATTCTAGAACTGCAGAGCACACAAAATAGCAGAGGGAAGCAGGGATTCAGCCCAGGTCAGCCTGGATGGTCACTGGATGAGGTCTATGGCACATGGAGTGGAGGGGAGCAGAGCTCAGCATGGGAGGCAGCAGGACCAACCAGACCAGGAGCCGGGCAGGACAGGCCCTAGCACCCTGAATCAGTGAGCTGTGGCAGTTACCAGACTTCTCAACCCACAAACACCAAAGACAACAGAGAAGGTTAGTGGGAAAAGCTGCAGGGGACAGAGTTCCAGTTCGGCCACCTCCCCAGAGGCAGTGGGGGAGGTGCAGCTACAGAACTACAGCTGCAATTACTTCCGGCCCCAGGCCTACGTGGTGGGAGGAATTAAGTGGTGGATCAGAGCAGGAGTGCAGAGCCTGCTTAAGATTTGCGTCAGGTCTGGGTTGGTGGTTCTTGAGGAAGGAGGAGTGCTGGGGTGGCAGAGCTGGCTGTATAGAAATAGCTCTGAAATCAATGGCGCATCCCCTCAAGCTTGGAACAAAGTACTCTTTGCTCTACAAGCAGTCATACCCCGATGAAAAACTCAAGGGTCAAATAAGTTGGCTGGGAACATGGCCAGGCAGCAAAAACACACCCAGATTCAGTCTCAGACTTTGGAATCTTTCTTTGGTGACAAAGAAGACCAAAACATATGGCCTGAAGAAGTCAACAAAGTCCAACAGCCTACACCAAAAGCCTCCAAGAAAAACATGAAGTGGTCTAAGGCCATGGAAGAGCTCAAAAAGGAGTTGGAAAAGCAAGTTAGAGAAGTAGAGGAAAAATTGGGATGAGAAATGAGAATGATGCAAGAAAACCATGAAAAACAAGTCAATTACTTGCTAAAGGAGACCCAAAAAAATGCTGAAAAAAATATTGAAGAAAACAACACTTTAAAAAATAGACTAACTCAAACGTCAAAAGAGCTTCAAAAAGCCAATGAGGAGAAGAATGCCTTGAAAGGCAGAATTAGACAAATGGAAAAGGAGGTCCAAAAGACAACTGAAGAAAATACCACCTTAAAAATGAGATTGGAGCAAGTGGAAGCTAGTGACTTGATGAGAAATCAAGATATTATAAAACAGAACCAAAGGAATGAAAAAATGGAAGCCAATGTGAAATATCTCATTGGAAAAACTACTGACCTGGAAAATAGATCCAGGAGAGATAATTTAAAAATTATTGGACTACCTGAAAACCATGATCAAAAAAAGAGCCTAGATATCATCTTTCAAGAAATTATCAAGGAGAACTGCCCTGATATTCTAGAGCCACAGGGCAAAATAGAAATTGAAAGAATCCACAGATCGCCTCCTCAAATAGATCCTAAAAAGAAAACTCCTAGGAACATTGTCGCCAAATTCCAGAGCTCCCAGGTCAAGGAGAAAATATTGCAAGCAGCCAGAAAGAAACAATTTGAATACTGTGGAAAAACAATCAGGATAACACAGGATCTGGCAGCTTCCACATTAAGGGACCGAAGGGCTTGGAATATGATATTCCGGAGGTCAATGGAGCTAGGATTAAAACCAAGAATCACCTACCCAGCAAAACTGAGTATCATGCTCCAAGGCAAAATATGGATTTTCAATAAAATAGAAGACTTTCAAGCTTTCTCAGTGAAAAGACCAGAGCTGAATAGAAAATTTGACTTTCAAACACAAGAATCAAGAGAAGCATGAAAAGGTAAACAAGAAAGAGAAATCATAAGGGACTTACTAAAGTTTCACTGTTTTGTTTACATTCCTACATAGAAAGATGATGTGTACGATTCATGAGACCTCAGTATCATAGTAGCTGAAAGGAATATGCATATATATGTGTGTGTGTGTGTGTGTATGTGTGTGTGTGTGTATACATATATATACATATGTGTGTGTCTATGTATGTATATATAAATATATATATACATATATATATATATATGTACACACACACGCACACACACACACACAAAGGGCGCAGGGTGAGTTGAATATGAAGGGATGATATCCAAAAAAATAAAATCAATTTAAGGGATAAGAGAGGAATATATTGAGAGAGGGAGAAAGGGAGAGATAGAATGAGGTAAATTATCTCGCATAAAAGTGGCAAGAAAAAGTGGTTCTGTAGGAAGGGAGGAGGGGGCAGGTGAGGGGGAATGAGTAAATCTTGCTCTCATCGGATTCGACCTGAGGAGGGAATACCATACACACTCAATTGGATATCTTACCCCACAGGAAAGAAGGAGGAAGAAGATAAAAAAGGGGGGATGATAGAAGGGAGGGCAGACAGGGGGAGGAGGTAATCAAAAACAAGCACTTTCGAAAAGGGACAGTGTCAAGGGAGAAAATTCAATAAAGGGGGATAGGTTAGGAAGGAGCAAAACATAGTTAATCTTTCACAACATGAGTATTGTGGAAGGGTTTTAAATAATGATACGCATGTGGCCTATGTTGAATTTCTTGCCTTCTTAGGGAGGGTGGGTGGGGAGGGAAGAGGGGAGAGAATTTGGAACTCAAAGTTTTAAAAACAGATGTTCAAAAACAACAACAACAACAAAAGTTTTTTAATGCAATTAGGAAATAAGATACACAGGCAATGGGGCATAGAAATTTATCTTGCCCTACAAGAGATGAAGGGAAAGGGGAATGGGAGGGGAGTGGGGTGACAGATGGGAGGGCTGACTGGGGAATGGGGCAACCAGAATATATGCCATCTTGGAGTGGGGTGAGGGAAAAAATTTGTAATTCAAACTTTTGTGAAAATCAATGCTGAAAACTCAATATATTAAATAAATTTTAAAAAAATTTAAAAAAACTTCCAGATAAAAATGTAAAAATCATTCTTAAGTATTAGGCAATACAAAAACAAGGGGCAGCTAGAGTTGGCCCTTGGGCTATAATTTGTTGACACCCTGGACTAGAAGTACAAAGTTAGAGAGACATTTCTAGATATGGCCAAGCTGTTGATTTGTTTTACCTGACTATTTATATTTCTTATAAAGAGATACATCTGCTGGAGAGAGTGGAAGATGGGTTGGAGGACTGTAATAGACACAGGGAAAAAAAGAAAAATAGTTATGATATTTCATCCATCGAACTGAATTAACCTAACTGTTATAACTCGGGCTTCTCTGAGTATGCCCAGTTTTAACATGGAGCTGGCCTTGAGGGACCTTTGAGCATAGCCAGTTTGTCTAATGGGGAGCGCCTCCCCCCATCTCTTAACGTGTAGATGCAGTAGCCTCCTTTGATTTGCTGTCTTTAAAAGTGGTTAAACTGAGCCATGTGATCTCTTTTCCACCATCTTTTCCACTGTGCTTTTTTGGGTGACTCCAATCTGCTGTGCCTAGCGAGACCATGAACTGAGAGGGTAAGGACGGCTTACCTCTCTTTTATCTCAGCTGTGAGAAATGGGTCTGATGATGTTTTTGTTTTGTGTTGTTTGTCCTCAGTTTCAGGTGCTAGACATAATCCTTATGTGACTGGGAGTTTGAGCCATGATGACCTTAGAGCCAGAAATGCAGCCAGCCAGCCAGCTAACCTACTGAAAACAGTAAGGCAATAATAACAATGTAGATGATAATTGTCAAAATGCCTATGTAGTTCTGTATTGCAAAGTATATGAGACTCTCCACAAAGAAGGCAGAAGAAGTAAACCATTTATTCAGACACCAGAGAATCATATCCCATAACCAAATGCTCAGTTCCCACAGCCGGTCAGTCCACTTCATTGTAACAGCAAGGAATCCAAAACACTCAATACAGATTATGACAACATGGAGCCTGGCCATCCTGAAACCTCTCCAACCCCCTGAATGAGGTGATGATAGTCTCTTTGTTTCTTTTTGGCTTTTGTCTATTAAATTTGTTCATGAGATGGCTGAACAAGTTGTGGTATAAGACTGTGATGGAATACTGCTCTGCTATAAGAAATGATAAGCTCACTGAATTTAGAAATTCATGGAAAAAGTTGGTTGAAATAATGAAGAGTGAAATGAGCAGAACTAAGAGAACGTTGTTTACAATAATAGCAATATTGTTTGAAGAACAACATATGTGTATCTACTGGTAGGCAGGGGAATAGGGAAGGAAAAAAAGGAAAATACAAAGAAATTTACCTAAAATCTTTATTATAGATTTGAAAAAAATACTACATTTACATAATTAATTTGCTTTTTCATGTGAAATAATATTTTTAAAAATTGTAGTGTTATGGAAATGCTTGTTGTTTTCCATTGAGTGCAATCAAAATAAATAAAATTAAAAATAATAAACTAATGGTCATAATAAAAACCTATCTGGTATTGGCTAAGAGACAGAAAGGTAGATCAGTGGAACAGAGCAGACACAGCATGCACTGTAGCAAATTATCAATCAAATATTGTTTTTGAAAAGGTAAAGATAAGTTTTTGTAATAAAAATTCATTCTTTTGGGAAAAAAATTGTGGGGAAAGCTACAAAGCAGTCTGGCAGAAATTTGGCATAGACCAATATGTTATACCAGTTACTAAAATAAGGTCAAAATGGATACAAGACCAAGATGTAGAAAGAGACATCATAAGAAGTTAAAAGAACATGGGACATATGACCTATCAGATTTAAGGATAAGTAAACAATATATGAATAAATGAGAGAGAGAGCAAGGTGATGTGGGAAATAGATAATTTCAAATATATTAAGCTGAAAAAGTTTTGTGCAAAAAAATAAACCCAATGTATCCAAGATCAGAAGGAAAGCTGGAAATTGTGAATTGTGAATTTTTATAGATGGTTTCACAGATAAAAATCTCTTATCTCAAATAAAAAAAAATTTGTTCATGAGATTTGTTTCCTGCAGGCTTAGTACCATCTACCTGCAGATGCCTGATCGCTTAAGTCAGATGTCACCCTCTGATGTGTTTGGATGTCACCTCTGGACCTGTCCGCAACTATGATGTGTCATCTCTGGACCTGGCACCAACTGAGTTCCTGATGCCAGCTTGCTGAAGAACTTTCCTCTCGAATAGAACTCTTTGTCTTTGGGGCAGGGACATAAATTTCAGCAGGAAGAAGTTTTGGAGGATGAGACCTTCTCCCCTTACCCCAAGCCCATTCGTTGGAGGGGGGAATGATGACATTGTTTTATATACTTTTCTTGTGTTATCTCTGTTATATCGTTGTGTAAAGTTCTTTGACACCAGTTATCCCAGAATTCCCACTGCCCTATGTAATGGATAAAAAAGATCTTGGGGCCGAATGTAGAGCAATTAGATTTGAAGATCTTTCCCACCCATTAATAGGTCATGTGACCTGCTTATGTCACAGGAAGCCCAAGACATATATGGTGGGAGGAGCTTCCTGACAGGAAAAGGAAGTTATGTAACAGAAAATGCTGAGAGAGAGAGAAAGACAATATGGCTGCTGGTGGCTGCTAGTGGCTGTCCTTATGATTGTTAGAACTGAACAGGCTGATTAAGCTGTACTGTGAGTTTGTTTTGGGGAAGACCCCAGCAGGGGATCAGAGAGGTTTCAGGATGGCCAGGCTCCATGTTGTGATATTCTGTATTGAATGTTTTGGGTTCCTTGCTGTTATGATGAAGTGGACTGACTGGCTGTGGGAGTTGAACATTTGGTTCTGGGATATGGTTCTTTGGTGTCTGAATAAATGGTTTACTTCTTGTATACTCTGTGATACAGAACTACATAGGCATTTTGACAATTATCATCTACATTGTTATTATTGCCTTACTGTTTCACCTACTAGGCTAGAAGCCCTAAGAAGCCAGGGTGAGCCCAAGAAAGGTTTTAAACTTGGAACTGGGACTGTGCTCTATGGGAATGGAGCTAAATTGTTAACCTAATTCCCTTCCCCTGCCCAAGGATTGAGGTAGTATAAGAAGGAAAGGAATTATGCCTCCCATGTGTGAGTGATGGGGTGTTTGTGTGCCTGTGCTTGGACCCTAGTTCCAAAATCACATCCAGTTCCAAAATCACATCTCTCCCTAGCCTTAAAATGCTGTCCCTAGCAATTTCTCTCTAGCAAAACACAACAGCATGCCCTAGAAAAACACTTATTTCTCTTCCTGATACAGTGGCCAGCTGTACCTATAGAATTTATTAGTTTGACCAGCTGTGTACGTGCTGAACTGGGTCAGAGATATTTACTACTCACTGACCTATCATATGCATGCTAGACCTAGACATATGTATACTCCTTTACATTTATCTTATCTAACAAGACATTGATGGGAGCAGCCTGCGTATTTCCCGGTTAGCCCTGACCGTTAGTTAACTTCGTGACATTTCAGGTCTAAAACCACACCTCCATGTAGCCCGCCCCCCCCGCCTTGGGCTATTTCCCAGTGAACTCTGGGTAAGGTATCTGTGCAATAGATACAAAAAGTTCATGTTCCTTTAAGAACTGACCACCTCTTAACCACTCCCTAATCCCACCCTGAATCACCTAATTAACATATTTGGAACATGTCTTACTAAATTTTAACCTATATAAACTTTACCTGCACCCCTGTAAGGTTGCAGGTTCCCTAAGGACTCTTGCCCTCTGAAAAGCATAATATATCTTTTCCACCTCGACTTAAAGAATGCTTGAGATCGTGAATTCATTCCAGACAGCCCTGACCCTCTCCAGTACTCTGGTCCTCAAGGGGTACCCCCCAGTGACCCTGTCTGGGACCCCCAGTCTTGGGGTTCCTGGACTTTGTCTCTAAAACCTCAACATTTTGAACAATACATTTGTGTGTTTTAAAATTTATTTTTGGAAGCAAATATTCTCTTGTAAAAGTTTTTGTGTTATATTGTAAAAGCTAACTAAACAAGCTTGGGTGGTTGTTTGATGTTTAATATTAAGTTTTCAATAACTAGGTAGATAGATACAGTTATTAGGTACATGCTAATAAATAAACAAAACATGTAATTTAAAAGTATATAAAGCTGAACTTTTTAAAAAAAAACAGATCAATTTAAGAACCTGAATAATACAGGAAAAAAAAAGAAACGAATTCTAATCTGAACCGCACATTAATTAATGTGCAACTGATGGAGTTGTAAATTTGCCCAGGCATTCTGGAAAGCAGTTTGGAAGTAGGCCAAAAAAGTCTCTAACCCACATATACCCTTTGACATGGTGACAACACTACTAGACCTATACCCAAAAGACATCAGAGAAAATGGAAAAGAAGTCACATGTAAAAATAAAAATATTCATAACAGCTGTTTCTGTAGTAGCAAAGAGCTGGAAACTAAGGAAGGGCCCATAAATTCAAAAACGGCTGAACAAATGGTATATGCATGTAATGGAATATTATTGTGTCATAAGAAATAATGATAGGGATAGTTTCAGACAAACCTAGGAAGACTTGTAGGAACTGATGGAGGACAGAACTAGAAGCACAGTTTGTATAATAATAGCAAAATTGTAAATAAAAACAACTAAGAAAGACTTAAGACCTCTCATTAATGCAATGGCCACTTATGATTCCAGAGGACTGGTGATGAAACATCTCTATCTCATCCACCTCCTAAAAATGAGGTGCAAAATGAGAGAAATATTTTCAGACATAGCAAGTGGGAGATTTTTTTTTGCTTGACTATGCATATTTGTTACAAGGCTTTTGTTTTCCTTTTGGTTTGGGGGGAAGAATTGAGGAAAGGAGACAGGGAGGATAGCAACAGTTAAATAAAAAAAGAAAAGAAAAGAGGGTCATTGAAGCATTTTTAAAAAATGCACAAATAAGAACAGAAGGAAGATCAGTAGGAAACAAAAGTAGGATATCTTTGAAAATAACACTTTGAATTTGTTGTATACTTGGAGGGAGAAGTAAACTGAATATGGTGTGATCTGTGTCTGCATGTGTAATACTCTGATCTGCTTTGTGTATGGAAATGCTTATCTTATTTGGATTTTGTTAAATTTAGATTAAAAAATAAAATTTTAAAAGAGAAAGAAGTAATGTTTTTGAGTCTTCTTTGTTTAATGCGCTTCTTTTATGGTTGAGGAAATAAATAGCTGCATTGTACCTGAGGTGGCATAGTGGAGTGAATAGAGAGCTGACCTTGGGGCCAAGAAGACCTCAATTCAAGTCTTACCTATACATATAGTGGTTGTGTGACTCTGGGCAAGTGATTTTATCTTTCAGTAGGCAACTCTCTAAGACTGTATGTTGCCAAGAGAAGGTGCCAATCTGTGTTGGTGGTTAGAGTTCTCATTCAGGAGTTCCCTGTACAATAAAAGCTCATGTCTAATCCTTCTACCTGATATCAACGATTTTATACATTGAGTAAACTTTCAGAAGGGATCCCACCAATGGGAGAGACACCAGACGTGAATAATACCTAAACTTTAAGAGATTTTCCCTAGAGTTCTGGGGTATGGGTAAAATGATGCAGTGAGAGGGAAAAAAAAACCAACTCCCAAGCCCCATCTTAGGGTCAGGATCCCACAGGAATGCATCTAGGTTCCATGTGAATCAACAACTGGGAACCCATGGAAGTTCAATTCCAGTTTAAAACTACAATCATATGAAATTGAGGGAGATGTGGCTATATATAGGGTGTCCCAAGTGGCTTAAAGCTACACTTTTTTTGGTTCACTGTGTTTTTTCACATTCTTGGTTAAAAATAAAGTTTTCAGTTTACAGAATATCTCTTGCTTCTTGTTACTTGAGGACTGTAATTGATTGGTTCCAACAGAAAAAAAGGTCAGAGCTTTATGGATGCTTACTGCTTAAGTCTCTTATGAGGTATTGCAGTTATACATTACCCAACATAGAGTAGAATTGTAGAGTCAAAAACTGATCTTTAGCACCCTCTTGTGGCCAGCATTGGCAATGACTGACTTAGTACATCATGCAAATCACTTGACTATTGAACTTGTAGAACACTATTGTTTTTGAGGGATTGAAGGATTTTTTTTTTAAATAACATAATCTCAATGCTTTAGGTTTTTTTTTTTTTTGGTGATTCTGACGCATTGGTACTAACTGAAGCGGGCACTTTGACCCCACTTATCTTCTCCTCGGGATTTTCAAGTCTCCTTAGAAGTTTGTGAGAATCTTTTCCCTATTGCCATTGGTTTGAGTCCTCAGTGGCTGTGTTTCCTTCATTGTTAGGGGGCCAGTGACCTGCATTGTTTTCATTTAACCACTTAACATTAAGTAGCTTGAAATTTTTATCCACATATTTTTCATTTTAATAAATAAAGCATATTTATAGCTTGGGTTTTTGAATCATAGATAGAACTGAGGAAAACCTCTAGAGACCCAAATAGTTAACAGGACCTATGCTATTAATGCTAAAGCGAATGCATGCTCTTTTGCATACTAAAGTAACCTATAGATATCAAAGACTATAAATGTACCTCACACAGCTGATTCCAATGTAATAGAAGTAGGATTCTCATTTGAAAACCATGCAACTGATATGAACTCCCCTTGTACTGTAATGTAGAGGAGACCACAACTTAGTCACTTCTATACGAATTAGAGGTTATTTCTGGACAGTTTAAGTCCATAAATTATTTCCCAAAGTTTGTTATTGTTGTCATTTTAGTTGTGTCCAACTCTCCATGACCCTATTTGGAGTTTTCTTGGCAAAGATACTAGAGTGGTGTGCCATTTCCTTCACCTCATTTTACAGATGAGGAACTGAGGCAAACAGGGTTAAGTGACTTGCCCAGGACTGCACACCTAATAAGTGTCTGAGGCTGGATTTACATTCAGGTCCTCCTGCCTCTAGAGTCAGCTTCGTATGCACTGCACCATCTAGCTGCCCAAGTTAACATTTAGGCTGAAGGTATTCTGCACAAAGGCTATTCCATGGAAGAACATAGGACAATGTCAGAGGATTAAGGAGGAGGAACATTGATAGTCACTTCTTCAAATTTTAGATACTGTCATAGCTCAATATAGCAGTTGGACTGGATCCTACCTCATCAGATGGCCAATGATTTCCTGTTGGCATTAGTACCAGGTAACACCCCACAGACTTCTGGCATCTTCACTTGGACTATAAGACCTCGTCTACTTTTTAGGGTATTAGAAACTTTTATTTTATGATCCCCATTATAGATCTCAACACTTCTAGGTGTTTCCTTTGGCAGGTATGCCTTTCGATTGACATCTTTTTTGGTTACAATCTTGTACATAGGGATTACCTTTACCAAAAGGAGATCCTGTTTCTTGCAGCAGACAGTCATTCAGGGCTCTAGCAATTGGCATAAACCCTGAAATATCAGGCCATCTAAAAGCACCTGATTGTAGTTTTCACTGCCTTTGAGAACTATGCTTTGCTTCATTCAGTAAGTCTCAGATAAGACATCTTTGGCTCTGAGGACTTTCAGTTTTATCTGACTCATCAAGTTAGATATCTGGATTTTCTTCTGCTGCTCAATTTGTTTCTCATCCTCACAATATTCCATTATCTTCAGTTTCTATGTTTGCACAGGACAGGCTTTCTCAACATTGAATTCTTCGTTTTTCGTTTATTTCTTCTGCCTTGTCATTTGTTCGATGAATACTATCATGTGTTTGATCTACATTTGGATATGGGCCTCATTGAGGACCATGGTGACAGCACTGGCTACACAGAATTTCAACCTCCGAGAACCGCTCAAGAGGGGCAGCCCACTAGGTAGCATTTACAAAGGAATATTTACTTCACATATTTGTGAACATATCAAGAACAAATTACAAGCATTTTCCTCCATACCTTGAAGGCATAATTCCCCCTACACCTCAGTCAGGAAAGGAGGGACAGATATTAGACTAAAAACTTAGCTGTCTTCCTACATAGCATTAGTTCTACCCAAATGCCACCTCAAAGGTGGCATCAATGTGGAATGAGCCTTTCTGGTAGGCTGGGGTCCCAAAGGTCACTCCTAAAGTTTCTCCTTGGTCCTAGGGGCAGATTGATTCTAGGCTAGCTATAACACCTAAATCTGACTTCCGGATTGTTTTTGCTTGGACTTCTGAACTTGACTAGAAATTCCACTCCCTATACTAGAATGGAAAAGAATGAACAAACAGGCTAAAGTAGATCCCTTTTCTCGGGAGCCACATGACCTCAGAGGGGAAGAAAGCCCTGAGGTCTTTCCCCTTCTGGCATAACTTCTCATAGCACAGCATCACACTATCAGAACTCAGCTGAAAACAATAAAGTGAAGTGGTCAATATTTACTCAGATACTTTTGAAGATGCTGACAGTTCTAGATATGTAATCCATTGAAAAAAAAGTCCCTTCCTTAGCATATGGTAAGCCAACTCAAAACAGGCATAGTATGTATACAAGTGCTCCACAATCTCTCCAAGGCACTTCCCTTCCTTGACATCATGATTCTCCAGGGAGCAGCTACTGAGTATCCTTCATGTACAGATGCCATCTGAGCAAGCTGATGGGGTCTGTCCTTGTGCCAGAGTCTCTTTTAAACAGGAATCAGGAGTAGCTCATCCCACCTTCACAACTGAGAATTTTAGGCATAGGTGATATAGACATCAGTTTTATGGTATTATTTTAGGGGTGCAGATTATGTCCCGCTGTGTGATGTAATACCTGAAATTCCAACATTAAGGGATTCATCCTTTTGGTTGGAGCTTTTGCTAGCTTTTGTACATAAAAGTTCTTCACTGGTAGAGGTAACTCCTTAACTTCACTTTACATCTTAATGTGAACATTGCGTAAATCACTTTCTGGAAAATAGATTTTGATGGGAGGAAGAATAGCAAGTATGAAAGAAGTGAGGCCTAAGGAATGAGGGCAAAAGACAGAAATATTATGTAACAAAAACCTCGGAACATTATATTCAAACCCACTTGTAAGAATAATAAAACTACAAATATTACCATAAGTTTATCAATAAATCTAAATCCCCTTCTACTCATTTTTCCTGTACATTCACATATGTATAATTATTAAAATCATGTAGCCAGGGATAGGCTTAATTATCAACTAGAAGGCTATTGCAACCATTCATGCATAAGGTAAAATTTTTATCTTAAATGTTCATACATAAGGGCCTGCACCAGGGTAGCAGCTGCATAAGAAGAGAGAGAAGAGTACTTAGCTGAGAGACATTATGAAGGTAGAATTGACGGGACTTGGCAATAGATTGGAAATGGCAGGAGATGATGGTAAGAGAGAGTGAGGAATTAAGAATGACATCTAGTTTGAGAACCTGGGATAAGAAATGGAGGTGGTTTTGACAGTAATAGGAAAGTTAGGAAGAGGGGAACAATATCTTTTGGGGGACAGTATCTTTTCAGGGAAAGATAATGAGTTTAGCTTTAGATATGTTAGTGGACATAAGATGGACATCCAGTTTGAGATGTCTAATGGGCAGTTAGAGATGAAAGATTAGAAGTCAGGAGAGAGATGAGGGTTAGATGAATAGATCTGAAAATCATTTGCAGAGAGATGATAATTTAATCCATGGAACCTGATCATATCTCCAAATGAATCATATAGAAGGAAAAGAGTAGAGTACCTAGGACAGAGCCTTGGAGGAATACCAACAGTTATCTAGCATGACTTGGATGAAGGTCCAGTAGAAGAGGCTATGAAGGTACAATCAGACAGGTGGGAGGAGAACCAGGGAGAGAAAATCTAGAAAGAAGAGAGCATCGATCAATCAATAAACACGTATCAGGGCAGCCAGGCAGCGCAGTGAGTAGAGCACCAGCCCTGGAATCAGGAGGACCTGAGTTCAAATCCAGCCTCAGACACTTGACACACTTACTAGCTGTGTGACCTTGGGCAAGTCACTTAACCCCAATTGCCCTGCCTTCCCCCCTCCAAAAAAGACTATAACATTTATTAAGTACCTACATGTACCAGGTACTGTGCTAAGCAATAGGGATACAAAAAGAGGCAAAAGACGGTTCCTGCCTGCCCTTAAGGAGCTTACAACCTAATAGGGGAGACAACATGCAAATAAGTATATACAAAGCAAACCATACACGCAATAAATGGGCAATAATTAAAACAGAGAAAGCACTGGAATTAACAGTATCACGGAAAAAGTGTGAGTAATAACATCAAAGGCTGCCATAAGAAGGATGAGGATTAAGAAAAGACCATCAGATTTGGCAATTAATAAATCACTGGTAACTTTGGAAAGAACAATTTCATTTGAATTTGAGCAGTGAGGTGGCACGGTGGATAGAATACCTGGCCTGGAGACAGAAAGACTCATCTTCCCGAGTTCAAATCTGCCCTCAGGCATTCACTAGCTGTGTGACACCGGGCAAGTCACTTGACCCACATTGCCTCAATTTCCTCATCTGTAAAATAAGCTGGAAAAGGAAACGGCAAACCACTCCAACATTTTTACCAAGAAAACCCCAAATGGGGCCACAAAGAGTTGGACACAACTGCAATTACTAAACAACAACATTTCAGTTGAATGATTAAGTTGGAAGCCAGACTGAAGAAAGTTATGAAGAGAGTGAGACAAAAGAATTGAAGACCGCCTTTTATAAATGTAGATAGAATTCTTAATTGTAGGTGGACCTCTCAAGGAGTTTAACTGTAAACAGGAAGAGAAATATAGCATGATAACTAGAAGGGACGGACAGATCCAGTGAGGGTTTTTTTTTTAAGGACGAGAAGACATGGACACATTTGTAGGTAGCAAGGAAAGTAGCCAGCAGAAAATGAAAGACTAAAAATGAATGAGAGAATGGGGGAAATGGAGCAATCTATTGGAAAGGATGAGATGGAATAGGATCATTTGTGCAGCTAGAGGAGTTTACCTTGGCAAGGAAAAGGACCACCTTCTTCATGTGAAACAGTAATAAAGGAAGAGATAGTTACAGAAGACATTTGTGTGATGTGTAATAAAAGAAGGGGAGAAGAGGGAGATCTTGGAGGGATTTTTCAGTGAAATATGAGACAAGATTCTCAACTGAGAGGGTGGGAAATAGAAACCTATATAAGGTTTGAGGAAGGATGAGAAGATTTGGAAAAGCTGCTGCAGTGAATGGAATAGTGAATTGATTAGGGAGGTGTAAAAGCATTATGTTGCTATAGTGAGGGCAAAGTGGAGATTATGTAACTTAAATATATTGTGAACCCAGTAAGCATGGTTTCATTATTTTTCTCCAGCTTCATTTAGCAGCACATGAATAGGAGTGAAAGAAGAAGATGGTGGGATTATTCCAGGCTGGGGCATAAAAGGGCAAAAATAATGATAGAATAATGGTGTCAAGATAAGGAAGAGAGGAGAGTATAGCCAGTGCCAGGGTGATGGCCTGGGAAAGAAATGAGGGGTGGAGTGGAAGGATCACTTGGAGTGGAAGGTCACAAGGAGGATGAAAAACAGAGTTAGGGGTTGTAAGGCAGAGGGAATGGGGCAATGACAAAAGATTATGGGCAGATAAAGGAATTTCAGAGTTTGTGAACCTTGAAGAACAACACTCGTGGGAGATGGCAAGGGTGTGACTATCTTTGTGTATAGCTGTGTATAGAGTGGAAGAGTCAGTCATGGGAAACGAGTTAAAGTTGAGGAATTGGGAAGTTAGGGTGTTGTAGCAGCAAGCACCCCAGCATGCCCAGGATGTCCTGTTAGCACAGGTTCTTTGATCTGCTTTTAAAAGAAAGCAACTTTAAAGGGGTCAACAATCTTACTTTTAATTACATTTGCTAGTTCAGGGGAAAGGTCAGCACCCTGAACGTCAGAGAAAATACAGGCAGAGAAATTAGCACAAAGACCAACAGACAGGGTTCTTAACTGCCTGAACCAAAGCAATATTGCTATATGCTTTTTACATACACCACTAGATTGAGAGAGACTTTACATATGAGCAGTTGGGGGAGTCTGAATATATGGCTACTCAGAGTCTCAACAAGGAAATCAAAAGATCCTTGTCATAAGCAAACTTCCAAAGCAAAATACCAACTCAGACTATACACACACTTCTCAGAGCCAGAAGGCATCACAACCCTCATGACTCAGTGCCTAATTAGCTTTAGTACCAAAAGATGTGAAAGCCTTTCTACAAGCAAGCCTCCCCTAAGCAAGCTCCTCCTTAGGCAAGTCCCTACCCCAGTGGCTCTATGTGACTTGGGATGTATCACAGCTGTGAGCTGGGCCAGAGCTCAAAGCAGGTCACATAGGCCTGGGGAAGATCTTCCTATTCCATTACCATTACAGGTGTTTAAGGGAGTTATCAATGTCAAAATCCCCTAGTATGAGAGCAGATGTCAGGGAGGAGAGAAAGATTTTTAGCCGGGCACTTAACTACTTGAGGAAGGAAGGAAAGTATACTGCAAGTTGGTTGATAACAACCACCAGAATCTTGATTGGATGATAAATATGGATTGAATAAACTTCAAACAGGAGAGGTTACTGAATGGGGGTGGTAGAGTAAGCGAGTTTGGAAGTATCCATGGAGAACAGAGTATTCCAACTTCAAAACTATGACTAGTGATGTAGTAGGATGGGTTATGAGTAAAACTGCAACCAAAGCCAAAAGGAAGGCTAGGGATGCTATGTCGTCAAGAGGGAGCCAAGTCTCAGTGAGTTCTAAAAGATGTAAAGAGTGAAAGAAGAAGAGATTTAATATGAAAGCAAATTTGTTATCTATGGAGCAGGCATTCCAGAAAGCACAGTGGAAGAAGTCATGGGCAGATCTTGAATGGTACATTGGAAGGTTTGGATTGAGGAAGATGGGATGAAGGGAGTGGGCAGTGGGAGACAAGGATAGGGATTTGTACTGTGACAGCCAGGGGTTAAGAATCACTGGCATGGGGTGGGAGTATACTAATTATTGGTAAATGAATTCAGGCAGGTTATCATAGTTATTTACTCACCTCAATATCAAGGAGGTCAAAGGTTATTCCCATGAGGAAAAGTAAAGTCATTGGAAAAATTGGTCTCGATCTTAGAGGTTCTTTCCTGCGCTGGATAGAACTTGGGCCTCCCTAACAAAACAGCTAAAAATTCAGATATTAATCCTAGAGGTAATTTCACAAAAAAGTGATAGTGTTCCCTTTGAGGCAGACGCAGCCTCAATAGCTAAAGCCAATTCAGAAGAAAAGTCTAATAGTAAATATCAACAGTAGTTTTACAGAGATGCAATAGGGATAGAGAGAACTGGTAGCTGAAGAAATGCCATGAGGCACAACCAGTCCTAAGGAAAGTGTTCTAGCCATCTTCCAGCTGTGTTTCAGGTGAGACGCAACCCTAGGAGCATAATTTGTCCTATCACACCATCACTAAGGAAATTTGTTGGAAATTATATCCCTTTGCATATGAGGAATTTCCCCAACCCTTTTTAAAAATTTTTACTACTTAGTTACATTTAAAAGCTTTGCTATTTGATTCATAGTTTCTGGACTGCTAGTAGAGAATACAGGAAATAGGCACTTGAACACTATTTGTATGACTAAGGTTACCCAGAAACGCATCATCCTGGCCTTGGATGGTACTGTAAAAGATATCATCAAATTGATGTATGATCAGGAAAGAAGGTGGGTCTATCATGTAGGGAAAGCTAAGGACAGAAAACAGATAACCTGTATGATTCCTGGTGTCCCCATACTGTTAAAAGATCCAAAGAAAGGCCCCCAGAATTACTTGACTCCACATATGTTAGTCTATTATTGGTTAAAAAAAAAAGATGCATCAATCCTTTAATGTCAATACTTTTACTAAACAAAGGAAAATAATAAATCATACGTACTTTTTCCTCAGTTAAATATTTTCACCTTTGCTGAGGACAAGTGGGAATGGTCATAAATTAGTGGATGTAGGCTTATAGTTAATTATTGGGAAGAAATGTCTACTGAAGATTGACCCTGAATTCATTATCAAAGGAGATTATGGAATATCCTTTCCTATAGATTAAAAACAAAACAGACAAATACATGTCAAATATTTTAGGCATCATCTCCCTTAAAGGCAGATATTGGAGGAATAAATTCATCGTTCTCATACAGGAGGTATGGCTCTTTACTATCTATAATGATGTCAGAGTGATGGGAAGAACTTTTTTGAGGATGCAAATTATGATTTATCCTATTGCTGCTGAGCCAATAAACATAAATCAAGGCAGCGTTACCTCTATCTATTTGACTTTCTGCAAAGAAGACAAGTTTCAGAATAAGCCAAGGTCTCACTTAGTCTTCTCACTGAAAAAGAAAGACATCCCAACTCTCTCAAATGGTCAAAATGGTTCTGTGACTCCCTGGAACAGCTTCTGAGCTCCATACTTACTTTCCCTTTCTTACTCTACCCTTTTCCCCATCAACCCCAGGAAAACCCAGTGGGAATTGGCTCAGAGGAATTTATGTGCTGTACTATTAGTGGTGACAGTCAACTACCTCAATAGCCTCAGCCTCACCTTAGGAGTAGGGCCTTATCAGAAGAGAATGTGGAAGAAGCTGGAGATAAGAGAGAGTAGAAGAATCCTTTGTGCTTGGGAACATTGCATAGGAAAGAGATTTCTCAGAATCTCTAGTCTGCTGGACCACGGACCAGGAACTTTTTCTAACAGACAACAGAATCAAGTGCAGTGTGAAACTGAAAACACTTGAGCAGTGTTTAGGAGGCAAGTGGCTTGAATGAACTTCATTTGAGCAAGACTGAGATGGATTTATAGAGGAGAAGGTCCTTTAAGAGGGGCCTACAGTCTAGTCTGAAAATGATGAACTGAAGGAGAAGCCATTGAAATGGAGGGAGATTTGGGAGAGTTTTGTTTGAGCTGTCATTTAATTTAGCATAATGGAAAGACTGATACTTTCTCCAGTCACTGGCATCATGTGAAATAGGTTTCTCTAATATCTAAGTGACTTTGAATTCCATTTGCTGTTGTAACAATGACTAGTTAGGCCAACGTAGCTTGAATAAAGTGATTAATGATCCGAAGATCATTAAACAAAGTTATCTCTGTTACACCTTTTGAGGACTCTTGTATGATTTGTACATATGCATGGAACATACCTGGCAGGAGAGCCTTTAAGGAGATATTTTATTTTTCCAGAGTAAATGCTCATTTTGTGGTCAACAAACAAAAAGCACAATGGAATTTTGTATTTTTTTTACCTTTAAGTCAAATGTGTGACTGTAAAGCTATCCTCCCTTTAGAAAAAGCATCTACAAAAGCCTACCTCTTCTGTTCTCATCCCTTTAGCAAAGATATCCTCAATGCATTTGTATTCTACTAAATATTATATGGAGATGGGAAAGTAGGCATATGGGTTGTTAGTTATTGGTATTTTCTCAATGGCCTTTTTTGAGTAATAAGTTTCATGTTTTCTTCAAGTTCCTAATATTTTTTCCTAGATGAATCCTTATTAAGAATGGATCTCTCATCACAATGCAATAAAATTATATTTAATGAGGGACCACGGAAACATAGATTAAAAACTAATTGGAAACAACCTAATCTTAAAGAATGAGTGGGTTAAAGAACAAATAATAGAAACAATCAATAATTTCATTAAAAAGAATGACAATAACGAGACAACATATCAAAACCTATGGGATACAGGAAAAGCAGTAATCAGAAAAAATTTATATCTCTAAATGCTTATATCAACAAAATAGAAAAAGAGCAGAACAATGAATTGGGTATGCAGTTAAAAAAAAACTAGAAAAAGAACAAACTAAAAATCCCCAATTAAACACTAAATTGGAAATCCTAAAAATTAAAGATGAGATTAATAAAATTACATGTAAAAAACCCACTGAATTAGCAAATAAAAGGTGTTTTTTTTATAAAATAGATAAACCAATGGTTAATTGGATTTTAAAAAGCCAGAAAACCAAATCACTATTATTACAAATGATTAAGTGGGACTATACAACTAATGAAGTTGAAATTAAAGCAATTATAAGGGAGTCATTTTGCCCAATTATATGCCAATGCATTTAACAATTTAAGTGAAATAGAAGAATATTTACAACAATACAAATTGCCTAGATTAGCAAAAGAGGAAATGGAATATCTAAACAGACCTATTTTAAAAAAAGAAATTAGGCTATAAATGAGCTTCCCAAGAAAAAAGCACCAGGACCAAATGAATTTACAAGAGAATTCTATCAACCATTTAAAGATCAACTAATTCCAATATTAAATAAATTATTTGGAATAATAGGAAAAAAGAGATCCTACTAAACTCCTTTTATGAAACAAATATGATACAGATACCTAAACCAGGAAGAGTAAAAACAGAGAAGGAAAATTATAGACCAATTTCATTAATGAATATGGATGCAAAAATCCTAAATAAAATACTAGCTAAAAGATTACAACAATATATTACAAAGATTATACATTTTGACCAAGTAGGATTTATACCAGGAATGTAGGGATGGTTTAATATAAGGAAAACTATTAACAACTGATTATATTAATAATAAAAGTTTAAAAATCATATGATCATATCAACAGATGCAGAAAAAGTTTTGATAAAGTACAACACTCATTTCTATCAACACACTTGAAAGTATAGGTATAAATGTATTTTTCCTTAAATTGATAAAAAGCATTTACCTTAAAACCATCAGCAAGCATTATTTGTAATGGGGATAAGCTAGAAGCCCTCACAGTAAGATCAGGTGTGAAACAAGGATGCCCACTGTCACCAATATAATTCAATAATGTATTGGAAATCCTAGCAATAGCAATAAGAGAAAGAAAAGAAATAGAATGAGAATAGGGAATGAGGTAATAAAACTATCTCTTCTTGCAGACAATATGCTGATATACTTGGAAAATCCCAGAGACTCAACTAAAAAGTTAGTTGAAATAATAATTTTAGCAAAGTAGCAGAATAAAAAGTAAATCCATATAAGTCATCGGCGTTCCTATACATCACCAATAAACACCTGCAAGAAGAGATAATAAGAGATTCTCCATTTAAAATAAATCTGGACATTATAAAATACCTGGGCGTACACCTGCCACAACAAACAAAATTATAAAAAAAATTTATACAAATAAAATAATATTTAAATAATTTGAGAAATATTAATTGTGCATGGATAAGCAGGGACAATATAATAAAAATGACAATTTTACCTAAACTAATTTATGTATTCAATGCCATACCAATTAAATTACCAAAAAATTATTTTTACCGAATCAGAAAAACAGTAACAAAATTCGTTTGGAAGAACAAAAAGATGATTAAGGTAAAAGGAAAAGAATTTATATGTTCTAAAATGTTTGTAGCAGCTCTCTTTGTGGTGGCAAAGAACTGGAAATTGCAGGGATGCCAATCAATTGGGGAATGACTGAACAAGTTGTTGTATGATTATGATGGAATACTACTGTGCTATGTGAAATGATGAACTTGATCTTAGAAAAACATGGATAGACTTGCATGAAATAATGAAGAGCTAAATGAGCAGAACCAAGAGAATGTTGTATACAGTGACAGCAATATTGTTTTAGGAACAACTTTGAGTGACTAAGTCATTTTGACTATTATAAATACCCAAATTAACTACAAAGGACATAGGAAGATGCTATCTGTACCCAGGGAAAGAACTGATAAATAGAAATATGTATAGAATGGTTTTACATACATATATATGTGTATACATACATACACACACATTTTGTGTAATGGTAATCATCTCTTAGAGGGGGAGGGAAGAAAAAAGTGGGGGAAAAGAAAGTTACATGATAATTTTATTATATGTTTAATAGGAACAGAAAGTTGTACATATTAGAGTCTCAGTTTTAGGTACAATCCTTTTTGTCTATTCTACTATGTTATGGAAATGTTTGTTTTATTTCTTAAGTTCAGAATAAAATAAAGTTTAAAAATTTTAAAAGTAAAAGATAAAAAAGAATGGATCTCTCAAACTTGAAAAATTATTGCCTCCACCAGGAAATCCTCTTTTGTCCACTTAGCCCAGGTTAGCTGCTCTTCCCATCTTTGCCTTGGTGCAACTTTTACTCCCTCATGCAACACAGCTAGGCTGTGTTCCAGTTCATAAATGTGTTGGTTCCACTGTTATTGATAGAGAGGCAATGTGGTAGAGTGCATTTGGAATATGGGAACTTGGGTTCAAATCCAAGATATGCTAGCTACCACCAATGTGACTCTTAGCAAATCATTACATCTCTTTGGGCCTTATTTTCCTCATCTGTAAAATGAGGAAACTAGATGGCCTCTGGTGTCCTCTCCAGTTCTAAATCTAGATATTACTAGAACACTGCCACTATTTTTCCATCCAACCTTTTGTTTAGTTAAAAAACACTTTAGGCTCCAGAGGTAGTGTCCTGCTGAATACCAGAGAATATTTGATATCAAAGATGCCAAGCACACCCAGAATACAGGAGGCTAAGCTCAGGACTGGCTATGCTTAGTGAAGTGGCACTTCAGAGTTAGCAGACCAACAAAATCGGTGATTTCCACTGGATATCATGTATCTTTCAGTAAATATATCTAGCCTATTCATAATTCATATTCATATTGGGGCAGGTAGGTGGGATAGGAGATAGAGTGCTGGGCCTGGGGTCAGGAAGACATCATCGTGAATTCAAATCTGGCCTCAAACACTTACTAGCTGTGCCACTTAACCCTGTTTGCCTCAGTTTTCTCATCTGCAAAATGAGCTAGAGAAGGACATGGCAAACCACTCCAGTATCTTTGTCAAGAAAACCCCAAATAGGGTCACAAAGAATTGGACATGACTGGAAAATGAAACATCAACAATACTCATAAATCTTACGGTACGAATGGATCCTCCGGAAGTGCCCAAACTTATTATTTGGCCAACCACCCCCTTTTGAAATAAAAAATTACTCAAGACCCCACTGGAAATCTACTTTCTTTAACTCTTAACAAAAATTTGTGTCATTTCAAAAAAAACATATAAAAGATTAAAAAAAGACATCTTAAATTTAATAATTTATTGTAAATTTGTGGGTTTTTTCCTGCATTGAAATTTTGATGATGCAATATTGCATCATGTAACCGTATAGTATCACATTGTAAGCAAGTCATGACAAGCACATATTCCTGACCATGTGTGCCGGACTTCTTGACAATGCTCAACAGGCTTGCTACCAATACTTGCTTGTTAAGATCTGTTCGTGGACTTGACCACCGATCGTTCACAACTTGCCTTTTGTGCGTTTATTTGGAAAATTATGTAATCACTACAACTTTAACTCTGTTACACAACAGATGAAACATGTACAAAAGGTTTTTCAAAGTTTTCTTCTCTTCTCTTCTTTCCCTATACTTCTACCGGCTCCTTGTTTTTTATTCAATGCCCCCCAATTGCACCAGAGGCTACTACCACCCTCCCTGCCATCTTTCCAGTTCCTTCCCCTCCCCCGACCCCTACGGCGATCTCTCCGGAGATTCTGTTGTCTGAATAGCATTTGTTAGTGAGATGCTACAAGAATAACATGTAGTGGCCACAAAAAAACTGTATGCATGGAATAGAATCTCAAAGGACCTGTACTGCATATATTGCATAAGTTTAACATGGAAAACCCGCTTATTAACAGTGTATGAATACTTGAGGGTCTAAGATGCTGAGGATCTTCATATCAAATCTGTAACTACAACCCAAGAGTAGGACAAAAATAGGCTCAGCGATTAAGGAAATAATCCTCTGGAACCATGCCAAAAGTGTCCACCAAGAGGAGTGCCCTAATTTTTGTTCTAAGTGTGGGCAGGATGGACACTTGTGGGCTTAAGACACCTAAGAAGAGAATCGATCTTAAGGATTCAACAGTTCAAAAAACATTTTAGAAATGTATTTGGTATCATTTCTCTTTATAACACTTTCATTTCTGAATACCTCTCCTACTGAGTGAGACATCACTTGTAACAAAGAATATAAAGGAAAGAGAAGTGGTTCAGCAAAACTGGCCAACACACCAACCTACTCTGACAGTACTGCAATGCAATACACCTAGTGTAAAAAAATAAGGAAGTGGATTTCTGAACTCTTGCCCTGTTCCTTCAAGTACTCAAACTTCCCAATTCCTCAATCTGCTGCTCCTACACTTCCCCTCTGCTGCCCAAAGATAGTTGTACCCTTGATCTTGCGTTCCATTTCAATATGTTCCATTTCAATATTCATGAACTCTTAAATTTAATTTGATCATTATTTATTATTCCATTTTCTCTTCTTTCTTAGGACTTCTAACCCTATTCTCTGTCCTCCTTATGACCTCTAATCTTTCCACCCCTGTTAACTCTCCCAGGCCATTATCCCTACACTAGCTATACACTAAACTCTCCTCCCTTCTCTGTCTCAATCCCTTTGAGAATCAGTTCAACTCTATACTATACTGTCCTTACACTCAATTTTCTTGCTTCCTTGTCCTATTTACTTATCCTGCCTTACCAAATTCAGTATCCCTGGATTGCTTCCACCATCTTTCTCCTTTTCTCCTAATTCACTTCCTGCAGAATGGATCTAGAAAAAATCATGAAACTATGTAGACAGGCTCCACTACAAATCTGACTGGTTTCCATTGGGGATGGTGGCTGCGGGGGTTAGGGGAAAGGAGTAGATCAGGTAGCGTGGGGGAGGGGGCAATGGAGTCCCCCCAGGTCTCTCCCATTCTCCAGACCCTCAGCCTTGGCATTTATACCTCTTCAGTACCTTCTAACCCGAGATCTCTGAATGACACGTGGATCAAACAGCTCCTCCCCAAATCTCTATTTGAGGGCTCCAGGTCATTCGTCTTTTGTTTCCCATCTGACTGACTGCACTACCCTATTTTTCATAACGTCCCTGCGATGCGTACCCACCTCACCCGACCCCTCCCCCCCCCCCAGCTTTTCGCTTCGAGGGTAGAACTGTCTTTCTTTTTCCTATTTGTAACCCCAGCTCTTAGCATGGTGCCTGCCACATTGGAGGGTCTTAGTGTTTACTCACAATTGACTGCCTGATGAGGTATCACTGAAAGGCCACTTGGAAGGAACCAATTGGTCGATTAATATTTATTTAGCAGCTGCATAGCGCCTTTAAGGTGGCCACTCTGTATCTTCTTACACACACAAATCTACTCTCGGCAGATTTCTAAGCAGAGTCCCCCATACTCCACCCCTAAGCCTGCTAGGGACAAGAAATGTAGAGTACAAGGGCACAAAGCAAGAAGGCTGGGGAAACGTGGTATGGGCTGAGGTGGGATTGATGGAGGAGGAGGGAGAGGAGAGGGCATAGATGGGGATTGGAGGGAGAGGGGGCTGCGGTGAGGGGAAGGGAAGGGAAAGGGTATGGGGAAGCAAGAGAACACCCGATACATCCAGATAAGAAGGCTAATCCTTTAATAAGCTCCAGGCCCCGCCCCCTTTCCATCCCACGCACGCTCAAACCGGCCTTCCGGGCTCCTCCTTGGCGCGAGCAGAACCAGAAGTGACGTCATCCAGGTGCCCCGGAAGTGCTGTTTGGAAGGCTAGATCAGGGCTTCTCGGGGTCTGGGGCCGTCTCCGCTGGAGGGCGGTTGGGGTCCCCGGTACATCCCGGGAAGCTACGTGGTCTGGGCCTGCTTCCTTTTCCGAGACGTTAGGAGGCAGCCGTTGCCATGACAACCCAAGCAAGTTTGGTGGCAAACCGAGGCCGGCGTTTCAAATGGGCCATTGAGCTGAGCGGCCCCGGAGGGGGCAGCAGGTGAGGCGTGAACGGGACCGAGGACGAGGGGAGGACGGGAAAGGTTCACACCCTGGTAGCCGGGGCAGCCTCTGCAAAAGGGGAATTGGGCTAGAGACTTCATTCTGCATACGTGTTATTAAGCTTCTGCTGTGTATACGGCTCGTGTTACATATGACCCGGGGGTACAGATACCCCACAGCCCTTGCTTGCTAGGAGCTTATTAATTAGGAGTGAGGCACGCCACCCTAGTGTGACAGGAAAGAGGGGCACTCAGACAGGTAAGATAGTCCAAGACAGTGGAAGAGGGAGGTATTGGGGAAGTGACATCTCACGGGCCCCGAAGGAAAAGAGGGACTTCAGCAGATGGAGATTGAATGGGACAAGATAGATCAATGAAACCAATAAACACTTTTTAAGAGCCTACAGTGTGCCAGGCACAAGAGTCCATTCCAGGCACGGGGAACAGGGTAACTGCAGAGGACAGTGGTCCAGTTCAGGTGAAACAAATGAAATAAAGCAAAACAGCTGGTAGGGAGCCAGATTGTAGAAGGGCTTGATTGTTAGTCTCTAATCATTTATTATGGGCTTTCTACATGCTAGGTACTTTAACCACTAGGCATAAAAAAAGGCAAAAAACACAAGCTTCGGTCCTCAAGTAACTCAAGTTCTGGTGTGAGAGAGAACGTACAAACCATTATCTACAGACATACTTGGTGAATGGGAGCCACAAAGGGAAGGTTTCTTGCAGAAGGTGGGTTTTGAGCTAAGGCTGAAGGAAGCTGGGGAAGTCAAGAGGGAGAAAGCATTCCAGGTCCGGGGCTCAGACACTGAAAAGGCATGGAGTGCCACCTGTGAGGAAGTCAGTCAATGCCCCTGGAGCATAGAGTATGTGGAGGGGAACCTTTAAAGGGTAAGAAGACTAGAAAGATAGGAAGGGTCCAAGCTGCCAAATTTAATATCAAACAGAGCATTTCATCCTGGGGGTAATAGGGAGTCACTGGAGGTTATTGAATAGGTGGGGGGGAGGGTTCATGTGCTCAGATGCGTGCTTTAAGAAAATCCCTTTGGCCCCTGAATGGAGGACGAAATAGAGTGTGAAGGAGACCTGAGGCAGGGAGATGAATCAAGAGTTTAAACTTTATTAGGTAGGTAGTAGAGAACCACTAAGGTACTTTGGGCAGAAGAGTAGTGGAATCAGAGCTCTGCATTAGGAAGATTACTACATGTTCCATTGACGATGAGAATGAACCAGAAAGGGGATAGGCTGCAGGGTAGGAGGCTTGCTGTGTCAGTGAAGTGTAGGGGACAAACATGAGATTTTGAGGTAAAACCAACAGGACTACATAGGCCATACTCACCTTTTGTGTAGCCTTAACTGCAGTCCATCCTACAGTGATGCCAGATTAATTTCTTTGAATATAGATCTGACCATGTGACTCCCCAACTTAATCCGCTTCAGGGACTTCCTGTTGCCTCTAAGATGAAATATAAACTTCTGAGCTCTTTAAAGTCTTACCCTATCTTTCCAGCTTTGGTGGGCATTACTCCTCCTATACTATGCAATTCAGCCAAACTGGACTTTTTCTCTGTTCACACAGGATTATCTCCTATCCGAGTGCTTTTGCACTGAATGTCTTACATACCTTGAATGTACTCCCTCTTTACCTCCTCTGAGCCCCTCTCTTCCTTGAAGATGCGGCTCATGAACCATCTTCTAGATGTAACCTTTCTTAATTTCCCCACCTGCTAGTGCCCTCCCTCACAAACTACCTTATACTTAACCACTCTGTATATAATTGCCTTTGTGTTATGCGTATTTGTATGTCTTTGTTAGAATGTAAGCTTCTTGCATGCAGGGATTGTTTTATTCTTTGTACTTTTATGTCCAGCATCTAACACAGTGTTTGGCACAGAGAAGGCCCTTAATACCCGAAGACTCAGTTGTCATAGATTAGGACTGTGAATGGACTTCAGATGCCATCTACTCTTAAACCCTTCCTTTTACAGATGATTCAAAATTATGAGCATGGGTGATTGGTAAGACAGTAATGCTAAGCTAGAAAGAAGTTAAAGGGCAGGTTTTGGGGGGGGCATTTTGGGAGATTGCATGGGAGAGAGATGAGGTTGGGAAACTCCTAGCCTCTGCTTTTTGGTCTGGTTCTTTAGGGGCCGAAGTGATCGGGGAGGTGGCCAGGGAGATTCCATGTATCCAGTGGGTTACCTGGACAAGCAAGTGCCAGATACCAGCGTGCAGGAAACAGACCGGATCCTGGTAGAAAAGGTACAGAGATATAAATGGATGATCAGTGCCTTTGAAATCTTTGAGCTCTACATTTCTTTGGTGGTGAGAAGAGTCTCTTTAAAGACAAAGGACCTATAAAATAAAACCTTGGGTCTTTTAGAGACAAGCCTTGGGACAGAAGGGGGCCGGGATAGGGAAGACGAAATCTATCTCTTTTCTCCACCAGTGGAAGCCTAAAAATTTTAATAAGCAGGTCTCTCACTCCTGTTTTCTAATCTTTGGATGGGAGATCCTCAGATGGCAGCAGAAAACAAATTTGAAAAGACATTCTGCTGACAAATCTTGGTGAAGGTAACCGGCCATAATTGGGGGTGTTAGTAGTGACTGAAGTGAAATAATTATGTTTCTTCTAGCGTTGCTGGGACATTGCCCTGGGTCCCCTCAAACAGATCCCCATGAACCTTTTCATCATGTACATGGCAGGCAACACTATCTCCATCTTCCCCACCATGATGGTGTGTATGATGGCCTGGCGGCCCATTCAAGCACTTATGGCCATTTCAGCCAGTAAGTATTCTTGGTGCTAGCAAGGTACGCATTGTCTTTTCAAGCAGCTTTACCACAGAGGGAATCACAGTCTGTCTTCCCCAAATGTGGGAGGCACGTTTTCCCCAGGGTCTTTGGGGACCAAAAGCCAGTTCATTAGGTGATATCCCCATTGAAGTAACTTTGTTACAAAGCCCTTTGCTAGTAAGAAGTGAGGCTAAATTGCTTATATTTGAGTTTCTCTTTTTTCTATAATCATCAGTTCCTCAGTAAGTGGTTCAGTCTTATATGTCCTTGTATGTATTATATTAGTCTATGGTTGCCTTGGATCTATCTTGATACCTCTCATTGCCATTACAGCTTTCAAGATGCTGGAGAGTTCAAGCCAGAAGTTCCTTCAGGGCTTGGTCTATCTCATTGGGAACCTCATGGGGTTGGCTTTAGCTGTCTATAAGTGCCAGTCCATGGGACTGCTACCTACACATGCATCAGACTGGTTGGCTTTCATTGAACCCCCTGAGGTAAGGCAAAAAGTAGACATTTAAACTTGCCTAGGTGGAGGTGTAAGCAACAGCCGACTGGGTCATCTAGCTTATTTGTCAGAAGGTGGGGTTGGGGTTAGAAAACCAGACTTAGGAGATAAGGCACATAGGTGGAAAGCAGGAGAGCTCGGAGTGAAAGATGAAAGGGACTTTGATCATTTTCTTTCTTTTTTCTTTTCAGAGAATGGAATTCAGTGGTGGTGGGCTACTCTTATAATCAGGGGAAAGCGTGAATTTGCACCCCTCTCACACTTGGATCCCATTTGATTTTTGTCACTTGTCCCTTCTCAGTAACACTTCAGTCTGTTCTGCTTCACAAAGGTCTCCTGTGCTGAAAAGAAGGATCAAAAAACTTCTTTTCTCAATGGCAAAGAAGAACAAAGCTTATAGGGTCAGAACATAAGAGTACCAACAAAAAAGGCTACAGAGATGCTCCTGGCTGAAAATAATGTAAAAAACTTTATTTATGTTTCCAATACAGAGCAAAAACAACAATCAAAACCATAATTCCGTGTAAACAAGAGTGGCTGCTTCAGCCTCTCCTCTCAATAAATTAAACTGCTCAGAACGGCTCTTGGAAAAGAAAACAAAGTTGTATGAGTTCCCTTAAATCCATTTTTCTTAAAATAAAGGTTCTACCTCTAAATGATATTAAAGGGGACAAATACTGCTGGAGACAATTGTGGCAGATTTGAGAAACTAATGCTAGCTTCAGATTATACATGATGAGAAGGGAAAAAAAAAAGAAAACATAATTGTTAATACCAGACTGAACCTGGGCATTTTCTACCTGCCATATTATTTTACTTAACTTGGGGACAGAGGAAGGTGACTGTGCTTAATCCATCATAGGGTAGAGAATGGGTTCCTTAGGGAGAGGCAGTCCCCAGCTGCCTCAGGAAGTTGTGAGGCATATATGAATATGAAGTAGTGATCTTTCCCCTGCTAAAAGACTGGCCTCAATATGATTTTTAATCCAGCTAAGGAAGGCATAGACCAATAGCAAGAGGATATTTGACACTACACTCCCTGGGAATATTATGGCTAAATCTCCAAATTTGATCTTGTCCCAAAGATAGAAGGTTCTTCCCCTCCCTTCCCTCTGTGAAAGCAGATAGCCCCCTTCCTAAGGTGCATTCTCATGTGGAGTTTTCAGTATTGCTCTACTTTGCAATGATTGAGAGACACTTTGTAGACACACGACAAAATACATACATATACAGTGACCCACACAGAAATGACAGTGAGAGTCTGGGCAGAGTCTGGACAATACTCTGCATTGTAACAGTGTTAAAAAAAAACCAGATGGAGGCAGAGGGGCTATACAAATAACCTCCAGTTCCCTCATCCCTTTAAAATATTCTGACTATAAACTTCAGGGAGAATTTCCTTAAAACCTTTCATTTTTCTGTCTAGATTACATTAATCTACCTAACCTCTAAAATCATCACCCTTTTGGGGTGGGGGGTGCTGCTCAGATAAACTAAAAAGCCCATCAAGAGATGAAATGATTTTTTGGAGTATCAGGTTGCCAAGTCTAGGCTCTTGGGCAGAGCAAAGAAGGGAATTTTCTTCTGGCATTGAACCACAGTCCACACCATAAAAAGGAAATTGGTAGAGGAAAACAAGGAATAGAAGGTGCAATGAAACTGTAAACGTTCACTAGCACTCTCTTCCTGACACCTTGGAGGAAGAAACGGGAGCTAAGATTGGTTAAATATCTTGTTCTGTCAAAGGAAGACAGGAATTAGAGTTGACTCATTTTTTGCTATTCTAATTTGTGTGTGGCTACTGATGATTTTCTTCACTTACACTGAATGGTTGCTGTCTCTGTCCATGAAGCTAGTTGAATCCTCAGAATGTTGCACATTCTGAATACAAAAAGGCTCATTTCACATGCTACTGAGTAAAGAAGAGAGAGAGATTATAACTATTTTCAGTTTAGTCAAGTAACAGCTGAGTTCATGAAATGGCCATGGGCCTAGGCAAGGCAGAGTGGTCCCTACACATGAATCTCTCTGTAACAGAAAGAAAGATTTCAGGCTAACTTCAGGTGTCTGAAATTGCCACAGCCATATAAGGCAAAGATTTCCTATGCCTGGAAGCAATATCTTGGTGATTGGCAAAAAAAGGAAAGAATATTTAACTTGTAAAATCAACCCCTCAGTCCAGTCCTTCGTAGCACTCTAAGAATGCAAAGGAAATTGGCAATCACAAGGCTTCTGATTAATCTCTGAGTCCAGAGCCAGGTCTTTACAATCAGAATAAAGGAAGAAATTGAGGGAAAGGGCAACATCCTCCCCTACCTCCCACCCTAAAACAAAACCAAACAAAAACCTCATTTCTTAAATTGTCTGTACAGTGCTATCAACTTCCCTATTTCATCTCAACTCCAAAAACCAGGCCACACAATGAGAAAACCTGGAACTTTTTAAGGAAGGCCAATGCCAATTCATATTCTGAGTTACTTGAGGAGGAAATGAAGGGAATTTAGCAACTCAGTGACTTTGGCACTGTGAATTAAGGTATTGGCACCAGAACTTTCAATTCCATTGCTGAATTCACCTTCAAAATACAGGCCCATCTTATTTTAAGTGACATAAATTATCCTTAGGGCAGATCAGCCAGTCTCCCAGTTTGCTCTTGTGGTTCTGTACTGTGCCTACTAAACAGAGGATGGGAGGAAAAGGGAGATAAGCCCAGTTAATTTCTCATTATCCAGTTTGTTTATTTTGCCCAAATCACTCATCTATAAGTATCCATGGACTATAGTTGTATCACTCTGAGCAGCTAGATGGGGTTTGTATGAGTGATTCAATCACCTAGATAACACTCTCTGTAAAAAAAGTAATTTCCAGTGTAACATTGCCATAGTAATACCACAGAATGGGCTGAATTTGGGAAACTTGAAACATTCAGTGTACATACAATGTACATACATGCTTTAACCTGGGATCAGACTAAAGAGCAGCATCTATTGGGGTTAAGTTTCTAAGTTCTTGCAGAAAGGGCTTTGTGTATAGGTTTGTTTCATTCCACGATATAGAATGAGGAGAAAGTTTTCCATATGGGTTTGCTACAGAGAGACTGAGGTGCCATATACTTGTGGCTGTGGATTTTTTTGCTCTAATGTTGTTATACTTCTCTGAGCATCATCCTTGGAATAAACATCCTGGAGTTCAAAGTTTCTACAGGAGATCACAATTGAGTAAAGGTTTCTGAGATCCATCTTGCAGCTTCAGTCTTGCACAAAACAAAATGACTGTGCCTCCTGTCCTATTTAAATTTACTCTTTGATCCTGGCTCCTTTCTACCACATCTCTTTTTCCTTTCTGGTTATGATGTACACTAAACTGGGCAACGAAAAGATTTTTAGGTTCCACTGATGATGAGGGAGTAACTCACATTTACGTACTGCTTTCTAGTCACAAAGCATTTTACACACATCTCATTTGACTTGCTTCTTTTAGAGGAAGGATGAGGGTTAAGTGGGAAGAAGGGCAACTCCCAACTCCCTTTGCACTAAAGCACAGGGACAGAGGAGGTCTTGAGGCTCAGCTCCGCAAAAGTTCAGCATCACGTATACAGAAAACAGCCCTCTAGTCCAGTGGGAATGGCAGCAAATAAAGTGCCAGATCATCTGAGATTTTTGTGGAGAATTGAAACCTGTGAGGAAGGTTAGGTCAAGCAAAACAGATCAGGTGTGGTTAGGAGTAGATGGTGATCACTTCACTGCCACCTCCTCGTACAAGAAGGACACGCTCTAGCCCTTCTGTAAGCACCTCCAGGAACTCCATATCTATAACAAATGTGTCAAGGAGTCAATCAGAGCCAGAACACTAACACATTCAACTTTGCATATTGATATCCAAAGAATTGAAAAACAAGTATCAACAGCCCTGGAGTCAGGAGGATCTGAGTTCAAGTCTGGCCTCAGACACTTGACACATGTACTAGCTGTGTGACCTTGGGCAAGTCATTTAACCCCAATTGCCCTGCTTAAAAAAAAAAACAAAAAAAAAGTTATTGTCTATGTTGTGCTTGTAAAAATATATCTGTGATACAGCTTTCTCTTAAAAAAAAAAAAAGAAAAACAAATATCAAGACATGGCTTACCAGGTAGGGCTCAATCTGGTCCTGTGTAAAAACAATTCAGGAACCTAGTCACATTATATCCCATCCTGGACATCTTTCCCATTTTACACAAGAGATATGTTTTGGAAATCTCAATAGTTGTGGATTAACCCATGTTGTGCTTTCATATTCACCCTCAAGCCGCAATGGGAAGAATCAGAAGTCTACTGAAACATGAACCTCCAATATTTTTTTCTACAAGTGTTTCCAAGGTTGATGGATTGACATGATTTCTGTCACTTCTCCTTCCCCACCAACAGCTCTTGCTTCCTCTTCCCAGTGATATGGTGGGTAAAGGGATCAATGCATCTTGCTGCCCCACAGGGTATCCACCCCAAACTGGTCCTTGTTCATAGATGAAGAAAAGAACCTTTCTCTTTCATACAGAAAGTTTTATCTATACGAAGGATTACTGGAAGAGGAGCTGCTTGGGAGTGACTTGATGGGATAGGGATCCAGAAGAAACATGAAATCTATCCCAGAAATTCTTCACCTTACAAAAATCCTTAACAATTTTAAAAGTCATGAAGGATATATGGCTTCACTTCTGTGGATTTCAAAATATTTTCATTTGGGGCAGACTAAATTACTTTTTATAATCACACAGCCATTATATCTACATCCAAGGGAAAGATTCATAAAAGCAGGGAAAGAACACAGCACCTGGAAAGGATACAATTCTCGTCACCTTCAGGGTTTCGGGGTGGCCCTGGCATGTTCAACAATACCAACTTTGCTTCATGGGATTTGTTGACAATCACCTCATTCAGCTTTACTGCAGTGTGCATCCGCCTCACATTAGACTGGTCCCTGGGGAGGGGACAAAGTGCAAGTAGAGGTAGTCCAGGGGAGAGAAATTAGCCTAAAGCTGAGGTAGACAACTTGTCTGTCCTGAGTGTGAAGAATGGTAATGTGGTAGGTGGGGATAAAACTAAATTGAGGCATACCACCAGTTTGTACGTCTCCAAATGTAACTATATTTTAGGGCAAGATAGCATTGTTTTGCCCCCATGTAATCAGGGTCAACTTCACTGGAACAGGTGGGAAATTTTGGGCAGAAGAAACATTTTAGCCACTCATTTTTTAGTTTCTTCTCCCAACATTCCTCAGGTCAAGTAATAAATGTCCTTCACCTATTTTTACAGGCCAGGAGGATGAGAGGTGAAAATGTTTCAAGTCATACCATAAGTAAGTGGCAGAACCAAAAACAGAAATTTAGATCCTTCATACCATGTCTGATGCTGTCTACCTTCTCTAAAAATGAAGGCAAGATGGCCTTTTTATATCCCTATCTTTAATTTTATAAATTCCAAACTGGGCAACAGAATACATTTAAAGTCAACTGCCAAATTATTCAAGGACCAGTTGCTCAGGATTATCTAGATGCTTCTTCCTATGACAGCCTTTGTAGGTATTTCAGTTTCCGAACCATTATAGCATTCTATTTAAGTTGTCAGTAACCTGAATTCTCTCACCACCATTTGCTGATTTCTTATTGGGAGTTTGGTAGTGACAGCTTTTTGGAAAAGACTGAGCATAGTAGGTGCATGTGTATGTCCTCAATGACTTTTGTTTCTACTGCTGTTTACACACCATCCCAAATCTCTGACATTACCTCAGAGAGCAACTGAGGTACAGTGGAAAGGAATCAATACAGATTCTCTGTCACCTGCAACCTGTTTAATCTTCAGCATGTCACTTAAACTCTCTAGGTTAAATTCTCCCTAAGTTCCTTCACTTGCAAAGTGAAACAGTTGGGGTAGGTCTCCCTCTAATATCCCTCCTAGCTCTAAAGTGATGATTCTATAATTCATTTTCCATCCTTCAAGGAAGGACAGATATATTGTTCTGTACTTAGCTTGTAGTTAGATTAATACCAATAAGACACTTACGGTCGCATGTTGAGCAAGTCCTGGAATCCCTCTAATGTCTTGGGTTTATGTCCTCGGGATGCCATGTACTTGTCCTTTGTCCAAGTCATGTGCACTTTTTCCTGATAGGTCTCCGTTTCTTCATCCTCATCAGAGCCAATGCTGGTAAGGCGTAGCATTGAGTTCCGATCTTTAACCAACTGTGCCTGGGGGGAGGTTCAACACCAACACAACTCCATGTTCAGTTTTTTCCCACATCTCAAATTTGCATAAAGCCCAGACGTCAAGGAAAGATCCCTCCTTCATCTAACGGTTACCCCAAACACTAGTGGAGTAGTCTGAATAGCTGACTCCATGGTGGGCAGTAAGAGAGACTGTTAACTCCTGAATTTGCTACCTTTCAAGAATTAAATAAAATACATCTGCTCAGTGGCTTAATTTTCACGTGTTTAAGATAAAGGAATATGAAACAGGGTTCTTACCTCTCGGTCTCGTTCTGTTTTGGAGAGCCGCATGTGCCGTAGCATCTGAGATCTCTGTTCCATCATCAGCGTGCGCTCATAGGTATAGGCTGATATGTCACTATCATGCTGCCAGGAAAACACCATGCCGAATAAACAACAAGCACAAAGGAGAAAAAGAAGACCAATTCATTTCTTTGTTTCAAATCACTAGATGAATGCAGAGAACTAACTGTGTGGTCAACTAAACTGCCATCCTGATTTTATGGGGCCTTTAAATGGCAGAAGAGAGAGTAAGTTATCCAAAGCTAGCTACATAGACAATTCAATATTCAATTTAGGGATAAAACCCATTCGTAGTTTTGACTTGTGAAGTCTACTCCAACCACTGCACATCTCTTTGACACAAACACAGGGTGTCTGGTCAGTGTCCTTTTAATTGCCCAGCTAAAATAAGATGTGTTAATTTAAAACAGTGTTCTATAAATTAAAATAAATCCATCAGGTAAAATGCTGGCAAAAACAGCCACCAAAAAAAGAAGGAAAGGGGGCATTCTGCTTAGTATGTTAAAGTTTTGTTGCAGCTAAAGGATTAATCCACAATTCTGATCCTAGTGGACAGATCCACGAAATAGGGATATTACTGAGCCTGGAAGTATAAAGGTTGGGGATAGAGACAGTTTTCATGCTCTTCCTCAGACTCTAGTATCTTACCATCTCTACTACCTCCACCTCTGCCTCAATGCGGAGGTGATACAGGAAGGTAGCCAGGTCTTTCTTCATCTGGATGCTATTGTCTTCTAACTGGGCTACTGTGAAGATG
The DNA here is from genome assembly GCF_011100635.1 of Trichosurus vulpecula. Classification (NCBI taxonomy): domain Eukaryota; kingdom Metazoa; phylum Chordata; class Mammalia; order Diprotodontia; family Phalangeridae; genus Trichosurus; species Trichosurus vulpecula. Next base: position 184,885,747 of record NC_050580.1, on the reverse strand, counting down.
CGGATGGCACACTTACGCCACACCTGGGAGAATACACACACAGAATTAATCATGAGAAATGAACACAGTAACTTCTACACAAGAATAGGGCTGAGGCTATAGAAATAGCTCTACCACTATATTCATTCCTGATGTCCTACTTCTCGCCTCAGGGTATTAATTAGACAATTCAAACAAATTAAGTAGGCCCTTGATAAAATTATTTTACTATTTAAGAAAAATACTGGCAAAAATGAGAAAGATGGTCTGTGATAAAAATACTACAAGATAAAAAGCAGTATTGACTATTGGTTCATTACATAAAATCTAGTTTTTGAAAAATCTCAATTTACCTAGTCTTACTGAAAAGATGAGCAACTTGATACTTGAGTATTCTGGTATTCAAGGTCTTGTTTTATGTAAATAATTTTAAGTTTTCCAAGAATGGATGTTACTGTAACTTTTTCTTCTGAGGACTTTGATAACAGAACTTTATTTACTAGCATTTTTTCACTAGTCCTCTTTATTCCCCTGAGAGACTGGGAGATACTAAATATTAAAATATCTATTTTTTTCAGAAGAGGGGAAATGAAGAGTTGAAAGGTTAACTCCCTGAATCAGAGGTAACATCCACCCATTTTAATTTTAAGTCTCAAAAGCTCCACTTGAGCCAAATAGGAAGGATGTATCTAAAGAGATGGGGCCAGATGCTAGGCAGGGGAGAAAAGCAAACAGAGTGGCCTAAAGGATGCCTGGGTGTACCTTATGCTGTTTAAGGAGGAATGGTAAGAGCATGAGCATCCCCCCATCATGCACAATCCACCACACATCAATGTTGCCTTCAGCAAATGGTTCCACATTACTGGGAAAGAAGGAGACATTTTTGGCTACCAGTAGGGCAAGGTGGGCAGCTGTTGTCACCCGAACTGTGCCTGGGGAAAGAAAAGAAAAAAGACCCAGAACTGATAAGTAAAGAAATCTTTATATTTCCCTTTCTTAAGAGATCATTAGGGAAAGAAAGATGATGGCTTTTCATTTTTACATTCATACAGCAAGGACTAAAAAAATGAACTTGTCACCACCATGTGCTATCTTAATGAGATGATAAAAATGTTCAGAGAACCCACTACTGCCTAACCATAAGCAAATCTTATGTAGAGAATCACAATGTGATTGTATTTTCAGGGAACTGGGAACCAGTAAGTAAATGTGAGAGGCTGCTGGTGGTGAAGGAGAAGCATACTGTACAAAAACATTAAGATAGAAATTCATAATAAAAAACTTGGACATATAAGAATCAAAGATGAGGAGAAAATGTATTCTCAGTGGATGCATTTTGTAAATCCAGCTGAGGTAAGCATTTCACACACAAAGTAAGATCAAGGCAAAGAGGGTGGGAGGTGTTGAGTCAGGCTATAAGGTCTTTATTATTCTAGCACTGCAAGGTATGTCTCAGTCTCAGCAATACAATAGTCTTCATTTCAGAAGACAGAGAGGGGAGATGGGTATAATTGCAACTCTTGCTTGAGGGCTTGGAAAAAGATAAGGGGTGCTCTTTACCAATGAAAGTCTTCCAGGCACGGGCATCTTCACTCTGGCGCCAGCCATTGGGCCAACCCATCACCACAGTGTTGTGTTTCATGCCTCCAAGGCCACAGGACTGGATGAGATGGGAGATGCCCTCCCTCAATTTGGCTGCCACCACAAGCTGGCAGAAGCCCTTCACTTTCTCTGCCTCCATCAGATGCTTGATGGTCTGAAAGAAATACAGGAACACTGAACTGATCTGCCTGGGACACTTGTACCACTGCTCCCATCTAAAATGCTGTCTTGTCCACCCCATGTTACGGCTCTTTACTTTGTATTTTCAGTCTCTGCACATGACCAATTTCTTCCACAAGACCTTGATAATAGGCCTAATTTACCTAAAATTATTCAAGCAACTCCTACTATTCTTTGTCCTTTCTATCTCCTCAAATATTTAGCAATTCTATGCACATCTCTATATCCAAAATTGGTTGTATTTTGGTTTATATGTTTCTCTATCCTCCTTTCTTCCATTAACCACCAATTACTTGATTTAGTACATCTTCTGCTTTTTTTGCACCTTACCCCACAGCTTGGCACTATGAGCATACAACAATGTGTGATAGCTAAGTAGGGTGAATTAACTAGTAGGAATATTCTTTTTTTCACACCCAGCCATATCTCATAACTCATTACTAGTACAGTTCCACCCCAATCTTTCCTCTGGGGTCCTCTTTCTTTCATTTCCCTGCCTTCAAATAATGGCACTTACTTATAACATTTACTGAAATAGTCTTCTGTACAGTTTAAAAGTTTGAAAACTCCTTTCTCTCTTTGGTCTTTACAATCCCTGGGAACACTGGTATAGAAAGTGGGTATGATCTACCCAAAGCCATGGAATAAGTCAATGGTAAACCAGGATTAGAAGCTGGGGAGCTTCATTACCAAGCCAGAAGGATCATCATGAGGGCTCTTTGATTCTTTTTTTTTTTAAAAAGAAAACATTTATTTTTTGTTATTTTGTAACTACCTTAGGCTTGTTTTCCTAGCATTTATAAAAATGCTAGCCTTATTTTGTTAATATGAAACTATTAAAAATGATCACAAAAGACTTTTATATTTAACTTGGAAAAAAATTCTTACATGATACACTCATAGCCTCCAAGAAATTATAATATACAATGCCACTTTTAAAGGGCTAGTAGTATCCCTCTCAAGCAGAACTGCTGGACTGGACAGGCATTTTATGATCATCTTCAGTTTCCAGGGTCTCACAGCATTTTACAGATCCTTTAAAATGGAATCTGATGGAATTATTTTTCTTAACATCTGCCACTTACGGTGATGGTGCCTACTTTGAGTGCTAGTGAAAAACAACTTTAGGTGATAGGTTTGTCACATAGGTACAGCTAGGAAGAGACAGCAGAAGCAGCCTGTTTATATCACCAGTTACTAGTAAGAAGGTTATGAGGATATTTTGAAGGAACAGATTCATTTACACACAAAACACACAAAAACTAGTAATTAGGAATTTATTTGGAACTCATCTTTGTGATTATGATTTGCCCACCTTTTTTACAATAGTATAACTTATATACCTGCCAATATTTTAAATGCAAGAAGAAGGCTGGTAACCTAGCCTCATCTCAATCATATGGGAAAACCTAGGAGTAGAATAAAGTCAGAGCAGTTATCTGAGAAGACAACTTCTTAAATGCCATAGGATTAATTTATAACCTTGAAAGCCAGCTGTACAACCTAGCATAGCTGTAAATTCAATTAGGCCCTATCCCCTTTCTTACCTGCTCAGCAGCTAATGCCTCACCATAGTTCTCCAGGAAGTTTCCCACAAGAACAGAGCCCACAATGGTGAGCCCTTTGCCAGCTTTGAGCTGTGAGGCAAAAGTTAGGAGGCGAGGATGTTTAACATGTAAGTCTTCATCTAGTTTCAGCATCACCAGCAACTGAGGCCTGTGTAAAAGGGGAAAAGGAAGAATAAATGATAGGGGAAAAAAAACCTGTTAAAAATCACCTAAATGAAAGGGAACAGATTTAGAATGGTTTGTGGCAGCTCTATTATCCTAATTTCCTGCACCATATCTTTCTTATTTCACAATTATTTATTGAGTATTTATTATGTGCCACAACACCGTCTGAAGCTGTGTATCCCACTTTACCTCCAATTCTTTGTGTGTGGAGGTCCTTCCTCTAGCCGTAGGAGGGCAAAGCGAGCTGCACTTAAGGACAGTCCCCGGATCCCATCGCCCCACTCTTTCTCAGCACTGTGGTAAAGAAAAAGGAAAAGAGATTGACAATAGAGCAGGTAAAATCCAATTTCCTAATTAAACATTCGGCTAAGAACAGACATGTTGCAAACTTTGTCAATATTCTATCTTCTCTATTAATTGATAACATCATCCTTCACCAGCAATCAGGATGTGTTGTGAAAATGTACAGTACATAAACATGGCCAAAGGGGTCATTTTCTCATTTCTCCCATACAGTAGTAGCTGCTTAGCAACCAGAAAGTAACATAGGGGTTGAGGTAATGAAATTAAAATGAATCATGAATTTGCACAGACAGTACAGGGGAAAATATAATTGAATGAGATCCCCGAGTCAGGGTATTTACTAGCATTCATTAGGGTAACAAAAACACTGGAAATAAACTGGGTGTCTGTTGATTGGAGAAGATGAACATATTGTGGCATATGAATTTAAAGGAATACTACTATACTGTAAGTAATAAAGGATATAATAAATTTAGAAAAACACTGTGAAACTTTTGCAAACTGAGGAAGACTAAAGAGAGTAAAACCAAGAGAACAATATGTTCAGTGATTAAAATAATGCAAATTAATATAGCATTGAAGTACTACCAAATTGAGATTAGTTATAATGATCAATTTTGGTGGCAGAGGAAAGAGAGAAAAACAGATTTTCCTCCTTTCAGTAGAGAAGTGGGGGACTATAGGTGTGGAATATTAGACTTGGTCATCTTGTTGGCTAAGCTTTTCCTCAATTTTTCCCCTTTTTTATCAGGGAAGATATGATGGGGAGAGAGGAGGAAGGCATATTAGGTAGCAATTCTGACATAAAAAAAAAAGTCTTGGGTATCTGCTGGAATTTTAGATGATCTTGGAGACAGGGACATGCTGTCTTTCATTTCAGATATACCCCGAAGTATTACAGAATGTAGAACAAATCCATGTATATGTTTGTCTTTCGTATACTTTTGATCTACTATCAATCAGAAATATTCTTTCAGGTGTTTTTTGCCAGCTAACTCACACTGATTTACCCATTCAGTTTTGTTACTTCTCCTTGTGATCCAAAAGCCTCTACAAGATTTCTGACAAAATTAGGGATGCCATTTGTAGTTACTGAACAAGGTGAAGTTAACTGAACCTAAAAAGCCTGGCTTCACTAAAATATTGCTTTAGTTGACTGTGCTAAATACTCATATACCCAAAGTTTGAACATTTGTGGATGTTCAAGTCCAAACCCACAGACTGTCATTCCTGCTGTAGTGACTCACCCTTGGTACTCAATGTATTTGTAGATCATACCAGCTATCACCATGGCCACAATGGCATAATACCAGGATGAAATGAACATCAGGGCCACACAAATGCTCATGCCCATGAAGGAGAGTGCCCTACAGAACAAAAAGCCAAAAATATTTTTAGCAGCTCAAAAACAGGAACATGATAATGAGGACTCATCTCACTGTTGTCAAAATATGTAAATAGTAAAATATGAGATAAAGTCTATGTTATCACTGAAATCTTTATTAGCAAAGCAGGGATGATTCATAAAATCAGCTGAAGAATTTTAAATCAACAATTCAGTAGAGGTAACTTTCACACTAGGAGTTCTCTATCACAGATTTCATATATGCTCTCCCCAAAAACATTTGTTCTGACAATTTCTAAATGTTCTGTGAATATCTCAACACCTGGGGGAAACTATAGCAAATGGCATAAAGTGCTTTTTCCCCTCCATAAAATAAACTAAATTATTGATTACAGAACACTATAATATCTAAGAATTTAACCATAAAAGGCAAAAAAAAGTGGTACGTTGGAGGGCAGTGAAATCAAGCAATAGCTTCTTTAAAACTGGGGAGGTCTGGGCTTACTTAAATGAAGAGATCTTTAAGAGATGGGGGAAACTGATAAGGCTTAAGAAAGGGATAGTATGTAATGTGGCAAAAAGTAGACAGGGAAAGCCTAAGGAAAGGATATAAGGGAGAAGTCATTCTATAGCGGATCTCTTCTACAGCCTTTAGGAAAGGAGAGAATATGGCTAGAGGTGGTTACAATTTTTGTTTGATGATACTGAAACCAACAGTGATTGATTCTCAGAAAGCTCAGGCAAAGTACTTTAGGTAAGAAGTGAAAAATCTGAAAATAGCTTGTGTGATAGTTTTTAGTTTCCAGTTATGTAATTTGATCAATTCTTCTCCCCAAGTTTTGAGACAAGAAAAACAAACTTACCAGTGGTAGTAGCGGAACCGGGGTCTCCAATTGGGTGTTCGAAGCAGAGTCTGCAAGGCACATGCCAGGTTCACGAAGAGGTAACACATCAAGAAAAACCTGGAGGAATGAGAAGAGTTGCTAAAATGGCTTTTATCCAAGTTTACTAAAAGTAACATTACTCTCCTTTAGCGCAGTTCAGTGTTTATTTGCAGATTAATAACATGACTAGGAGCTGAGGGAACAGAAATTTGAACCTCACCTTACTTTTCCTCAGGCGGACAATTGAGTCCTGCTTCATTTTTACTGTGAAGCTTAGGCAAACACAGAGTATGAGGTTCACTGTTATTCTTATGAACAAAAGCCGAGTGACATTCCCCGTGTCCCACTCCCACCCGCCTCAAAAACTTTCACTTTATTTTTTGTTAGGATTTATGTTGAGCAAAAGAAGACATTAAATAACAAATCTTTAAGCTAAAGAGTATAATAACTAAAATAACTGAGTGAGTAATGCCATGAAAAAAGAACATATTCCAGTCTGTTGACTGGTAACTAAAATAGACATGAGGCCCACAGAAGCAAGAAACTCCTTACATCCAAGGGCGTAGTCACTTCAATCTTTCATATAAGAAACTGAGTTAGGGCCTCACCTTGCCCACTCTGAGTCAGGGTGTAATTAAGCTTCCCTGCTAAGAATCAATTTAAGTTTATAAGTTTTAAAAAATAATTTTACTACCTTTTGCAGCAAAATTTTTGTGGATCAGTAAGAATTTGCAGTGCATTAGTGTGAGTCCATAGACAAGTAATTGGGAACACTGTTAAATGATTTATTAAAAAATAAACTATGGAGTATATATTGACTATTACATGGAAAGGATTGGGGCCACGAGATCCAGGGAAGCAATGAGGATCCCGAGTTCCGCAATGACAGCAGTAAGGAGTAAGGCCCAGGTAGGCTCCCCGTTGGCTTTGCTGTGCCCAAACACCTACAATAAGAAAACATGGCAATCTTAAGAAATGAAATCTCACTAGAATGGGATAAAGCTTTATTAAAATTACCTTTGGCAGCTATACCACTCACTGTACTCTCCTAATTTAGCTATTGTAATATTGAAGATTCATGTAACTATATGAATTTAAAGAGGATGATGGAATCTGAGGGGTATGGTTTCATATAATCTCCAATAAAGAAGTACAGTGGTGTGAAGACAAAGGGAAGGGAAAGGAATATGCATTTATATAGCACCTATGTGCCAGGCATTGTGCTAAGAGCTTCACAAATAGGATCCCATTTGATCTTCACAAGAACCCTGAGAGGTAGGTACTATTATTATCCTCATTGTACAGTTGAGGAAACTGAGGCAAACAGTGTGAGAAAATTATTGTATCAACTTTTTGTAAGAGGGGTAGAAATTAGACAAGTAAAAAAGGGGTAGGTCTTTTGTTATGAGCCCTGGATTGTCCCATGTTACTTTACCTAGCAATCCTAAAATTCAAAACAGACACTGTTGAGACATTTTTTAAAAGCCATGCTACCATGAAGAATATAGTTACCCTATGGGGAATGAGAGAGTATGTAGAGAGAGGAATATGAGTCTCTTACCCGAAGGAATGGTATGATGTTGTCCTTGGCAATAGCCTGTAGCAGCCTTGGGGCACCAGTGAGGCTCTGCAGTCCAGCCCCACAGGTTGAGAAGAAGGAACCAATAACAATGACCCATGGGGATGGCCAAGATAAAGTACCTACCACCAAATTTCCTTTCACTGCATCTCCAAACCTGAGAGAAAAGTCAAAGGGAGGTTGAAATTTAATTTGTAGGACATTGTAACATTAAATGATGAAAAGGAAAGTGTTCTGGCTTTGTCATTAAGTCATCAAGGAATAATGACAAAGTGTAAATGGATAAATGATAAAAGACTGAAATTGAATGCTGTGTCATTATAATCACCCAGCTTGAACCCAAAGAAGAAAGATGAGAATGTATCTCCCTCCCTTCTTTGCAGAAAGATAGGGGACTAAGAATGTGGAACATTGGCGATGACTTGTTAGTTTTGCTGAATTGCTTTTTCTTTTTTTCTTTTATTTTGTTATAAAGGATGGCTCCATGACGGAGGGGAGGAGTGGGTATAATTTCCATGACGGTGATATAAAAACAAAAAAATATGAATAAAAAAATTCCTTTTAAAAACAAAGTCAGTTCATCCTGGCCAAGTCATTTAGCTTCTCTTTGGGTCTTATTTTCTTCACTTGTAAAATGAGGTTGAGCTATATCTGTAAGGTTCCATCCAGCTCTACGATTCCATTATGCTATCAATTCACACCAATTTTCTGTGCTATTATTGGCCATCTGCCATAGGCTCTCTCTTCTCCCTCATCTATACTCCTCAAAACCACTTGACATCATCTTCCATTTTCTCCTTCATTCCATTCTGACAGCCAGTCTCTGATAGTTGTAAAGGTCAGTCTCCCTACTTATACCCTAGATCTTATTCTCTCTCTACCCCCATTTCCCCCACTACTTACCAATGTGCCCAGGTCTTCTATATCCTTACAAAACTTTAAATTTTAACCTTTCCTTTCATTCACCTTTCAAAGTCTTTGAGTACTAGCTTCGGATCTCATCAGCTGAAACTGCTTTTTCCAAAGTTACCAATGATCTCTTAATTGTTCCTTCTTCCCCCCAACTGGAGGCCATAAAGCAAAGGATGTATGACCCTTTGTCATATATGCTCATGTTCAGGTACGGGTTCAGGTAGCTGACTTCTGAGATCCCCTTTCAACTCTAATTTCTATCATTTTCATTCAATAATTCCAGCTCCATCCTTACAAAATAAATATACTTTTACACGCCAAGCTATCACATCATGTCCAAGTAAACATGAATAATAAAACTAGTAACATGAATAACAATAAACTAATCGCTAATGGAAGAATCAGCTGATCTGTTAAGCCTTCTTTAGGACTTCCTAATACATCTGATTTAGACAAATCTTGAGCCTTCATGAGGGAGAAGTCAGAGATGCTCTAATGTCTCTTCTCTCTTACCTTCCTGCCAGGTCAGAGACTTCTCTTTTTGTAGGTTCCTACTAGATGTGAGAATCCAGGAAACTTGGTTTTTCAAAATCATTCACTGCTTTACTGCACCATTAATTCCTCCATACATTTACACAAACATACAAACCCTTTAAATCTGAGTAAAGTTGGCAGTCAACCTTTATTTCAACTCAGGTTAGCCTTTTTTGGTACCTGCATCTTAAGAAATACATGTGATAGATGTCACAGCAGATATAAAGAAGCAGCAACAATTTAAGTGCTTGCTATGTGCCAGGCACTGTGCTGATAGAACAATCATAACAGAAGACTAGAATACTTACTTATCCCGGAGAACAACCCCTTCAATGCAGGCCCCAAAGAGGACAACACTACTTAAATCTACATCAGGAGTCAAGGAAGTGTCATTTTTCATTGTCAAACATGAGACACAATGTTGGTGGCCAGTGCATTTAGCCAAACCCATGCCTTCTCCTTATAAACTATGAGGACTTAGGTCTCCTAAATCCCTATAATTTGCCTTTTGATGTCTCTTTCTGGGTTTTTTTTTTGGAGGGGGAATGGGTGAAGGTAAGGGGAAGATGGAGGAAAGAAGGGATAAAATGACACCACTCTGTCATGTTTTGAGCCCTTCCATAATAATATGCTTTTATTGGCTGAACAAAATGTATTAATCCACCAATTTCTACAACACAGTCCTCCCACTGATTTCCACATCAGATCTATATAAAGGATACAAACAAAAGAGGTGGTCAGGATTGCGAGAATGGTACCAATGGGAATGGATTTCTGAGCATCCTTCAAATCTCCAGACCTATTTGATCCAGCCATGATACCTAGAGAAAAGATCCAATAAGTCAGCCCTTCCAGCTACTACAAAGAAAATTTGCTTAGATTCATGCCAATGATTCCAAAGGTTGGGGAAAAAATAAAAAAATTCTAAGAACATGGCTCAATCATCTACCTAAATAATCTTCAGGGACTAACTGACAGTCTCTATAATTAAGCAGGCAGAAACCTATCTGTTTACCTGTGACAGAGGGAAAGAAGATTCCAACCAGGAGAGTGAAGGAAGTGGTAATGTCAACAAGCACATACTCATGATTCAAGTTGCCTAAGAAATCAGAAGATTTGGCTGATGGCTTCTCAATTAGCTCTCCCTTTGGTAGATAGTTACTCCAAAGATTTTCTGTAGTAGAAATAAGGGGAAGAATCAGAAGTTAATGTGGCCAGAAGACTATAATAAGAAAATCTGTTTTAACAAAATTCAGTTTTCTCATTCAGTTTTTAAATATACATTTTTCTTCTATGAGAGCAAAAACCCAAACCAAACAAACAACCCCCCCCCAAAAAAAACCCACACCCACCAAAACAAACATCTTATGTACTTTCTAAAATAGTTTCAAATGTAGTTTGGCTAACTGTTCTGGTATATCCACATGCCATTAAATCAGACCTGGAAAAGCTGGTTAGAAGTGAGTTAAGGAAAGCAAAGTGAAGCTGGCTGCCTTTGAGCTCCTATTAGTGATCAATGCTACTCTACATGCCTCAGTGAGATCAAACTTGCTTACGTGCCAAAAAAAAAAGTTGTCATCCAAACCACTAAGTCACTTAGGAAAAGGACTGCATAGATTTAAATGAGTTGGGAAAACATATGGTGACATAGTGGTTCCGGTCCAGTTCGCTCATCATTTAGCCCCGCCCCTGGGAACTGCAGGAAGAACATTGTCAATTTTAGAAAGAAAACTGAAAACGTGATCCTCTTTCCCTGGATCCCACAAATGATTTGTAGATTAGCAACAGATCAGAACTGCCTAAAGTTGGAGGCAAATGATGAAACAGACAACACTCTTCAAGGGAGCCAAGAAATTAAGTTCCTTGTGGTCAAAACAAGAATCTGCTAGAATTAAGAGTTGTGTGCCGGGAGTTTAGAGAGGGAGACATCCTGGCAGATAGTTCTCAATGATAATGAAAAGGTCTAAAAGACTAAAGTGGCCAGTATTACTTCCACACAAGGGATATCAAAGAGCCCTGTTTTGTGCCCTACTCACCAACAATGATTCCACTAGCCAATCCAGGGATGCCCTGGATTGATGTGACGTTGTTGTGCTCAAAGTAATCATCACAGGTGGCATTGAAATAGTGGCTAGAGTTACAGAAGAAGCCCCATAGTTTTGAAGGGACTGTCATGTTGTTCATTTCCTTGGTCTTTGAGCAAATGTCAATGTGTCTTGAAGAAAGAGTACGGTTGCCCAACATGCAAACTCTAAATGGAAAACAGATGGAAAAATGAGAATAGGAAATGAGCAAGAAAAGGCTTTCATCATCATCCCTATTTTTTATCCTAAAAATGTCACAGATTCATGGCAAAGGGTAAATATTCCAGTTTAATACTTCCTAAAGAAAGCTACTTTGCTAGAATGAAAAACACAACCTCTATGAACTGAGAAGAGATGGTATTCCTTAAACCCAAATCACAGACTCTCAGTCTTGGAAGGGATCTCAGAATCCAATCATTGCTTGTCTCAACATCAATATTCTTTACATCATTCCTAACAAGTGGTCATCCAGCTTTTGTGTGGAGATTTCTGACACACTGACATAGCACTTTAAAAACTGGAGAAGAAATTCAGTGACATTGGTATTTACATAGCCGATGGGATTTAAGAAACGGGATTTGAACTCAGGTCTCCCTGATTCCAGGCCCAGCACTCTCTTCATTATGCTATGTTGCTCCTCTGGGCCTCAATATCTACAACTGTAAAATAAAGGGATTGGGCTCGATGATTCCTAAAGTCTCCTCCTGTTCTAAATCATAGGATTTTGACTTAGAAGTTCCAACTTGGCCAATTCCAGAACTTGTCCTTTTTGTAAAATTAATTTTTATTATAAGCATAAGCTCAAAGATTTAGAGCTAAAGAGACCTTAAAGATCATCTAATTCAACTCTCTCATTTTACAGATGACCTGAGACCTTTCCAAGGTTATAGAAGTAGCAAATGGCAGAGCAAGGATTCAAAGCTCCAAATCTAGCACTTTCCCCACTCTCCTGTGCTGCCTTTCAACTTGAATCATTTTGTTTATGAAAAATATTATTACATTCAAAATTCTTAAAAAAAAAGATTCCTAGTGAGAGTAAACACAGCCTCCCTAGGTAATCCATTTCACTTTGGGGTAGCTCTTATTGAGAAATTCTTCCCTATATCAAACCTAAATCTGCCTCTCCTCTACAACTTCCACCCATTTTTCCAAGTTTTGTACCCTCCAAGCAGAAGTCTACTAGTTTTTCCATGATAGTTTTTCCATGACTGTGTAACCCTGGACAAGTCAAAAACTCTTCAGACCTTAATTTTTTTCATCTATGAAATGAAGAAGAATGAACTGATTTCTAATGTCTGTTCTAGCTCTACAATTATTTGACTTGATAGTCTGAGCAGCTCAGTTGGCTCCCTGGTTTCCTTTAAGTCCCAACTAATATCCCACTTTCTAGAGGAAGCATTCCCTAATCCATTTTCATTCCAGTGCTTTCCTTCTTTTAATTATTTTCTATTTATCCTGTATATAGCTTGCTTTGTATATATATTTGTTTTACATGTTGTTTCCCCCATTAGACTGTAAGCTCCTTGAGGTCAGATTTGTCTTTCTGTATTCCCAGCACTTAGCACAGTGCCTGGCATATAGTAGGTTTTTAATATATATTTATTTAATTAGTGAATGTAAAGGAAAAAAAAATCATGATCTTAATCCATGAAGGATTCAGTTAGTTTTTCAAAGAAAAGCTCTATTGCAAGCATATAGCTTGTCAGAGGAATACTACTGGTTATAAAAGGGAAGTACAGTGAGAAAACGGCATGGATCAAATACCCATCATTAAATCTCCATCTTACTGATGGATAAAAAGCATCTGTGTATTCAAAAGACACCACCTATCCACCATCACAGATTACCCTGTATTCTGGGACCATAAAACACAGGGACCTGTACTAAGAACTGCATAACTGAAGCTCAGCTTCTAGTACAGGGCACAAAACTTCTTTGCTGTCCTTACTCTTCCCCCAGTTTTCTAATTTCTAAAAATAGGATAATAAATTTGCTTTTAATAACAACAGACAAATGGACAAATAATGTGCTGCTGCAAATACAAACTGTTCTGGGAACATTATATAATCATTACATCACCACAAAATAAAAAGGCTTCTTATATCTGTCATCAGGAGATGGAATGAGTTACCCATTTTGTGCTGAGGCTCAATGTCATGTTACTAAAATCACTAAAATAATGAGTTTCTGCCTAGATGTTGACTAAACCTATATTAGAGGAAGCTCTCAGAGGCACTGCTAGCATCTAAAGTCCTGCAGCTAGCATGCCATGAGACCTTTCTAGTAACACTGTGGCACAAGATTTCCTGCCCCCCTTCCCCCTCCCCTCAGTAGATGAGATGTGCTGACATACGGAAAATTTGGAGGGGCAAAGGAAGATTTGATGGCCCCAGCATAAATGGCCAAGATAGATACAATGACGCAGGCCAAGAAGAGTGAGGCAAACTTGTTCACGTAGCGTACGCCAACAAACACTACCAGCACCATAAGGACCAAGAAGGCTGTGCCATAGACACGCATGTTATTGAGCATGGCTGCTGATTCCTTAAGGGCATCATCACTTCGGAAGATGGCAGCTCGGGGGAAAATGTAGATCTGCCAGGAAGGCAAAGAAAAAGAAAATGAGGTCACTCTCATGGAACCAAATAGCTGTGCTATAGCGAACTATGATGATGTTCACGTAGCAAGGCAGAAATATACAGTATTACAAAAAACCTCTTAATGCTAGTGCCAGTCCTTTAATATTATCTCCAATTTATCACATAGATTTCATTTATACATAGTTTGTGTGTTCTCTCTCCCATTAAACTATCGGCTTCTTGAGGGCAGGGACTGTTTTTTGCCTTTCTTTGTGTCCCCAGAGTTTAGCACAGTGTCTGGCACATAGTAGGAACTTAATAAAATGTTGGTTGACTTGACTAGACTAAACCCTTTTAGGTTTTTCTTTTCCAATCTATTTCCAAATTAAAATAACTGAAATGACTGGGAAAATAGTCTTACCAAGGGTTTTTTTTCCCCTACACTGTTCTAAGTATCCCACTAGAACAACAGGAATGAATTGTTATTTGCATTTAAAAGATCAAATAAAAGGATTGATTACTGTGTGCTCTTAGATGTTTCCGTTGTCAAAACAGAAATGATTAAAGAGTGTAAGAATGACAAGAGAAATTAGTTTTGCTTTACTCAACTACATTTTGCTTTGATAAGGAAAACAAATTCCTTTCTCAGTCTCAAAATGATGTGGAAATTATAACAAAGGGGGAGGTGAAAATCTACATTGTCATAGCTACATCCACTCTACAAAGTTCACAATAAAGACCATGGAGTTCCAAAGACATGCTGAAAATCAGTCACTTGGTCAATTCCCCTAGCCAGTATTTGGAAGAATCTTTCACCAAGTGCACCTTCCTGCTCCACAGAACCTAGCACAGAACACAGCCAAGACATTAACTCACCAGGAATATCTCGATGGCACCAAGGATATACATGGCTGCTGCAAAGGTGGTTCCAAGGTAGAAGCAGAGACCCACAGCTCCACCAAACTCTGGGCCTAATGCTCGGGAAATCATGAAGTATGAGCCTCCAGCTAGAAAGGTAAAGTGAGAATTTTTAAAAAGGAATATATATCAGTGAAAATAAAAATACAAAGGAAAGATAAATATAACTAAAATTCTCAAACATCCTGAATTTTGTAGGGAGCAAATTTCCCAGTGGAAGGTCACTGTCATTAAGCCTTTACTGAATAAAAGCTACTCCTCATTTATTCCACACAAAGCAATCAAATTCACTACGCTGTCTCAGAAAAATCAGATAGAGGTAATTTTAGGTAAAAAAAAATGGACATGTAAATTATTCTGAAAGAGAGAGGTTTACGTAGCTCACGCAGATTTCTAAAACATAATAAAATGCCTTCCACAGAATACAGACCAACATTCTATGTATTACAAGGCAGTGTATATGTTAAATGACATAAAACTCTACTTTGTCAGAATAACTAGTTTCTGAATTCCAGGATTTATAAGTACACAGTAATGACAGAAGAGAACAACCCTACTGCACTAACACCAGAAGGCAAACTGAACACTCACCTGGCACCACACCATTGGTGGCAATGGCACTCATGGAGATAGCAGTGAGCATTGTCTAAGTAAAAGAAAAGAGATTAATGATAAATAAACATGATACTTTTGCATTACCTTATCCAATGAAATAACAAAGACATGTGAAACACTTTGCGAACAAAGCAGTATAATGCTGACTATTATTATTATCTTTTTTCTTATGCATTTCCAAATTACTTAAATTTTAGAAAATAATTTGCCTAGTACTTGACTATGTATTCCATTGGGTAGGAAACTGGCTTTCTCTCTGTGAAGGTAAAGATAAGAGGATGATGCTATTATAAGTATGTTAACATATTATGATGCAAGTTACATTTCCAGGGACTGGGGATTCCCGAGTTTGCTATTCAGAAGCACCCCATACTGTTCACTTATAGCTTTTGTGCTATAAAAACCCTAAGTCTTATGCTTCAACTCCAAATCACAGCAGGTTAGCCAAGGAATCTGGTTCCTGCCACCTGAATTGTAGAGCTCTATATAATCTGTGTGCTGAGACTACTAAAGAATAAATCTCGTGTCTCTCAAAATATGGAGATGAGATCATGACCTCATCACCTACTCCCTAGGGTTAGCCCAAAGCCAGTCCCTTTCATTTATTTTTCCTTCCTCACAGCATAATCACTATCATATAACACATACATAATTTTTAAAAAAGCAACCAAAACTGAATCTGTGATTTTATTGATATAGGGAGTTCCCACTGAAAAAACTTTCTCTTACAATACAAAAGACAAAAAACTCACAAGTTTTGCATTTGTTTGTAATCAGCCCATAATGTCATTATATGCTTGGTCATATCATTCTTGCCTGTATTCATTTAATAAGACATTTATTAAGCATTTATCGTGTGCAAGGGCTTAGCTCGATCACAGTGCCTGGCCTATGGCAAGGCTTAATAAATGTTGATTGATTGATTGCAAGGCACTAAGCTAGGTGTTGTGGAGAAGATAGAGAATAAAACATGGTTCCTGCCCTCAACAACTTTATACTCTAATAATAAATATCTAAATAACTATAATAATGTGATAAATGCATATAAGGGAGGTACAAAATGCCTTGTGTTCAGAGGAAGGAATTCAAGGAAGAAAAAAAAAACCAAACTGGCTCAGGGAAGGCAATAGTATGGTGGAATTTGAGGTGGGTGGGTCCTGAAGGATGGACAAAATTTTAACAGGATAAAATGAGGGTGCAGGCATTCCAGCAGGAGGGAACAACACAAACAAAAAGTAGAGAGGAGGGAAAGTAGGGGGCACATTTGGCTGAAAGATATGTTATATATAGAAGAGTAATGGCCAATAAAACTGGGAAGGGTGGTCTCACAGACTTTTGAGGGGATGATGACTTTTGAAATGATAAGATCATAGATGTTAAAGCTGAAAGGGACCTTGGAGACTCTGTCACTTAATTCGATACCAATTTAAAGATGAGAAACGGCAATATAAAGATGAGAAAACTAAGGCCCAAATAGTTGAAAGTGATTTGCCCAAGGTCACTTCTATAGACAGTGGAAAATCAGGATTAGAACTCAGCTCTCCTGGTGATTAGGCTCATGCTCATACCAGTATATTGTATAACTGGCTCATACCAGTATATCGTACAACTGGGACCAGCCTGTGGAGAGTTAAGAAGTTTGTACTTTCTTAGGGAATGAGAAGCCACTGAAGATTTTTTTTTGAGAGAAGTAACATTATTAGAACTGTCCTCTAAGAAACCTTATTTTGGAAGTAATATGCAGGATGTATTAGAAGAGGAGAGAAATTTAGAGGTAAGTAGTCCAGTTAGAGGCTATTAAAATAGTCCAGGCAAGAAGTATTGAGGATGTAAACAGGGGTAAGATCAAGACTGAGAAGAAAAAGGATGGAATCAATTCAGGATATATTTCAGGGATAAAATCAGCAAGGATTAACCTGACTGAAACGTGTAGGGTGTGGCAGAAGATTGATCATGGGAAACTTTCCTCTGGTTCTTCTAAGATTCTGTGCGTATTTGTGCAATAATCATTTATTTACTATCAACAAGCTTAGAGTTCAAACTCACTTTGGAGATCAACTAGTCCAATCCCTCCATTTATAGATGAAGAAACAGATTAAGTAAAAAGTGACAGGACTCAGTCATCCAGGTAGTTAGCAGCAGAGACAAAGCATGAACTCAAGTCCTCAGAGTATAATGTCCTTTCATACTGTAATAGTGCTGCTTCCACTCTTGCTATAACTGGTCCACCTCCTTTTCTGGGCACATATTTCCTTGAAAAGATCTTTCAATCCATTTCTTTAAAATAAGTCATTGTTGATAATACTCTTTGGCTTACTTAAATTCATCAAATGTCTTTTTTTTGACCTTTGGGTCACCTGAAATTATGACTATTCAGAGATGATGACATTCCATGAGTTATAGTAGGGGAATACTAATGTTAAAAATATTAGTTTCTGGGGCAGAGATTAACTTGGGATCAGTAAAAGCATCACACAATTTCCTAAATGTTATTCAGTTTAATCTCTTCCTATGTAATATCTGTGCATTGGTGGAATAACTTAATAGACAATCTGTGTTCATCATTCACTTTTTTTTCCCAGGCAAACTTCTCTTTTTGGTTCTAATACTGGCTCTGCCATTTGCAATTTCCTAATCTCTAAAATTAGACAGATGGACTAGAAGACCTCTAAAGGCTTTTTTGGCTCCAAATCTATTATCCTATAGTCTATGCCTCCTGAGTTTTACATTTACAATTTGCTAGTAATTGAAAGTTCTTCCTTTTTCAGTCCAGTACTCAATTTAGTACAACGCACAGAGAAAAGTTCTTCATTGATAGTTTGATCTAATAACAGCATAATTTAAAGGGTTAGTAGTTATTCATCCTTTCCAGTGAAACTAGTGATGGTGCCTGGGGATCACAAATGGGAGTTCAGTCTTAAGGAGCAAAATAAAATTATCTGTTCACATTAGAATTTGCTTGACACAGCTGCCAAAGATCTGACCATTCCTGGATCTTTAATACATAAGAACATTTTCCCCCTTTATTGCTTCACTTAGACTATACTCTCAGCTGGTTTCTGATCCTTAGAATCAGAAGGTGATACTAGTTTAAATGAAAGTGGGTCTCGTAACAATTTCTATATAAAAAACTATTTCCTGTTGCTACATCAGACCTTTTGAGGAACAAAAAGCCATAATTCTTTTGATTGCAAGTTCTTTATGAATGGGGTCCACATTCAACTTAATTTAACTCCACAAATATTTACTGAAGATATATTGCATTCAAAGTCTTGTGCTAGATGCCAAGGAATATGACAGTGAATAAG
Organism: Trichosurus vulpecula; assembly: GCF_011100635.1. Lineage (NCBI taxonomy): Eukaryota > Metazoa > Chordata > Mammalia > Diprotodontia > Phalangeridae > Trichosurus > Trichosurus vulpecula. The sequence goes on along the minus strand of NC_050580.1, from coordinate 184,867,192 downwards.
ACTGCATTTCTGTCCTCATGGATGGCATTCTCTATTTTCCTGCAAATTTTTCCCTTTGAAATTCCCAGAACAGTATATCGTACAGCAGGTACTCAATAAATATTTGACATTGCACTTGATTTTGGTATCAGAATGTTCCCTTCTGGATAGGATCATTGTTCTTTACCTGAAATGTTATTTTGGGGATAAAATGAAAAATTGGTTGAATTCGATTAAATTCAATTAACCAAATACTGCATCTTGAGCCTAATAGTTGATGTACATAGACTTTCAAAAGCACAAGACTCCCAAAGAGTCCCAGAAGCCCATGTGGGACTTACACAGCAGCAGCAGATGAGGACAATGGCAAAGGCCTGAAGAACTCCAGCTGTGCCCACCACCCACGTGAGCCGCAGAAAGAGGATCACCCCAAAAATATTCTGTAGACATGGAAGGTACACACCCATGAAAGTACCCATTTGGGGACTCTGGAAAGAAAGGTGTAGAGAAGAAAAAAAAAAAGTTAAATGTCTATCTAGGAGAGAAGATGCCCTTTCCCTTTAATGCCCAAGATATGTGATCCTTACCCACCATCACAATTTCAACAGCATAAATAATAGGATAAAGAGTTCCTTGGGAAGAATATACATAAATATATATATATATATATATATGAAACCCATACCTTACAGATGAAAGGTACCCTACCTTTTATTACACATAGGTACTTGGTCCCAAATAAAAATCTATAAGTTTTATCGATGGGTCCTTTATAATTTCACATCGCCTGCTTCTCAGAGCTATGCAGTTCCTCTCCAAACAGAGATCACCTCCATGTGATAATGGAATAATGACTCAGGTAGAAGGGCTCTTTCCCTTAGCACTACTTAATCTCCATTAGTATTTGGCAAGAAATCCTCAAAAGCAGCCAATAACATGAAGGTTTGGAGGCACTTCCTGTCTTCAGAGAGTTGAACAACAATATAAGTTAAGTTATGTGTTTTTCATGTTCTTATCTTAAGTGAAACGGATCGTTGGTTTTTTTAAAAGTCAGAGACAGATGGTGTAATCTAACAAACCAGGGGATGTAAGATTTCTTCTCTTGTACTATCCTGATAGTCTCTCCCTTTCCTATAGGCAGGGTGTCTTTTATACACTTGTTATATCCTGGGGCCTCACCTTGGTGGGCTTCTTTTTCCCTTCTGTAATATTCTCTGCTTCTTCATGCTCCTTTGCTCCTTGTGTCAAATTAGTATAATTAGCCATGCGATTAAGCAGTGAAGACACTTTTGGCCTAGTGTCCATCTCTTCCTACCAAGTGAGGGAAAGGCAGGTAATATGTAATTAGAAATAGTGATAAACATCTAAGTGAATAGCAGAGTAACACAAGGCCTAGAAAACTATAAATTAAGAAAATACTTCATAGATTAATTATTCCAAAAAGTTTACCTTTTCCCTCCCACAACAGGTAGAGGACCACAAATGCAAATCATAGGACATGAATATAAGTACCATCTTTTTTAAAAAAGACTAAATCAAATGTATTTTGTGATGGCCTTTCAACTTAGCCTATAGCCTGGGAAAAAAAATCATGTCACACATCAATGCAAGATTATATAGCCTAGTAAGAATACTGAAAATATGACTATTGACTGTGGCACTGTTTTTGAGTTGCTAACATTCCTGGCAATCAGATTAGACCTATCCATCACTTTAAGAGATTAGGTCTATAAAAAGGTTTTTTGGTTGATTTCGCTTTTCTTAAAACCTCAGTCTGTCTCCTGAAGGTGGTTGAGAGAAAATGGCCCTTTACAGAAAGCAGCATTGAAACACAATCGTCACTTGCTCAAAGTCAGCCAAAGGCAATGCTGGCTTGATATCTAGGCCAGAGCTCTACAGAGCCTTCCAGAACGAGCTCTGTTGTCTTTGTTGGGAAATGGATAGACGATTAGATTAGAATTATCGGCATAACTCTGCTTTCTGTGGTGATCTTTTTCTGATGTTCCTGAAACAGGTTTTCAAATTGACACAAATTGTGTTGCTTTGTACACAGGAGGAGAGATGGCATGGTATAGAGGGCTGGCCTCTGACATAAGCTACTTATATAACCATTGGCAAGTCACTTAAACTCTCGGGGATCCAGGCAGTCCCCTAAAACTATAAATTAAAGACAAACTTCTGATTTATAAAATCAGGTGAAAGAAGTTTTCATACTGAGAGTTCTACGAATTGATGAAATCTCAGTTATCAACCCCAACCCCACAAAAAGTACTATGGAAAGAGCTCCAAATGAACCATTTAGGTACTAATTGATCATTATCATAAGAGTCACACCTGAGATTTCTGGATGTTTTTACTCTTCAAGCAGAAATTTGGCTAAGTCAATCACTCATTTTAACTTAGACTGTATGATGCATTAAATTATTAGCTATAATGATAAATTGAAATTTTAATCAACCATATCATTAAATTATGCAACTGTCATTGTTTATTGCCAACTAACGGGATAGGAAATACTAGAGAATTCTTCCCAGTGTTCTCATAGAAGCTCCATAACTAACTACACAGCAGTTTCTATCTCTAGTTTTCTGTCAACTATTACCTCAAAGAGTGCCAGGTTTCTGTCAAAATATTCATCCCCCTCTTCAAAATTGGAGTTGTTGAGATAAGCATTTCGAGCTTTCTTATGCCCATCATCTGTTTTAAAGAAAAAAAAAAAAGTGAAAAAAACCTAATGAGTTTCTTAGTGGGATTCAGATGCCACAGGTATACACCGGCAAGTTAGTGCAACTGCTGTGACATGTAAAACATATTTCCTAATAAGAAACAGTGGTGAGCAAGTTCTTATTCAAGGATGCCAAAGATCAGAGAATAGGATTTTTCCTCGGATAATGAGAGTACATAAGAATCAAGTACTGAACATAAATCACTCCAACGATTCTCCAGGCAGCTGTTGGGAAGACCCTCAGAAAATGAAACCTCAGAGACCCATCATCCAGTCACCTACGCGGTAACAACAGCCATCTCACATTTGCACAGTGCTTTAAGTTTTACAATGTGCTTTCTTCACAACAGTCCTATGAATTTGCTAGTTCAAGTATTATCCCCATTCTTGAAGGGAAGGTGAAGAAAGGGAATCAGTATTATATAGTACCTCCTATGTGCCAGGCACTGTGCTAAGTGCCTTTATAAAAATCTCATTTGATCCTCACAACAACCCTTTGAGGTAGGTACTATTATTATTATTCCCATTTTATAGTTGAGGAAACTGAGGCAGAGATTGAGTGATTCGTCCAAGGTCACATAGCTAGGAAGTATCTGAGGCCGGATTTGAACTCAGATCTTCTTGATTCCAGGTCCAGCATTCTATTGTAACTTGTCTCTGTTGCAGATGAAAAAACTGAGGCCCAGAAACACAACTAGTAAGTGTTGCAGTGAGATTAGAATCTGGCTCTTTCCACACATCATATTGCTTGCTCTGTGTCATCCTTAATCATCAAGCTTTTGATGATCCCTACAATGGGACGTGTGAGGCACTGTGTTAACTATGGCTAACTTTATCCTGTTATTACTGGTGGGCAAAAATCTTTTGTCTCAGATTTAAGTCACTTAACAACAAATTACTTTTTTTAAAAAATAATCCCAGGTTATATCCTTAAAAAAAAAAATTTGTGATACCCCCAGGACTTTACATAACAAATCCATGCAGAAAAACACATACTAGGCTTCAAAGAGGCCTATGAGTTTATTTACAACAGCAATACACTATACAAACATTATCTCATTTGAGCCTTAAAATAGCCCTGGGAGGTACAATCAGGTATTTTGCCCAATTTGGCAGAGGATGCTAATGAGCCTTAAAAAAAGGGGGGGGGGGCAGCTTGGTGGCACAGTGAGTAGACCACCGGCCATGGAATCAAGAGGACCTGAGTTCAAATGTGACCTCAGACACCTGACATACTACCTGTGTGACCTTGAGCAAGTCACTTAACCCCAATTGCCTTGCCTTCCCGCCCCCCAAAAGATGCCACTGAGCCTTAAAGGGATCTGTCCATAGTCACACAGCTAGTTAAGTCACAGACATATTTCCTGACACCAAGCCCAGGCTCTTTCCCCTTGCTTTGAGATTCTTCCCATATTCTTTTTATTCCACACTGAAATGGAAGATTTTCTCACACAGCCAGTTTAAATGCCAGTCTGTTTATACTTCTGTATCAATGGTACGCTGACTTTAACCAAACTACTACTTCCTTAGGTAATAAAATATTATGTACATTTTGCCACTGAGTGATGGAAGAAAATCAGTCCTAGTATTAGGCTGACAGCTCTGTTCAAGGTTACCCCACATTACCAGTCCCCAATGTTCAACAACTTTCTAAAATTTTTGCCAGCAGGATAAAGTTAAAACATCTCAATTTTGCCATTCTTTAATCTTTATACACTATACTTCTCACCTAAATCAACTTCTCCTTTAATATTTCACTTCCATGAAGTTATGTCTCATTGTCCCAATCTATCTTATTTCCTTCAACAGACTGCCTCCTTTTAAATCACCACACCCACTTATCTTCAATCTTTCTGCCTATTAACTGCTTCCCTATTGCCTACAAACATACCTGTCTCCAACATCTTCAAAAAACCCTCCCTTGCAGTTTTCAGACAAAGAAGTTGAAGCTGTCTATAGTCATATGGAAAAATGCCTTAAATCAGTATTGATCAGAGAAATGCAAATTAAAACAACTCTGAGGTACCACCTCACATCTATCAAAGTGGCTAATATGACAAAAAAGGAAAATGTTAGATGTTGGAGAGATTGTGGAAAATTGGGACACTAATGCATTGCTGGTGGAGTTCGAATTGATCCGACCATTCTGGAGAGCAATCTGGAACTATGCCCAAAGGGCTATAAAATTGTGCACACTCTTTGATACAGCAATATCACTGATAGGTCTATATGTCAAAGTTATCCAAAAAAAGGGAAAAGGACCTATTTGTACAAAAATATTTATAGCGATTCTCTTTGTGGTGGCTAAGAATTGGAAATTGAAGGGATGCCCATCAATTGGGGGAATGGCTAAACAAGCTGTGACATGATTGTGATGGAATATTATTGTGCTATAAGAAATAGTAAGCAGGATGGTTTCAGAAAAACTTGGAAAGATTTACATGAAAATGCATAGTGAAGTGAATAGAACCAAGGGAACATCTATGTTGTACACAGTAAGAGTAATATTGTTTAATGTAGAATTGTAAGGGACTTAGCTATGCTCGGCAATACAATGATTTAAGACAATCCCAAAAGACTGATGGTGAAGCATACTATCTGCCTCCAGAGAAAGAACTGTTAATTGAATAGAAACTGAAGCATGATATTTTTCACTTTCTTTCTTTCTTTTTTTTCTTTTATTTGAGTCTTCTTGTACAAAACGATTAATATGGAAATGTTTTACATAAGTGCACATGTATAACCTATATCTGATTGCTTACCATCTCAGGGAGGAGGGAGAGGGAGGGAAGGATAGAATTTGAAACTCAAAACTTTAAATAAAAATGTTAGAAATTGGGAAAAAAAACCTTCCTTGATCTTTCCATCCCCGCTATCATCCTCTATCTCTTCTTCCCTTTGTGGCAAAACTTGAAAAGGACATCTACAGTTGATGCCTCCATTTCCTCTCCCCTCAGTCTCTTCTTAACCCCTTTCAATCTGGCTTCACCATTCCACCAAAACTGCTCTCTCCAAAGTTACCAGAGATCTACTAAATGCCAAATCCAACGGCCTTTTCTTAACCTTTAACCTTCTTAAACTTTCTGCAGCCTTTGATACTGTCAATCACCCTCCCTTTTCCCTGATACTGTATTCTCTCTAGGTTTTAGAGAAATCACTCTTCTGGTTCTCCTGCTATCTGACCTTTCCTTCTCAGCCTCCTTTGCCGATTCCTCATCCAGGTCATACTCCAGAGGGTTCTATCCTGGACCCTCTTCTTTTCTTTCTCTATACTACTTTATTTGGTGATCTCATCAGCTCCCATGGATTTAATTGTCATCTCTTTACTGATGAGCTCTACCTGTCTAGCTCTAACATTTCTGCTGTCCTCCAGTCTCACAACTTCAAGTGCTTTTCAGACATCTCAAACTGGATTCCAGAAGACATCTTAAACCCAACATGTCAAAAAAAGAATTCATCATCTTTTCCCCTAAAACCTCTCCCCCTTCCAAACTTCCCTATTACTTTCAAGAGCACCACCATCCTCTCAGTTTCCCAGGCTCATAGGAGACCTAAGGGTCGTCCTGGACCCTTCACTATCTCTTACCCTCCATATCCAAGCTATTGCCAAGGCCTATCAATTTCACCTTTGCAATATTGCTTGAATACGCCCCCTTCTGTCCTCTGAAATTGCCACCACTCTAGTGGTGGCCCTCATCACTTCATGCCTGGACTATTGCAATAGCCTGCTAGTGGTCTGCCTATCTCTCTCCCCACTCCAATCTGTCTTCTATTTGGCCACCAAAATGATTTTCCTAAAGTTCAGGTCTCATCATGTCACCTCCCTACTCAATAAACTCCTGTGGCCCCCTATTGCCTCCAGGACTACATATAAAATGCTTTGTTTGGCATTCGAAGCTCTTCATAATCTAGCCCTTACCCCTAGTCTTCTTATACTCTATACCATTCCCCCAATACTCTTTGAACTGGTGAAACTGGCCTCCTAGCTATTCCATGAACAAGACTCTCCATCTCTTGGCTCTGGCATTTTCTCTGGTTATTCCCTATGCCTGGAATATGCTTCCTCCTCATCTTCATCTCCTGGCTTCCTTCAAGTCCCAACTAGAATCCCACCTTCTACAGGAAACCTTTTCAAATCTCTCTTAATTCTAGTGCCTTCCTTTTGTTATTTTCCCCCATTTATCCCATAAGCTTGTATGTACATAACTGTTTGCTTGTTGTCTTCTCCACTAGATTGTAAAATCCTTGAGGTCAGGCACTACTGCTAGCCTTTCTTTGTATGCTCAGTGTATGCACAGTGCCTGGTACATAGTAGGCAGAGATGAGGAAGGAGAGCATTCTAGGCTTGGAGAATAGCCAGAGAAAATGTCTGATTACTGTATTGGTAATTAGGGTGGGACTTTTTTACTGTTTTCTCTTTTGAAGCACTGTTGTAATCAAGTGCCTTTGATGAGTCTGGCCTTTGTTTCTTTGATTAAATCGGGAGTCTTTGATGACCTGCTTACCTCAAGGGAAAGCCTAGTTCACACAGGTTTGAGTCCTGTGGTTGTGATGCCCTTTGACCCTGAACAGGGTATATAGACTCAGAGGTTAGTATTTTGTTTGGGGCTCACTCACTGGAAGAGTGTAGTGTGATTTGATCAGATTATCCTCTGGGTAGCTGCTGGAGCCCCTGGCTTTGAAAACCCAGATGTTGGTGCTTCTCCCTCTAGTAACTGTACATGTATTGTTATGGTCAGATAGAGAGAAGCCTGTCTATTTATTTGTGTTATTTTGCTCTGTTCATAATTTCTGCTTGTAATTTCTGTTTGTAGTTTCTGTGAAGGTCAGAGTGCTGACTTTTTCCCTTGGACTAAGTGAATGATATATGTATGTTTGATTAAAGTGAGATTATTAACTCCTTGAAGTCTCTTTCCCTAGAAAAGCATATCAAAGAACCTGTGCTAGCAGCCCTCCTGTGTGCTGGTGTTGTTGGCCTTATGCCCCCACAGCAGCTGCTAGCAACATTGTTGTTACAATGATGGAGAGAAAATTAATGATGCAGATTAAAGTTAAGAGTGCTGTGTGTACAGTCTTTTCCTTCCTCTTTTTGGAGAGCTGATTGTTAAATATTTACCAGCACATCTCTCCTATGATGTGCCTAAGTTAGGCAAAAAGATAAACAAGTGAAGTAGGCTTGCGGTAGCAGCAAGAGAGGTGTTCAGGAATATGTTTCCAAATGAAATTGGGAGGATATTCCTAACCTCTGATTCTATAAAGCAAGTATGGAGAAGGTATCTGCAATCAATGCTATTTATATACTTAAATGTATTTGCATATATATGTATTATACTATGTGCATATGTATATATACATATTATAGACTTAATATAAATGTGACACTCTTAGAATCAGACTCCCTCAGAGTCAAGTCTACATATCTGTAGTACTATATGCATACTACAATAATATGGAAATATGTGTGCACATAAATGAAATATATTTGTATATTTTCATATAAATATATGGATTATATTTTCATATAAATTTGTATCTTGATATAAACATATGACATGTATGTATATGATATATGCATATATCATATATATATATACATATGAATAGAAAGAGTATTAATTTATGGAGACCTGAGGGTAAATGTAAATTTTGATATTGTGACCATTGGCAAATCACTTCTGACCTCCAGTTTCCCCATCTGTAAACTACGGATGTCATAACACTTCAACCCCTGTTCTATTTGGAACCATTTCCTCCTCTGTTAAGCAAGAGGATTGGATTCTGAGGTCTCTCAAAGCTCTAAATCTATGATCCTATAATGAATGTAGGTTATAATTTTTTTATATAGTTTACAATTAATTTCCTCACAACTATCCTATGAGGTAGGAAGTGAAAATGTTATTTATATTTTACAGATGAAGAATAGCATCTGATCATAAGTTTTACAGAGAGGAATCCAACCACGTCACTCTACAATTCAACAGACTCCAGCGGCTCCCTGTCACCTCCAAGATCAATGTAAAATCCTGTTTGGCTTTTAAAGTCCTTCATAACCTGGCCCCTCTTATCTTTCCAGACTTCTTGCACCTTCTTCCGCTACAAATAACCTGTGATGCAGTGACACTGGGCCTCTTGCCATTCCTTGAACAAGATCCTCTATCTCCCAACTCTGGGCATTTCCATTGACTATCCTCCATGCTTGGAACTCCCCCCCTTCTCACCCCCACCTCCTGGATCCCCTGGCTTCCTTCAAATCATAGCTAAAATCCCATCTCTATAAGAAGCCTTCCTTGATCCCCTGTAACGTTAGTGCCTTTCCTTTGCTGATCATGCCCAGTTTATCCTGCATGTACATAGTTATTTGCATGTTGTTTCCCTCATTAGCCTGTATGCTCCTTCAGAGCAGGGACTGTCATTTGCTTTTTAATAAATGCTTTATGGCTTGACTTTTCCATCACAGCACATGGTGTCTCACTGTTATGAAAAATTTGGTATATGTTAAAATAAATTGGAATGGGTACACGTTGGAAGAGATTTCATTCTACACTGCTTTTCACTCTTCTGGTATTTTGTCTCTCTCATCTGTTTTCTTTTTCACTTCTTTTTCCTATCTAGAAATAAGTATATCATTAGATTATGAATCAGAAGGGACTTTAAAGTTCACCCCTCTGCACTTTACACATGAAGAAACTGAGGTTCAGAGAGAAAATGAGGCTCAGAGAGATAAAACCACTTGCCCAAGGTCACACAGTAGAACCAGAATTTGAACTGAGGTCTTCTGATTCCAAACCCTGTACCCTTTCTACGGTACCACAGTATCCTTCCAATATCAAGTACACTAAAAAGAATATGAGATATGATAGGAAGTACCTTTAGAAAAAAATCCCTCTGAGGTGGTTTATCATTCTCGTGGAATATTATTATGCCATTAAAAATGACAAATATGAAGAATATAAAGAAAAATGGAAAGATGTATATGAAATGATAGGAAGCAAAGAAAGCAGGAATAAAAGAACACCACACAATACACTCACGGACCAGAACAACAACAAAACTTTGAGGACAAAAACAGAAAAGGGACAGTAAAAAATAATTAATATTATTATTCTGATAGAGTTTATGTTATTCTAAAAATGTAAATTTTTTCTCACTATATGGGTGGGAGGTACAGCAGATCTGATCTGACCAGACTCGTCATATAGTATCTTTCAAAGGTTTTACAAATATTTGTCTTTCCATTTTAAAGATAGAAAAGGGAAGTAGCAAGGGAAGTTTTCAAGAGGCTTTTCTAATGTCTAAGACCAGCCACAGAAGGAGGTAAGGGCAATAGCATTTTACTGAAATTGTTGCAGAGAGAAACTTATCTTCTCCCTTACCCTGTTAATCTACCAGTAACAGAACCTGAGTATCATTTTATCTATCTATCTATCTATCTATCTATCTACCTATCTCTGTAGATATGTGGTCATACTTTGTTTTAATGTGCTTCACTTAACTGTGCTTTACAGATATTGCATTTTTTACAAATTGAAGGTTTGTGGCAACCCTGCATCGTGTAAGTCCACCAGCACCATTTTTCCAACAGTACTCGTATCTCTTCTCTGTCACATTTCGGTAATTCTCACAATATTTCAAACTTTTTCATTATTATTATATCTATTATGGTGATCTGTGATAAGTGATCTTTGATATTACTATTGTAATTATTTTGGGGTGCCACAAACTGCATCTATATAAGACGGCGAATTTAACTGATAAATGTTGTGTATGTTTTGACTGCTCCACTGACAGGTCATTCTATCTCTCTCCCTCTCCTCAGGTCTCCCTATTCCTTGAGATACACAATATTGAAATTAGGCCACTCATTAACCCTACAATGGCCTCAAAACATTCAAGTGAAAGGAAGAGTCAACTGATGTGGCAAACTTCATTACTGTCTTATTTTGAGAAATTGCCACAGTCACCTCAACCTTCAGCAACCACCACCCTAATCAGTCAGCCACCATCAATATGGAAGCAAGACCTTCCACTGGCAAAAAGATTATGATTCACTGAAGGCTCAGATGCTGGTTAGCATTTTTTAGCAATAAAGTATTTTAAAATTAAGGTATGTAAATTATTTTCGACATAATACTGTTACACACTTAATAGACTACAGTGTAGTGTAAACATAACTTTTATATGCCTCAAAAATTTGTGATTCACTTTATTATAATATTCACTTCATTGCAGAGGTCTGGAACCAAACCCACAATATCTCCGAGGTATGCCTATGTGTGTGTATCTATCTATCTATAGAGAGATCTAAGTCTAGATATCTCTTGATTGATACACAGATATCTACATATAGATACCTCCAGTGGTGGGATTCAGCTGGTTCGCACTAGTTCAGTAGAACTGGTACCTAATTTTAGGTTGAGTTCAGGGAACCAGTTGTTAGCAGGGGTGGGTCCTGTGCCCACCACAGTTCCGTGGAGGACAGGTTGTTAATTCATTTAAATCCCACCACTGGATATCTCTCTATATAGAAAGATATAGGTATAAATACATATGTACATATTCATACCAATATAAAAATAGACATAATATTGATTAGATATATAGAGATAGAGAGAGAGATAGAGAGATCTAAGGGTTCTGTAAATAATCCTAAGTCTTTTTTCTCCTACATCTTGAAGAGCACCTGCCCTTCCCCTGCCCAAGCAATCATCATATTTCCTATTTTCAGTTTTGCCTTTTTACTTTGTGAATTATTATGGCATAATTTAAATGGAAGTATTGCTTTCTCTTTGACATCATTTTTCAAAGGCTTGTTTCATTGTAATAAGCAATTTTACATTGTTGTAAGTCCACCATTCTCTTCATTCTCTCCAAAAACAACAAAAAAATACGTTTCCATTAAAGTCAATTGAAAAGCAATGGCTAGATACTCTCTAGTTGATGAGTATGTGGCTGATTTCAAATGAACCCAAACCTAATTTTCTACTGTGCCTCTAAAGAAAAACAGAAAGTGGCCTTTATGAAATATAAGAAGCTCTATAATTTTTTTTAAAAGTCATGCTCAATCACCGAGGGACAAAGAGTTAAACAGAAGCAGCATCACAGAATAGAAAAGAACACTGGATTTGAAGTCAAAGGACCTTGGTTTGGATCTTATTTACTGTTTAACCTTAAGCAATTCACACGATTTCTCTGGGCCTCAGTTCATCATCTGTAAAATAAGAGGGTTGGCCTGGATGGCCTCTGGAGGCCCTTCTAGCTCTAGAATGCTAGAATTTGAATGACAGCCCATCTAAAAATAGCTTTCTTAGACATAGAAAGATAACAGGAAGTGGTCAAAAATGGTCTACACCTCTAAAAAGAGAAACCTATAGCAACTCCATTTTATTGTTTTATCTTCTTTCCTTACCCAGCTAATGTTTGGGCTGTTTAAAAAGACATGATTACATATTAAATAGGAAAAATTACTGAGTCCATTGTCTAATGGAACAACTTTAGAAATGTCCCTTAAAGTCTCACTCCCCATTCCTCAGCAATCATTTTGGCTCAGAATCACTAAGCTAGTACTTTTTTTTTTTGAGGGGGGAAGGCAGGGCATTTGGGGTTAAGTGACTTGCCCAAGGTCACACAGCTAGTAAGTGTGTCAAGTGTCTGATGCTACACTTGAACTCAGGTCCTTCTGACTCCAGGGCTGGTGCTCTACTCACTGTGCCACCCAGCTGCCCCTAAGCTAGTACTTTTACCTGTCTTGGCATGGACCTTGTTGGCTAGGAAATATTTCTTAAGATGATCTTAATCATAGTCAGCTTCAAACTTAACTTCCTTCTTTTGAAACCTCACTCTGCTTGCTACATACTTCTATAAATGATCCCGCTGGCAGCTTTACCCTTCCATCTTTTGAGTTTTCCCTTAGCCCATCCCTGGGACTTGTGGAAGAGGCATGGTGAGTCACAGGAGAAACAACAGTTATAGGGAAAAGACTGTACCTTGCTGTCAAAAAACAAAAAAAAAAGAAGGAATGAAAGGGACTATTATAAATACAATTTGACATGTGATGTTTAGCAAGTGAATTGGTTCTTCATCTAATAGGGCTAAGCTACCCCCAAATAGGAACATCACAGACAGCTATCAAGACTTGTATTGCCAATCACTGAGGCCCCTTTAGGGAGAAAATACCAGGATACATGAAAAGCCCAACAATAACTATCATTGACTTTTATCTAGCAACTGCAGCCCCTAGATTTCATAGTTCTTTAAATAATCATTCTCTTAGGGATTATGATCCTACAGCTGCAGCAGTCCCTTACAAGGCAAAGAATACAATAATCACACCATGTCAGCCCTACTCTCGGGGAGTCATTACAAGGGAGAGGATAGTCTACCGCAACAAACATAGGTCAGTTATTCAAAGTGGAGAGATGGAATTACCTGAGAATTGGCCAGAAGACTGATTAAGTGCTCCAAATGGTTAGGAGTTTTATGCAACTGTTAGTAACCAAAAGCGATTAATGTCTGGGGTTTACTCTTTCATAGGAAAGGCAGTATCATCTACACATTTGGCCAACACTAAGGAAACAGAAAACGCTCCTAAAACATACACATACACCCTAAAGTTTATCTGCAGTTTACCCAATATCATGCACCAGTGATGTGTATGGCATTGTGCCTACTCCTCAAGTCTACTGGGTTAGCAATAGACAAGTCCTCTTTCCCCTCTTCAATGTGCCTTCGTTTTATATTTACTAGGAAACTAATTTAAGCTATTTCTTGAAAAGCCTTTCATGGATTTATGTTCCTGAGATAGAGGCAATATGATGTCCAGTTTGTAAGTATGGAAAAATCTTAGGATCAAATAGAAAAAAAAGAATCATTCTTACATTGAAAAATTAAAACATACAAGTATTTTGATATATATACATGTATATGTATATATGTATATGTATATATATATATATGTATACACACACACATACATATAGTTCTTGGCCCATAAATACACGTGCATAAGTCCACTAATATTTAATTTTTAAATGGAAAATACTGTAAACATTAACCTTTTCTCACAGAACCCCTGCCCCATCACACAGAACATCAGGTTTCTAAATACCACCATTTAGGAACTGCTGCAGGGCAAGAATCTCAAGGGAAATAATGAAAAAAATTAGGAAGAGAGGAGGTTTATCAATACGGGATCTCATACAATACTATAATGCAGAAATCATCAGAATGATTTGATACAGGTTAAAAATTTGAGAGGTCACCAGTGGAATGTATCAAATATACAACATGCAGAAGAAAACAAAGCTAATATGCAATAAACTCAAAGACTTCAGCTACTGGATTAAGGACTTACTATCTGGAAAAAAAACTGCTTAGAAAACTGGAAAGCAGCTTGGCAGATACTGGGTTAAAGAAAAACTCATACCATGTACTAAGGTAAAGTTCTAAATGGATATATGACAAGTATTATAAGGGTCATTTCCCAGTTGATAAAGGGTCAATGGATTTGAACTTTTCGTTTTCAAAGGAAGAAATCCAAGCTATCAACAGCCATATGGAAAAATTACTCCAAATAACTAATTAGAGAACACAAAAACTAAAGCAAAGTCTGAGATTCCACGTAGCAAATTGGCAAAGTTGATTAAAAAAAAAGAAAATGCAACTGTTGGAGGATTTGTGGAAAAAGGCACATTAATACACTGTTGGTGGACTTCTCAATTGGTTTAGTCATTTTAGAAAGCCATTTGGAACTATACTCAGTTACTAAACTGTACATATTCTTTGGCCCAGATATTCACACTAAGCAATATCCCAAAGAGATAAAAGAAATGGGCAAAGGACTCATGCTTACAAAAACATTTATGGCAACTCTTTCATTACTGGCAAAAAACTGCAAACTAAGGGGGTGCTCAACAATTGGGGAATGGCTGAAAAACTTACGGTATATGAATGTAATGGAATACTATTGCATCATAAAAAATGATGAAAAGAGATAATTTCAGGAAAATCTAGGAAGACTTGTATGAACTGATAGAGACTGAAGTGAGCAGAACTAGAACAATTTATACAATAAATACAATGCGATGACCAATTACAATTTTAAGTGGGAGGCATGAAGATGATGTATGCTCCCTATCTCCTGAAAGACAGGTGATGGACTCCAGATGCAAAAGTAGATACATTTGTGGACACACCCAATGTGGGAATTTGTTTTGTTTGACTGTGTATTTGAAGCAAGGGTTTTGTTTTTCTTCTTTTTTCAATGGGGAGGGGGGGGAGGCAGAGCAAGGTGAGAGGAGAAAAAAAGAGTTGTTTAAACTGAAACTATTTCCAAAATTAAAATTTTGAAAAAGAACACCATTCAAGAAAAATTGCCCTAGAGATACCACCATACTTATATGTAGAGTTTTACAGTTTTTAAAACACTTAGAATCTATGATCTCCTTTGATCCTTAGAAACACCCTGTGGGGGAGGCAGAGCAAGACAGCTCCCCATTTTAAAGACTGGTAACCTAAGCTCTGAGGGGAGAAGAGACTAAAGTTAAATGACTGATAAATAGTAGAGGCAGGATCCAAATTCAGGTCTTCTGACTTTTAATTCAGTGCGTGGAAAAGAGATGGTACCAACTTTCTAAAGTCCAGAGATATGTTTAAACCAATTTGTATGACATATACATTTGCTTAACAATGTGTTCCCTGAACAAAAAATGAGAAAATAAGGAAAAGGCACTAGTATCTTAGTTTTTACGTCAAATTCTGAGACTTTTTAATAGAAATAAAGAATGTATCAGCTGTATCCTCCACTTCGCACACTTTCTGTATATCCAGGGGAGGGGAACCTGTGACCTCCTAGGTCACCGGGTACAGCCTTTTGACTGAGTCCAGGTTTTACAGAACAAATCCTTTTATTAAGGGGATTTGTTCTGTAAAGTTGGGATTCAGTCAAAGAGCTGCACTTGAAGCCCTAGAGGGCCACATGTGACCTCGAGGCTGCATGTCCCCCACCCCTGAATCCCAACCTTTCTCTGTGAATATCCAAAAAGGTACTAGTTCTGAAATCCTGCTAATTTTCCCCCAATTTCACCATGCCATCCTTCTTGGAATAGAATGGGAAACATAAATAGCTAAGGATTGTTTAAGATAATGTTCTTTATAAAACACTTTCAAACATTAAAATGAAAGTACCTAAAACAACAACAACAATAAAACACCCATCAAATAGTCACAAAGTAAGGCAGTTGCAAAGTTCAGGATATCATGCAGTACTTGTCTTCTCCCCTTCTATTTGGAACAACCAACAATAGACTCCTTTTAGGATTATATTGGAACAAAGGAATTCTAACTCCCACAATTTTCTCTCTAACTATAGACTCTGGAAAAAGATCACTAACGAACTGGTTTTCTAAATATAGACAAACTGAGGCTTAACAACCAAGGTGCAAGATGATCTCCAAGAACCCTTACTAAATGATGGCTATGAAAGCAATAAAGTTGGAAATGGTGAGAAAGGAAAGAAAGAAGAAAAAAAGAGATTTAGTGAGGGAACTCAATTCACAAGTTCTCAAACGTCCAGGTTAGTATAGGCAGGGAGGACCATAGAGAGAAGGTGGTCCCCTCAGCAATACTGTACCTAGCAGCTGGCTGTGTTCTCCTGTGATGGAGTTCTGACTTGGGTCTGAAAAACAAACAATCAAAAAGAAAAGGAAAAATGAATGACAAAAAGAAAACAAAGAAATGAGCAAATGTTAATAACCTCCCCCAAAATACATTAACAAAATAAAACAAAGTCATGGAAAGTCTGAATGTTACAATTGTTTCTCAGTTAAAAAAAGAAAAGAAAAATGAGTTGAGATTGAAAGTAAATGACTAGACCAACCCTCTGGAGGTCAGAGGATATGAAAAAAGAGTTTTCCCAAGAAGAATTTCAAACTACAAATAAACATACGAAAACATGCTTCAGAAATGCATATTTAAAAATTCCATTGTTTCACTTCATACCTCGCGCAAAATGGCAAAGATGGAAAAACCCAGCAACATTCAATACTTTATTCCCAAATTTTTTAAAATTAAATTAACATCATCAAACATGAACATTTCCACATACAAAGAACAGAAAAAGAGGGTTGAATGTGAAAACACAAATCTCTATTGTTTATTAAAAATCTGTATCATTAACCTCCTACTCTCCCAACTCTTCCCCTACAAAATAAAAACCTTACTTCATAAAACACATATAGTAAAAGAAGACAAATTTACATATTGGTTGTGTCTGAAAAGGTATATCTCATTCTATACCTATAATCCATTAACCGTCTGCCTAGAGATGGAATGCTTGCTTCATTGTCACGTCTTCTGAAGTCATGATAGGTCACTGTACAAATTGTTCTCCTGATTTTGCTTACTTCACTCTGTATTAGTTCATATGAGTCTTCCCAGATTTCTCTAAATACTAACCCTTGGTCATTCCTGCAGTGAAGTAATACTCTATTAGTGCCTCAGTTTGTTCAGCCATTCCCTAGTAGGTGGGCACCCACTTTCTTTTGAGGTTGGTTTTTTTTTTTAGCATGACAAAAACCTGCTATAAATATTTTTCTTCCTTTTGTCTTTTCTCTCTTTGGAGCATATGTCAATTGGTCCCTGGGTCAAAGACAATGCACAGACTAATGGCTTTTTGTATACACTTCAATAGTTTTCCAGAATGGCTGGCCCCAATATTTACAGTTACACCAACAATGTACTAGTGCACCTTCACGCTCACTGTCACTCCAGTAACTGCCATTCCTCTTTTAGTCATCTTTGACAATCTGTTGGGTGTGAAATGTAACCTCAGACTCATTTTAATTTGCATTTCTATTGCTGTTAGTGATTTGGAACATTTTTAATATACTTGTTGATATCCTGCATTTCTTTTCTTAAGAACTCCTTTGATGTATTAAGGAATGGCTCTTGTTTATACATCTATAGCAACTGGGAAGAGTCAGTGTTATAGGAGCATTAGGAAGACAGGCATGCTGATACAATGTTGTTAGCCCTGTGAATTGGTCTGACTGTTGTGGTTATCTTTTTGGAGCCATGTAAGAAAAGTGAATAAACTGTACAATTTGAACCCCTCCCCCCTCCAAATATTGTTATTGGGCATTTACCCCTAGTGAGTTAAAAGTAGAAACAAAAGTTCAATATGCACCAATATATTCACAGCAGCACTTTCTGTAGTGTCAAAGGATAAGAAATAAAGTGGGCAACAACAGACAGTGCAGAAATGGCATGTGAATGTACTGATGAAATGTTATTGTTCCATAAGAAGTGACAAACAGGAAAGAGTTCAGAGAAACATGGGAAGACTTGTATGAACTATTGCAGAGTGAACTCAGCAGTACCAAAAGAATATACAGAATGATTATAACAATATAAATGAAAAGATCACTGGCAGGAAAACAAAATCTGACTCATTTCCAAGGTTTTTAAAAAAGGCAATTTTATCTGCATGACATATCACTTTCACTTTCAAATATATCTATTCTAATTAGGGAGCCACTTTTGTAAGAGAAGAGGAAAAAAGAGAAAAAAAAAACATTTCAGCAAAACCAATCAATTTGTTACCTGTTTCTACCAGTATGTGGGCTGTTTGACACCTTTGTCCCTCAAAGATACATTTTCTCAGCTCTTTTCCAGAGCCAAACCTGGATGATGACTATAGTTACGCAGCACCCAGTTTTGGCTTTTTTGTTCTTTCCATTTACATTGCTGTAGTCATTATGTAGGTTGTTTCCCTGGTTCTACATAATTCATTCCAGATGACTTTCCATGCTTTTTTGAATTCTTTTTATTTGTCTTTTCTTATGGCATAGTAATATTCGATTACATTCATATGAGAAGATGCCACCTTCTGCTCCTTTGTAGAGTTCGGATTTACACGTATGGAACAATGCCTATGATGTCAATTTTTTTGAAGGTGCTTCTCAGTTTTAATGAATTTTTTTCTTCTTTTAAAAAACTAGGGCTTTTTGGAGAGAAGAGGGGAAGAAATATGGGGGAAAATCTATGTGATATAAAAAGATATCAATAAAACTACTAAAAATAAAATAAAATGACAATTAGAAAACTGGTGATGATAATGTCTAATAACTGTCATTTACATAGGACTTGAAAGCTTACAAAGCATTTTCCTTACAATTCTGTAAGGATTGTTCCCATTCTACAGATGACAGAACTGAAGCTCAAAGAGGTTGACTGATTCATCCATGGGCCCATAGCCAATTAATGTGTGAGCCAGGATTCCAGCCCAGGCTTACTGACGCCAAGTCTTGTACTCTTCGAACCACACCACACCATGCTGCCTTTGAATGTAATACAGTGATGGCACTAAACCAAGGTCCTAATGCAACAGGTATTAAAAATCACAATCAAAGCACAATTCACCAGTCACTTCTTTGGCAGTCTTAATTGATTTAAAGTTATAATATTAAAGTTAACCAGTCAGACTTGTAGTTTCTCAAAGATAACAACTACTGAGGTACCAGCTGGGGAGGGGACACTAGTTACCCAGATATACCTGGGCACTAAACCTTATATTATTTTCTTGAGAAAGCTCAACAGTACTTTTCACTGGTATTAGAATTATCATAAATTAAAATCAAACATTCAAAAAAGGAGAGTGGGGGAAAGAAACATCATACTTAACCAGAACCTATCAGCAGAAAGAGTTATCTGAGGTATTTTGTACATGGTCTAAGACTAAATGGTGCAAATTCCAAATCCAGAAAGTGTGTAAGGCTACAGTAATGTTCACTAAAGGCCCCCACAGGACTCTAGGAACCCCTTGCTACTTCCCAAGCTTATTTGCTATTTTGATTATCCAAATCTTGTTTCAAGCCCCTAGCAATGTCATTTCTATGCCAGGTTATACAAAGGGCACATGAATCAAAAGGTAAAATGGCATATAATTTAATACAAAAGACAAAGGTAAATAACAAGGAATTGAATTGAGCAGTAAATGTTCTTTATATCCATATGATAATCAAGTTTCCCTCTTTTTATGTCATAGCAAAAGATGGATATGTTAAGTTCAGAATAATAATACTGGTGGTAATGTTTAGGGTTCTATAGTATCAGACTTAACTTTCCTTTCTTCTTGAGAGAGGAAGTGTGGAGGAATGTGGGCACCTTGGTTTCCCTCTTAACTTCAGCTGAGAACAGCAACCATGCCAGATGGTAGGTACCATGTGATTCCTGTCCTGTGTGTTATCAATAATCTTTTCAATGAAAAAGGGCATTGTCCTAGGCAGTGGCAGAGAAACATCTACCCAGTAATTACTGATGTATAGATGTCCATCTACCAAAATTTGATTATTACTAATATTATGAGCTAAAACAAGGGTAAATCTGGAAGTTCATTCTTTCTGGTCTGAATGTGCCCTGAAACTTGACATGCCTGGGAAAATTCAGATTTGGCCACTGGGTTTGGGTAGAATGGGCATTAATATGTGTACATACTATAATATGTGTATATACTATATGCCAAATTGTGCAATCAATTTAACAGTCCTTTTTTGATATATGCCAAAGCACTTTTCTATTGTGTTATCTGAATTAGCTTATCCTGATCTTTCCTGCTTAGATTTGAGGTCATTCCCAGATATAAGCGGGTTTGCCCAATATTGGGAGTGGATAACATTAGTCAAAATGACACTAAATTCTTCCTCATTTATTACTTCATATTTAAAGCCACATAATCCTCAGAGTGATTATAACATTCCTATTCTTTCATACCTTTCATAAATCAAGTTGTTCTTGGCTCATAATAGCACTATTAGTCACAACCCATATTGTGGTTGCAAATGAAAACCAGAAAAGCATAACATAAAACTGAATAGGTGACTCTGAGAACATCATTTCTCTTTTTTTTTTTCTATTACCAGGCAAGCTTACTCTGAAAAATAAAATTTAAAATATCTCATATGGTAAACGTGCAACACCCTTGTGTGCTCAGAATAATTCATCCTAGGTGACTAATAAGGAATACAAATTTTATCTAATTCCTTATATGCCTAGAGGGCCAAGCAAAAAGTCTGTGGATCATTTGCAAGAGAGTTACATAATAAAACCTTTTCAAATGGCTTGATTCAAAGCTGATCTGTAACTCGGTCTTTGGGAGTAGTAGCCTGGGGCACTGAGAAATTAAATGACTAGACCATAGTCACACAGCTAGTATGCATGTGTCTGGAGTTGGGACTCAAACCCAACCAAATCTTTTTGATTTCTAGGACAGTATTTCTCCATAAAAAGCTCAACATTTAATTTCCATAAAGGAATGGCCTTTTCCCGTTCCTTTGGTTTTCACTAAACTTAAATACCTTGCTGGAGAAAACAGGGCCAATCAAGACCGGTAGTATCCTCCAGTTACTAACTGTACAACTGTAGTTGACGAAATGTGATTATAGTTATCTCATTACACAGTGTCTTCACAATCTACAGCAGGTGTTACCAACCAATCTCCACATAAAGATCTCTTGCATTCTTTAAAAAGAGTATGGGATAAATAACATCAATGATCAGCCTACATCTGAAGATTTATTTATCCTCATACTTCTTTGAGTCTATTTAAAAAACAAATCCTAGACATCTGATCTCTAACTTCTTGCCCTGAGGCATTTCCACCTCCTCAAAAGTCAAAGAGGCAGAAACATGAGGACATAAAACTCCAAAGGGCCTATATTGGCCAAATACCAGGTACAAAAGGATTATAAGCTAAAATATGGTGCCGAAGAGTACACATTAAACAGCTTTCTCCTGTCTCTCTAAATGGACAGATTCTCATGTTGGGGTGACTTATACATGCCTTGAACACAAAGCAATAATACTTATATGAGCTAACTAAAAACAACCATGAGTGTAGCACAACACGTACCCAGATTACACATTTTTTTTAAAACTATCACCATTTTACATTTGGTGATTATTTCTCCTGGGCTAACTTGGGGTGAACTTGATAAGACACTTGCAATTTACTGCCCTTGACTAGGTACCTACAAAAAGAAAATGGAGGGAGAGGGTTTAGATCTGTAAGAATGATACTGGAACCCTCTGCGGTTGGCATTGTTTCCAACTTATGAAGTCTTGTATGCCAGCTGTATGTATTCCTTCGAACTGGATTCATCACGCCCCCAAGAAACCTCACCATCAGGAAACTCATCATCCTACAAGACTGCATCAGCCTTGGTACTCACCTCTGATCAGCACCCTCAGAACTCTCTGCCCCTCTGACTGGGGGAGCTGTAGGGAGGAGGAAAGAACCCATCTCAAAGCCTCCTTTTAGAGTGGGCTCCCAGACCACCTATCTCTTCATGTCTCTTTGGACTAGACTCCATCCCGTCCCCACACTGGGTACCTTCTCTCTCTACCCCCCTTTTTAGCTTCAGCTTCAGCTTCCTTTTGCGTTGTCTTCCCCATTAGATAGGAGGCTCCTTGAAGACAGAGGCTATCTTTCTTTTTCATATTTGTAGCCCCAGCACTGGTATTTATCAGTTCAAAATTTGATTTAGAACCAGTTTTACAGAACTAAAGCTCCTTTCAATGCTTAATCATTTAGATTCTACCTTCCCTTAACCTGGTAACTTTATTGTCACCTTAGTTGCTTAAACTATCCCCACACAGGCCTACCTTTCATGGAAACATCTAGCCTGGTGGTTCTTAACTAGGAATAGTTGGCCTTATTTTTAAAATATATTTATAACCATTTCAATATAATTGGTTTCCTTTGTAAGTCCATGTATTTTGTTTTATGCATTTAAAAACAATACTCTGAGATGGGGTCCACAGGCTTCATCAGACTGTCAAAGGAGTTCATGACACAGGAAAGTTAAGAACCCCTTCCTTGAAGGCAGCATGGTATTAGCCTTGGAATCAGAAACACTTGGGTTCACTTTCTACCTAGGCCATATACTGCCTGTGTGACCATGAACAAGACATATAACCCTTGGTGCATCAACGAAACTCCCTAAGACGATAAATTACGGATAAAGAGAGATTCTGCACTGAGGGAAGCAGTTTCCATAGAGCTCCCTATACCAAGGAAATTACAAGTCCAGACCCCATCCCTCCTCTACTCCCTCCAAAAAAATTCAACCAGTCCTGAATTTTACTTCCTTTATAATCAGACTCTGTGCCTCACAAGATGACAACAAATTAATCTGATATCCCATTCCCTATTAGATGTGCTAAATAGGGAACCCTAGAGAGAATTCTCAGAGTTTTCCTTTCCTTTCCAGGTGACATACAAGGCAAGAAGTATTTATTAAGTGTTTACTATGTGCCAGACACTGTGCTAAGTTCTGGGATCCAAATAAAATAAAAATAGAGACTCTTCACTCAAGGCACTTACATTCTAACAGGGGAAGACAACACACAAAAGGGAGATGAGAGGGGGTGGAACATGAAGGAGGATCATGATGTTCTAGTTCATTAAGTTAGAAGTAAGCCTGGGAAGGGAATGAAGCATGGCCAGCCTGGGACCTTTCTCCAAATGGGCAGTGGGATGGGAGGAAGAGAGGTAATAACTTACCAATGGAAGAAAGGTCCTAGAACGGCAGAAAGTATTTCATGGTGACAAGGTAGCACATTCTAAAATGGCTTTAAGTCTAACTTGAAGGAGTGACTATTACATATTTTTTCAGGCTAAATATAAGGGGAATTCAGTGAAATGGTAGGCCAGAGAAAACTGTTTATGCAGAGTAGGTCTTCTACTATTCCTCAAAAAATATACCTATAGGTAACTACCAAGCTATCCACATAGCTAAACAAATGTTCACTCTAGGTCACTAAATCTACCAAATTAATTTGTGGTCACTGAAAACAATAACCCACAGGAATGAAATATTCTAGCTTAGAAAAGTGGAGGAAACAGTATATCACATTCTACCCTATAACTATTGTGGCCACTTTCTTTCTACAAACTCAAGATGCTGCTAGTGATGTTTTCTATAAGGCCTCTTCCACCTTTCTCTTTGGTCTTCTCCTTCCTTAAAAACCTTGTTACTAGCAATACTGTACAATGATCAACTGTGAATGACTTAGCTATTATTCTCAGCAATGCAATGATCTAAGACAATTCTGAAGCACTCATGATGAAAAATGCTATCTACCTCCAGAGGAAGAACTGATGGAGTCTGAGTGCAGATTGAAGCATATTTTTTAAAACTTTATTTTTCTTGGGTTTTTTTTTTGGGGGGGGGGAAGTCTGTGTTATCTTTCATAACATGAGTAGTATGAAAATGTTTTGCATGACTGCACATGTATAATCTATATCAAATCACTTGCCTTCTCAATGAGGGAGGAAGGAAGAGAAGGGAAGAGGAGGGCAGGGAGAAAGGGAGAGAATGTGGAACTCAAAATTAAAAAAAAAAAACATGTTAAATTTTTTTTACATGTAATTGGAAAAAATAAAATATTGGGGGGGGGTGGAACTTTGTTACTTTTTAGGTCTAGATCCTGAGTAGACTACATGTGATTTAGAAGTGAAATGACGGCATATGATTTTACCTCAAGAAATTTCTTAGTTATGTATTTGTAGTATTGTCTGTCTTTCCAACCTGTGCCGTTCCATTTGCCCCCTCCCAAACAGTGAATTACACATAGTATGCACTTAGTATCTGTTGAATGAAGCCATTTCAAGAAATACTATCCTGAGTAGACTACATGTGATTCAGAAGTGAAATGATGGCATATGATTTTACCTCAAGAAATTTCTTAGTTATGTATTTGTAGTATTGTCTGTCTTTCCAACCTGTGCCGTCCCATTTGCCCCCTCCCAAACAGTGAATTACACATAGTATGCACTTAGTATCTGTTGAATGAAGCCATTTCAAGAAATACTATCCTGAGTAGACTACATGTGATTCAGAAGTGAAATGATGGCATATGATTTTACCTCAAGAAATTTCTTAGTTATGTATTTGTAGTACTGTCTGTCTTTCCAACCTGTGCCGTCCCATTTGCCCCCTCCCAAACAGTGAATTACACATAGTATGCACTTAGTATCTGTTGAATGAAGCCATTTCAAGAAATACTATCCTGAGTAGACTACATGTGATTCAGAAGTGAAATGATGGCATATGATTTTACCTCAAGAAATTTCTTAGTTATGTATTTGTAGTACTGTCTGTCTTTCCAACCTGTGCCGTCCCATTTGCCCCCTCCCAAACAGTGAATTACACATAGTATGCACTTAGTATCTGTTGAATGAAGCCATTTCAAGAAATACTATCCTGAGTAGACTACATGTGATTCAGAAGTGAAATGATGGCATATGATTTTACCTCAAGAAATTTCTTAGTTATGTATTTGTAGTACTGTCTGTCTTTCCAACCTGTGCCGTCCCATTTGTCCCCTCCCAAACAGTGAATTACACATAGTATGCACTTAGTATCTGTTGAATGGAGCCATTTCAAGAAATACAATTCAATTCTAAAAATATTTATTAAATGCTTATGCCTACTATGTGCAAGGTACCATATAGTTCAAAGCACTGTAGCTATAGATAAAATTGTCATTGCTTCTGCTCCCAAAGAACTTTGAAAAGGGGCTCAGCCCATCTTGAGGCTGAGCAAGAATGCCCTCTACCAACATTCACTCCCTGCAAGCAGCTATCTCTTCAACCAGTACTCATACGGCATAATCTCAAGATCCTTCATCTCCCTGGTTACCCTCCCCTGGACTGACTCCAGGCTATCAGTTTCGTTCCTAAAATGTGGTGCCTCAAACCAAACACAACAGTTCAAATTTGGCCTAACCAGAAAAGGGCACGATGGGACTATCATCTCGCTAGTCCTGGACACAAGGCCTTTCTTAATGCAACCTAAAATCAAATTAGGTTTTTGGCTACCCTATCAGCTCCCAAATCTTCTCTAGATGAACTGCTCCTAGCTAGGTATACCCTCCCTCCACGCGCTGCGTGTCCCCCTGGCCCCAGCACACTATACTCTTGAAGATGATTTGTTAAATCCAAACATAAGACTTTACTTTTATCACTATTACATATCAAAAGTACAGAATCAGGTAGAGATCTATGGGACACTCTGTCTCCTTCCAAGCTGTGCTTGAGTTACTGAAAAATGACAGTTTTTGAGCTGTGTGACTGGAAGAATGGTGGTGCTATCAACAAAAAAAGAGAAACTGAGAAGGTCACTTTTACAAAATGAGCTCAGTTTTAGAAATTCTGAGTTTGAAGTATCAGTGGTATATCAAGGTAGAGATGTATAGCAGGGAGCTGGCAACTGATACTGTGTTTGAGGGGAGAGTTCACTCAAAAGAATGAAGTCAATGAACACCAGCTGAATGAATCTAGATAAGAAAATATAAGAAAAACAAAGTTAATTCTTCCACCTAACCTCCTATTTCACCTGGTTCCCTTCCTTCCTTTTTTCCTCCTCTGCTTCATCCTATGAATGGAGAGTAAAGGGCAGAAAAAGAATTTGGGAGATTTCTTTAATGCTTTTTAGCTCCTGAATATACTTGCAAGGATTCCTAGTGAATACTATTGGCAGAGGAATAATGTAATGCTCCTCAGGAAGGGAAAATAGTATAAACTCACCATTAACTTCGAAATGTTAAGAGCAACTGTGACCTACAGCTCAACTTTATAGTCTCACTACTCTTAATTATACACATGATTCATCATATTTTTTCTCTATTTCTTTAATATGAAACTCTTTTTCACTTACTTGTTCAAGGAAACACCTACCATTTGTCTACTTATTATGCTTAGACATAATGGCAGGGAGCTTTGTGAGCTCATACCTGCATGAACCCTACCAGCATTTAAACATCACATACAATTAGAAATGCAGAAACCATCAATTTGCAACAGATATCCCACCATTTACTATTCCAACAGATTAAACACTAAGTGAAGTCCCCAGACTAAGAGAGTAAAAGAAGGAAATACAGTCACAGTTAGCTGACGACAAGAGTGTTTGTGAGTGCAGGTGTGTATTTCCAGAGTGTGGGGACACGGGTCTGGACTTGTGATTTTGTCAACTTGGGAAAAACCAGATGGTTTTTCCCCCCAAGTAACTGGAAAAGACTATAGATTGTAGCAAAGTTTCTGATTTGCATTGTTAGAAGTTGTTCACTAATAACTTCCTACACCTATAAAACCACAGGTCTAGCATAAAGGAAAAAAAAGCCACTTTTAAAGCATTAACTTTAAACACAGACATGTTACTGTTGTTTCATGTGGACTTAAGTCAATTAAAGCTTTTAAATTTTTGTCAAATGAACTACTAAGCCCTGTCTCCTCTATTCTATACTTGTGCCATTGATTCCTTTAACCCAAATCCAAGATTTCACATTCATCCCTTTAACATTTCATCTTAGTAGATTTGGCCCATTCTTCTAGCTTATTGAAATTATTTTTGTACTGGCATCCATTTCATCTATTAGCTACCCCTTCCCAACTTTGTGTTGGGAAACCACACACTTGACAAGTACACCTTTTAAAATATTCATGTAAGTTAATGACAAAAAAACACTGAACTTCTGAAGAAAGCTAGAGATTGAACTCTGTGGCAAATCACTAGAAACATTCCTCCACATTAACATAGATCTATTAATCAACAGTGTTTAGGCATGGTTATTTGGTTATCTTTAAATAAAGCAGACACTACAGCTACATTTTTTCCATAAAGCTAGTATGACAAGCTTAGCCAAATACCTTAGTAAAATCAAGTTAGAGTATATCTACAGCGTTTTCCTGATCTACAAGTCAAATAACATTGCCAAAAAGTGAAATTAAGTTAGTTTGGCAGATTTCAATGAGCTGGCTCTTAGCATTCACCATAACCCTTCCTAGGGGTTCACAAACCATTTGCTAAATTACCATTTATCCTATAATTTGGCTAAGGATCAAGCACAATGATCTACACTTTATAGAACCTACCTTTTCCTGTGCAGCTACATCTCCCTTGGGTTAATTTGTAACTAGAATATTAGAATTTTATTTTGGGGAGTTACTCATTCTTTTTGAACTTCCAACATTTAGAGTCTCTTGCCAAAGTATAATTTTTTTCCTGAACTTTTAATCTACTTTCTCGCCATCAAAACCAAATATTTTGAATTGTAACAAATTAAAAACTTATCAAGAAGATTTACAGATAACTCATGGAAGCTCCTTATAAAATATGATTAATACAAAAATGGAAATTATTTATTTTTGCCACACTTACATTAAGGATTTTTGTCAACTAACCATGTTCTTGGGGAAAACAGTGTGGAAATAAGAAAAAGAAGTGGAAGCATTAGGGGGCACAAAACAATAGAAAGGAGAACTAGGATAACATCACACACTGCAGCACTGCTATCCCAAAGTTGCCTCGACAAGCCAGGTGAGGAAAAAGAAAAGGTGATTGGGAGTGAAAAGAGGCGTGCCTAAATTAGCAAGAGTTATTGCCCATACATGTAAGAAGGGTGACTCAAAGGGATTTATCTGGGCAATCTTCCCTCTGGCCCTGTGACTTGACTCAAGAAAATAGTAGCCAGGGAATCATAGGCAATCTTATCTCATGCACAATTGTACACTTTACTGTTTAAAGTATTTGTCTATACTTTGCCCAACCAATCAAGTGTATACTCTCAGAAACATGGTAATCAGAGGGTTTTTTATATTCCTTATTGCAAATCTAATTTTTTAAAAACTGCAGAGATAAACCATTATTCCCCTTATGTTTCTTCAGAATGCCTCTATTCCCTTGACAATGCTTGTAACCAAATAAGCCTGGCAAAAGTTTTGCTGGTTTCAAATTCTCTTAGTTTCTAAAAAGTCAGGGAGGAATGAACAACATGATATTTGTTTATACAGCCTGAAGAGCATGGAGGAAAAGGACACTTTGCAAATTATTTCCTCAGATCAGATGTGAAAAGTATTAAAAATACTTTGTTTTCATTTGTGAGCAGTTGAGATTAAGTGTAAGAGACTTTTATACGTAAAAAAGAGGAAGACGATAATGACACTAATTTTCACAGCTCTATAATTCATAGATTGTTTTGGGAAATGGCTTATACAATTAATAATTTATGAAATATGTTCTTATAACTCTGTGAGACAAGCAATATATTTGTTATCTTATGTTAAAGATGAGAAAATAGATTCAACAATGTTGAGTGTTGCCAAAGGTCATACAATTGGTAATTATCAGAGCTGGGGGTGTGAACCTAGGTTTTCTGCCTTCAAATGCAGAGTTTCTTTAGACTGAGGTTAAAATCATTACATTCTTACAAAGTTTTATTTAATCTGCAGGAAAAAAAATAGCAAAATATATTTGTGAGTTCACTATTTACCATTACTTTAGGCTAATAGGGAAGGAGAATGAAATAAGCAAGAATGAGATCTGGCAGTGTGGTCAAAGGATTTGGGTTCAAATCCCAGCCTTGTTATCTACATGACCCTGGCAACTAACTCAAACTCTCTGGGCTTCCTTTTCCTTAACTGTAAAAGACGTGGGGTTGAATTAGACAATCTGAGATCCCCTCTGGCTCTAAATTTATTATCATAGGGCTGATCAATCCTATACCATTCTGATATCCATTAGTTTTACAGGGCTAAAATCATAGGAACCTGTGCATAATAAAGCATAATAATAGGCCCTCTCAACCTTAATTTTTTTTTAATCTTGAGGCTGTTTGATTTTTTTAAAAATCAGCTTCCTCCAAGAACTATTCTATATAAGTATGTTCTGAACTATTTTAAGCTGTACTGTTAAAACTGTTGTAAATAGCACTTGAAAATCTTTCCTTCTATAAATGAGTAGTTTGTCTACGACTGAAATTTCACTGTTAATGGCTGCTCGACAAGTATACAAACCAAATAAAAAGAAGAGTCGTGAGGTTTTCAGAGAGCCTGCTGTACAGGACTCTCTCTCTCTAATTATGGTCTTGTTCTCTATCATTTTGTTAAAACTCAGCTTAACATCTACTTTCAACTAAAGGGCATGAAATCTTTCTGGATTAGACTAAAAGATAGCTAGGTATCTTCACCTGCATTTCCTGTCAGTATTACTACCTAAATTCTCTATTTCTAACACCCCCAGGAACTCAGGCACTTATTCTGCTCTGCCCCCTGGAACCCCATTCTATTGTCAACAAATTACCCTTTGACATTAGACTCCTAGAAATCTGATTCTCCCCTACCCCCACCAACCCAAGTCCCTCCCTCCCTGGCTCCCTTCTCTTCCTATTCCACCTAAGATACCTCTTTTCCTTTCAGCTTCTCTCTGTAAACTTCTATCACCCTTCTCAAGATCCTGGGTGCTTTTATCAACTGGTTTGTAGGTCAGCCATTCTTCCTCTTCCTTCAAGAAGTTTAGTACCTGGCCCAATTTTATTCTTCACCTCACCACCTGAATTTATACTTGGAGATTTCAATATATGTTGGTACCCCCACAAACACTCAAAGTACCTCAGCCTCCTCAGTTCCTATCATTGGCAAACTTCAGCTGCACAGATGAAGGCCATACTGTTTATCTCATCACTATTCATAATAGTGCAATCTCTGTGACCAAGAATTCTGAAATTTCTGTCTGACCACAACCTGTTATTCTTCCATTCTCTAGCTTACTCTTCATACACATTCTCCCTAGAATTGAACATTTATTCATATGCAAGTGTAGGATTCCTTAATTTGCTACCCTAAACCCACCCCAGTGGCAAAGATGAGTCATGGGTTTCGTGCTAAAAGCTGGAATTTTACTATACAGAGAAGCTCAGAACAGTTGATATATTCATATAACGGTAATACAATTTGTACATACAGGGCATGTTTCATTTTAATAAACATTAATAATAGTGAATAATTATATAGCCATTCAAGATTTACAAAATGAGATTGCCCTTGAAAGAAGGATGCCCAACATCAGAGATGGAGGGCAACCTATATGAAGGCAGAGAGGTTGATAGAAATCAGGGAATAGCTTGGTTGCCCTATTGGGCTGCAATGTAGAGTTTCTGAAGGAACATCGTGCAGAATAAGGTTGGAATGGTATATGACAGTCAGGGGAGGGAGAGCCCCAAATGGAAGTTTGTATTCTGTATTTTATCCCTTTATTAATAAGGAGCCACTGGAGGGTTTGTTTTTTTTTTTTTTTTTAGGCAAAGAAGGGACCTTTGTCTAGAAAAAATTTTTTGGTAGCAGTGTGAAAAATGGATTGGAGAGAGAAGAGACTGGAGGCAAGGAAGCCCTGGTTTAGATATTAAAATAGTTTCAGTGGAAAGAAATTAATTTAGTTTTCCTGGGTAGGGAATGAAATGAGGGGAAAGAAGAATCTGACTGTAATTCATTTCAGTTCAACAAGCACTTACAAAGTATCTGGGTGAAAGATACTGTGAGGTGCTGGGGGTACTGAGACAAAAAACAAAACAGTCCCTGCCCTCAATGACCTTACATTTTACCTGAGGTTCATGAGGAAATGGGGTCTCCTACAAGAGGCCATAGACAACATATCCATAGATAATTACTTCCATATATTGTGTGGGGAGGCAGGGCGGGAGGCTGGCCTTGAAGAAAGGAAGACCCACGTTCAAGTCCCACTTCTGACACTAGTTTTGGCACTGTGAACACGTCACAACCTCTCAGTGTTCAAAAGCGCTAAGGCTATAGACTACAGACTCATTGCTGATTTGCTTGCTAGAGGGAGTTTCCACATGGGGAGTTCTGGGTCTGGACAAAAAAAAAATACAGTAGTAATTTCCAAGGGCTACAGGGCAAATAATAACTGTTGAAAGGATCAGGAAAGTTTTCATGTAGAAGTTGTGATCTGAACTGTGTCTTGATGATAACTAGGAAATCTAAGTGACAGAGTTGAGGAAAGTAAATGTTCCAGACATGGGGGACAGTCTGCAAGGGTGGAGGGACAGGAGATAGAATGTCATACAGGAGGAAAAGGAAGTAAGCCAGTTTGGCTGGAATTTCATGTATAAAGGGGAGTAATGTGAAATCAATCTAGAAAGACAAATTGGAGGAAAACTGATGCACTTTAAATGTCAAACAAAGGAGTTATACATCTCATGTGTGAGGAAATAAAGAGCCAGAGGAGGAAATAAGGAGTCACACTTGTGCTTTAGGAGTATTAATTTATCAGCTATGTGAAGGAAGGTTGGTAAGGAAAGAGGCTATAAACAAGGGAAAACAACAAGGATGCTGTTGCAATAATTTAGGAGAAAGGTTATCAGGACCTGAAGTAGACTACCCTGTACTCTCACTGTATGAGTACACGGAAGCAGGTGTGTGGGGGTGGAGGAGACAAGACTCAATAGCTAAAGGAATGAATGAGAAAGATGGAAGAGTTTAGGATAAATCCAGTGTTGAGAACCTAAGTAATTAGAAGGATGGTGGTGCCCTTCATTGAATAGGAAAGTTAGGAGGGGGAGGGGAGAGTTTATGGAGAAAGATGAGTTCTGTTTAGGATACGTTGACTTTAAGATGCCTGTGGAACTCCCAACTGGAGGAGTCCAGCAGGCAGGTGGTGACTTGTAATTGGAGCTTTATAAAAAGATGATGAGGACTGGATGTATAGATTTGGGAGTAATCTGCTGTGGAACAATTGACCCTGTGTATGCTGAATAGGTCACTGAGTGTACAGAGAGAAGTGAGACATGAAGGGAGCCCACGGATATACCCACAGATGGAACAGGTTATGGATGGTTGATCACAAGAAAAGGAGCTGACCTTTGCAAAACAGAAGGGTTACTCCTTTTTCAGAGAATGGAGCAAATGGAGGGATGTTGAGAGGATTTGAGCTGTAGAATTGAGGAAAAGAGGGAATACCTAATAGATGGTCTCTTATTTCCCACCAAATGTTTAATTTTTAAAGTTTTTTGTTTTTTTTTTGCTCTTCACATCACCTTCATTTCTGAATCTGTTCTTCCCTACTCATTGAGGGCTGGTCGCTTTTCTTTGTAAAATATGAGGCAGGTTCCTTGACTGAAAAGGAAAAGAGGAAGAGTGATACAGGTCGGTTGAGTTCAGAAGGGAAGGTTTGGAACAGAATGCAATAGAGAATAAAGTGAGAGCTCACATGAGATTAGATAACACAAATTTATAATGTACCTAGTCAGTGACTAGTTTTGTGACTTTCTCTAGCCGTGTTCAGCAGCCCACTAAAGTAGGAAGAGAGAAGGCTGATAACGGGAAAAAAACCCTAGGTTCGGTTTTTGGGAAGGGAAGAAAGACAAGAAGAAGGAGTTCAGCAATTCAGGGTAGAGGAAAGAGTAAGTTGAACTGATTAACTACAGGATTATTTCAAAGACAAAAAAGAAAGAATAGAGCAGAGTTGATAGGACAAAAGAACCAACTGTAGATGCTGTGATCCTAAGAACTGAGCCCAGAGTGAGAGGGGAAGAAGAGGAAAATGGACACAGGCACTAAGAAGGAGAAGGTACATTGGTGATGGTGGTGGTGAAGCATATATGTGTGTGCACATAGTAGCATGAGTGCCCGTGTGTGTATACACTGGTAATACGTTGGAAAGTTGAGGTAACAAAGCCTTCACCTGCACTAGTTGGATTCTAAAGTCCTTTCCAGCTCTAGCTCTACGCTCCTGTAACCTACTGGAGTTTTGCTTCAAAGTCCATGCTGATATGTTTTGCATGATTTCACATGTATAATTGATGTCACGTTTCTTGCCTTCTCAATGGATGGGGGAAGGGGAGGAAGGAGGGAGAGAATTTGGAATGCAAAGATTTTTTAAATTAATGTTAAAAATCAATAAGAGTAATTTTTTTAACAGAAAGTCCATTAAGATGGACCTAGATTAGTTTATAACAAACAATGCTAGCCATGACACTTCAAGGTCTAAAAGGTCAACAATAAAAACACAAAGATGATATGAAAACTTTGTTGGTGTCTGTAACTACTGTGGCAATGGACAGAAATCTGGGATAACAGGCTTCATATGTTTAACTCAATCTGAATTCTCTAAGAACCTTCATATGTTTAACTCAATCTGAATTCTCTAAGAACCAAGTTGACACTTGGGCAAATTAATTTTAAAAGAAAAAAAAAAACCCACCCACACAAGTTCAGTGTCACTTTGCAGGATAAGCTACACCTAAAAGGGGGTTAGACAGTTTTACTTCATTATCAAAGCCCTAGCTAATGAAGTGATAATAAGAAGAAAGTGTTTTAAGCTACTTCAAACTACATTATTAAATGAACACATTTTATAACCAAGGATTTAAATACAGCTTTTAGCTACCTCCCACTCCACATTTAATGGAGTGTGAAGTTGCTAGGGAAATATCGAGAGATGGCAACTCAGCACTTTTTTAACTGGATACTGGGATTTACTAGTTTGTTCCAGGCCCAGCATCTGGATTCTCAGATCAAATTATCTGCACTCACCTTGTTAGCTTCAGGACAACTGAAAACTGTAAATTAAAAAATCAATTATGCTTTTTAGTTGCCATCAGGGTAGTTCATTGGGCAATAATAAAATATGCAATTCAGTCTGGCAATTGCTCAATTACATGAT
Source organism: Trichosurus vulpecula (assembly GCF_011100635.1). Classification (NCBI taxonomy): domain Eukaryota; kingdom Metazoa; phylum Chordata; class Mammalia; order Diprotodontia; family Phalangeridae; genus Trichosurus; species Trichosurus vulpecula. Next base: position 184,832,974 of record NC_050580.1, on the reverse strand, counting down.
GTGATCTACTATATTTAGCCTGCCCCAGCCAAGCGTCACGTTCTACTTTGACCATCTTCTAGAGAGCCTGTTGTGGGAGTGGCCATACCAAGTCTGGCCTCCAGAGACCATGCCCTTGGGGACTTATTCTACCGAGCTTTGAAACCTTTGCCCTAGGCCCTAGGGCCTAAGCTGTCCAGACTAGAGAGTATGAGTGCTAACTCATCAGATAAGATGGCCCACTACATCTAGCTGGCCCTAGGCAAGCTTCACATTCCACCCTGGTCTTTCTTTTCTCATCTGTTATATGCAGGGGCTCACATTCCTCTCCAACTTCTTCCTCTAGGAACTGCAATCAGTTCAATACTGCTATTGAGACTGGAAAAGAAATACTGGATGGTGACTCTATTCATCATCTCTATGACTTCCCAAGTTATAGTGACCAAGCTAGGCCATGAGAATGCATATGAATATAATATCAAGACTTTTTAAATATGTTGGTTAGTTTTGCTGGACTGTTTTTTCCCTTTCTTTTAAATTCTTTTTTTTTTAATAAAGGCTGGCTCTGAGAGAAGAGGAATACACTGGGAAATACAGGTGATATGAAAATGAAAGATGTAAATAAACATTTATTTAAAAAAAATAAAGGTGCTATAGTATGCTGAAGTGGGAAAAAGGCATGTCCTCTAATTCTGCATCTATAACTACTAATTTGTACTTAGGATCATAAATCCAGAAGTAGAAGGAGCCTCAAAAGTCAAGTTCAACGCCTTCATTTCACAGATATGGAAACTGAAGCCAAAAGAGGTTAAGTTATTTGCCCAAGATCACACAGGCAGTAAGCATAAATGGAAAATTTGAACCCAGGTTCTCGGATTCCTAAGCTAGGATCCTTTCTTCTAAACCACCTTGTAAAGTAAGTAGTAAACTGACGGATCATTTTATCTGTGACTGCCAGTTAAGCAGGCAAGATACAATAATCAGAGTGTGTGCTTTAGGATGTCACTCTACATCTGAGGTTAGCTACAGACATGGATCTTAAAGTGCTTTTGAAAATTTTGGCATTAGCTACTAAATCCTGGAGAACGTTAATGCAATCCTAGTAATTCCATTGTATAAGACATAGTTCCTATAATACAAATTTTAAAATTTTAGAATTATTTCAGACAAAAGCAAATTTAGTTATAAGTTTTTTAAAAGTTATATGAATTTTACATGAATACATGAGACTCCTAAAGGAAATGATCATCACCAGCCAATATACTGTACTTTGCCATAAAGCTGAAGTTGTAGAAAATGATAGTACTTCAAGAAAAATTTTTGGTAGGAGATAAAACTTAGCATCTTAGATTTAGAGCTGAAAGGGGGTATGTAGCCTTTTCCATGTGACTCCCTACACAGCAAATCATACTGTACTGCATTCTTACTGTAAATTATAGGAAAGTATCCTGAGGAGTCATAATTAGGGAATGTTAAGACCAAGAGAAAAGATGAGTCAAAATTTCAAGAGCATCTAGCTTTCCTTAACTTCACCTTTCTTATTATTCCCACCTCTCTCTCCAACCCTCCTCCTTCTTATCTCCTTGTTTATTAACATTGGTGATAATACCTGGCCAAAGCACAGCCCCACATGGATTAATGAATCTTTCCCACCTAACAGCAATAAGACAGATGAACAAAAGGCTGGCTGCTATCCAAAAGGAAAACAAGGGAGGCCAACATATTAAGTCTCCACTATTTGAGTCAGAAGCTCTCTTTCACAGTTAAATCTAATTTACTGGGTTACATTAGGATATAACTGATATTTCCTTTTCAAAATTCCTATTAGCTAGCAGAAAGGCCAATTTCATGGCAGCAAAAGCATATCATTTAGCTAGAATCAAGATGCATGTTAACCCCCTGGAGTTTTAAATTCTTTGACATAAAAGCAATACTAACAGCATTTCCTCTTCTTTAGTATGATTGTTCCCTGCTTGCCTTCAACTAACATCTGTTCATTACTGAAATGGCCATGGTTACTCTTCAAACAGCAAATGAAGAAGAAGAAGGAGAAGGAGAAGGAGAAGAAGAACAACAACAATTCAATCTCAGTTTAAATCAACAGTATTATTTTCAGTTACAAGACATTTCAAGTGATGCTGTTTCAAGTAGGAAAACTGCAGTTGTATTTTTGGATTTAAATGTGGAGATTGAGAAACTGGCAAATATAGATAAACATGCAAAATTTCAAAGTTCTGAACACATTTGTCATTTAGGAAAAATATTTTCAATTATAAATCTGAAGCACACTGAAGGAACATGTATGGAACCACAAAAATATTCTTTTTCACACAGTAATGTTGATGCGCAAACTTTTAAAAACTGCGTGACTTTTAGGCTTATATTTCAACTATCACCTAGAAGTTTGTTTTAGAGCAGTTAGAAATGACCTAAATGTTAAGATCTTAAAAATACCTCCTAAAGAACTATACTGATCCTCTCTTATTACAAGAGAAGTAGTAAGCAGTATAGGGGAAAGAGGCCTGGAGATGGAGGGAAAGGATGATGGGAAGATCAGTCTGTTGCAGCAGTCTAGGTATTGGAGACAAGGAAAAATATGTACAAAATAACTCACAGAAAGCAAGATGGAGGGTGATGTTGCTATTATTACAAGGAATGGAGAGATACAAAGGATGCCTTTTCAAGGGAAGACACTGTGTGTGTAGAGTTTTCAACATTTTAGGTTCAGACGGTGCTAGGTCATTTTATTAACCATTGTTACCACAGACAAGTCTCTTAACTTTTCTGAGTTTTATTTTTCTACCATGTAAAATGAAGTTATCTATACTACCTTATGCACTATAGTTCTCAAAGTAATTTTCCTAAACTTTATGCCTGACCACGTCACTTTTCTATTTAACAAACTCCAATGGCTTCCTACTACCTCTAGGATCAAACTAACTTCGACATTTCAAGCTCTTCACAACCTGGCCTCTTCCTATCTTCCTGTTTTAATACCTTACTCCCTTTACATCCTCTACAATCCAGTGATACATGATGGCTTACTTGCTGTTCCTCAAATACGACTTTACATCTCCCAGCTCTGTGCCTCTGCATCCATTGGCTGTTACTGATTCTTGGAATGCTCTCCCTCCTAGAATTCGTAGCTTCCATTAAGACTCAGCTAAAGTGCCACCTCCCAGTTACCTAGCTACTTGTTCCTTCCCTTTTAAGGCTAATAACTCTTATCTACTCTGTACGTATCTCATAAGCACTGATTTATGGATATGTCACCTTTTCCATTAGAATATAAACTCCTTGAGAGCAGGAGCTGCTTTTGCTTCTTTGTGTCCCTAGCACTTAGCAAAGTGCCAGGCTCATTGACTGATTGATCCAAGTAGAAATATCTTGTAAGCGACTAGAACAATGATGACATGAAGACACAAAAGTTATCCATGCAAGGTTAAGAGAAGAGATGAGCTTTTCAAAAGAGTGAATCAGTAAAATGAATGGTGAAAAGGATGCAACCTGGGGGGGTTGTCACCGTTAAGGGATAGGAAGAAGAACCTGTAAGGATGACTGGTTAGAAATAGAGATATAAAGGGGGAAAGGTAGAAGAAGCAGAGTAACATCAAAGAAGCTGCAGGAGAAAAAAAATTCACGATAATGGGGGAGGAGTTGGCCATCAGTGTTCAAAGAAGTTCAAAAGTCAAGAATCAGAACTGAGGAAAAAAACACAAACCAAATGTATCTAAGAATCTGTTGGTAATCTGGAAAAAAGCAGTTCCAATAAAGAGGATGGAAACTTTTTTGAGGGGCATGTGTGTTAAGGTAGTAAGGAACCATGAGTCTAGCTAGGAAAGAAAAAAGTGAAACAGTAGTTAGAAGGGACAGATGACAAATAAAGACACCCCTCCTCCTATATCCTACCAATATAAGGGAAAGTGAAAAAAGACAGTAACAAGGGACAGACAAGACAAAAAAGAAGGTTTGGAATCAATGTTGTTAAGACAGAAAAAGAGCAAGATAAAAAGATTAGTTTTTGAGTAGACCACATCTGCTGAAACAACAGGAAAAGTAAGGAAAAACAGCTGCAGAATAATTGAGAATTATGTCAAGGTGTAGAGAGAATATAGCCAAGGTGCTTTTACCTAGTATTCTAAATCTTTGAGAAGATGAAAGATCAGTGAGGCTTGAAAACAGAGAAAGTTGCAAATAGTAGACTTGGGGTAGAAGCCAAGAAGTTAATGACAGAGGATAAGCAGCATTGTCTGGCTGCGGCAAGGCAAAATTGCAAGTCGAACAAATGAACTCCTGAGTCAAGTAGAAATATGAAGGCTCACGGGGTGAAGGTGGGGGTGGGGGAACAGCTTAGAAAAATATAGCTAAAAAACTCCACTTATCTTTTGAATTTTTACAAGGACATTATCCCTCACCAACTGGAAAACACGGATTTTTAAAATATCATTAATAAAAATTGCATTCATATTGCTAAGCAGCCTTCATTCCTCCAAAATTATCTTTAAAAATATCATTGAAGATTTTAATATAAAATAATATATTGCAATCACTGCATAAGAATCATATATTATACTGTCAAATATTTCTTCCCAGATGATCCAAACAAAATCTGAAAAATTAAGTGCATTTCTCCTTATAAGTACAGAATAAAGCCAAGTAAAAGACCTTATTAAAATAGGAGAATGTTTTCTGATCCTTCGATCCACATTGTTGCAAATCTCTGAGATCAAAAGATTTACATCAGAAATGCGATGACAGCATTGCTACTAAAGTCATTTGGATTATAAAACAGGCAGCACGCTTAAGACTCAATGGTAGAAAGGTACCAATCTGTGTTTCAGACTATTTTTTGGCTTATTTAGTCAAGAAATACAGTCTGGGGTTCCCTTCTGCAATACACTGGCAGAGCTTTTGAACAACATAGTCTGAGTCTTCTTGTTTCAAATTTCTTCAGCAACATGTGAAAGAAATTAAGTCTATGTTTTGTTGGACTTAAGAGTCAAGAAGATTTGAGTTCAAATCTTGCTTCAGAAACTTACCTAGCTGTATAACCCTAGATAAGTCATTTAACCTTTTTCAACCCATTTATTCATCCATAAAATAGGATGATAATAGTACTTACCTCGTGTTGTGAAGATTAAACGAGATAACATACGTAAAATGGTTTGTGAACTTTAAAGCATTCTCTAAATGCTATTATTACTATTATTCTAATACTAAACCAAGGCACTTCTTTTTAATCTAGGTAAACCTTCAACTTTCAGGACTCCATAAAAAGGACAAAAAAAAAACCCAACCCACCATAATTCAGCATTATCTTAGAATGAGACTGATTAACTCAAGCAATGGATGCACTAAGCCCAGAAAGGCTGTTTTATTGTAAGTGTTGTGGGTTCATCTTCTGTTTCACTTCTGTTTTGGTATTCCCAGAGCTCAGCACAATGCCTGGTACATAGTACCTACTTAAAAAATGCTTGTTGGTTTATTTTTCTGTTCCAGTTATTGACTCTTTTTCATTAACTTTAAACCTTCCTTCCCCTCTGCCCCACTAAAACAAAGAAATCTAACATGCTAGGCTTGGAGAAGAGTTGAGAAACTATATCTCTTGTGGTGAGGGCCAATAATCCCTGCTGCAAGAAAAGCTGGGGCCAGTGGATTTCCTGAATTCAGGAGTTCTAAGCTGCAGCTCCTCAAGGCAGGGGAGGGGTTGTGCCAGGTAACCTAAGAAGAGGAGAGAGGAAGGGAGGAAGGAAGGAAAAGAGGAAAAAGAGGAAGGCAAGAAAGAGCAAAAGAGAGACAGAGATAAAGAGACAGAAAGAAAGAAAAGGAAAAGATAAGAAAATTCACCTTCTTTCTTTGTAGAGGTAGGAAAATTAAGGGGGTGGAATATTGCATAACGTCGAGTCAGCTGATGTTTTGATTTTGTTGAACTGTTTGTATCACATGGGAAGGAAGAATATATTCAGGAAAAAAATGATGAAAACATAAAAGAAATCATCAATAAAACAATTTTTAAAATGAAGTCAGCTTGTAGTTCCATTTGTACAAAAATGTTAGATATTTAAGAAAGTCACTTAACTCTGGGCCTTGGTGTTATCTATAAATGAGAGAGTTAGGATCTCTAAGGTTTCTTTGGACTTAAAATACTTTAAAAGCTTAATATTTGGTTAGTTATTGCTTAAACTATATTCAAAATTTAACATAGCAAACTTTAGGAATATATTTTTATATTCTTAAACTAAAAACAACTTAGATCTGCAAAAGAAGACCACATGTGAAAAAAGTGTATATTTTGGGTCTTACCAAGACACGGAAGCTTCCACAATAAGGATCATTTGATTTAGAACCAGAAAGAACCTTAGAGATCATAAAGTGTCTTGACTTCTATAGAAAAAAATCCAATTTCTTCATTTTATACATGTGGAAACTGAGGCTCAGAGAAATTAAGTGACTTGCGAACAGTTGTGTGGATGGTAAATATAGCCAAGATTTGAAACCAAGTCCTTTGACTCCAAATCTAGTGTTCTCTCCACCACAACAAAAGCAAAGGTATGCTGACTCATTAAACATGTTAAAGAGGGGCATCCTTGTTCAGGTACCAGTTGGATTAGATGCCTTCTGAGTTTTCTCTCAGCTTTAGAGTTTATGGTTCTATTGAAGAATTGGTTAAATTTCTTAAAGAAGTTTTCTTATAGCTATCTGGCAAGGTTGAAAAAAAGGACAGAGGACCATACCTTTCTTGATGGCCCTAAAGGGAGTCAGGGACTTCTAGGAAAGATTTCCATACCTCTAGCACTCTTAAATGGCATTGCCAGTTGTATTGGTAAAAGTCTGTGATTATTAACTAGGGTAAAGGATTTAGGCTTTAGGATTTTACATTATTCATACAAAATTTCTCCTCAAAACCCTAAGAAGGAATTCTGTGGGAAATTCATTTGGGTTGTGAGAACGCCTTAGGATCCTACCTCTGAAGGCTAAGACCAACATCATAGCTAATTGCAGGTATCATCTATGAAAGCCATGGTCCTCATAGATCTAGCAGCAGCTCAGCTATGCTAGGACGAGGAGGTAGGCCCCAAGGCAAAGCCCATGACCCTTGAACATCAGAAGGAGGTGAAAGGGGAAGAGGAAGATGTGGTGGACAGGGGAAGACATTAGGAGAGGGGTAAATTATGACGATGGGATCCTGGGGGTGGTGGCCCAGTGCCACATGTGAGGAGTAGGGACAACTGACAGTGACACCTTTAAGTCACAATGGGGAGGACTACAAAGGGAAGAAGTGTCTCACTTCCATATCAGCATGCTGGAGACAAAGTGCTAGAGGCCCTATTCTAGTTACAGGTCTGGTTCCCATAAGTGCCCTTTTTTTATTTTAATCTCTTTTTGGATAGTCCACATGAAAAAGAGTACTTCATTTATTTTAGAACATAAGCTCCTAGAAGGATCAAACACAACTAGATGCTCTGTGTATTTAGGTGAAAGGCTAGCATGTAGAAGGGATTTAATAAAATTTAAAACACAAAGCACAAATGCTTATGGTATTCTTTTTATTGCATTCTTCTTATACTATAGACCCTTTGCTAGCGTGTGCTTAGTGGAGCTAATTACCCTCCAATATATATTCTTTCACTCTGGTCAATCTCTGAAAGAATATTTTCTTCAAGTAACTTAATTCAAATGTTAATGCATACATTTATGCCAGCAGCCCAAACCTGTCTAACCCCTAGTTACCAGAGGAATTCAGAAGCATTTTAACTGTCTAACCATTACAGACAGAACCATAATATTCTAAGAATTACCTATGACACTTACAGCATTGTATTTGGACTAAAATGGACATACATAGTTAACTCTGTTATAAAAGCAACTCTAAAGTATGCTACAGGGGTGGGAATGCTTTGAGTTACCCATGTACAATGAGAGCCATACTGTGAGACTTTTATAAAATGAAAAAGAATGAAATGAGCAGAATGTCAGAAAAATAATTTATATCAGAGCTGCCCAAAATGTGGCCGCATAGTGCCTAGCTACCGCACAGCTCTCACTAAAATGGCAAATCAAAATATAATGTCTATTGTTTCAAGAAAAACCTAAGGTTGGACAGCCCTGATTTATATAATAACAATATTGTAAGACAAACAATTTTGAAAGGGTAAGACCTGTGCTCAAAACAATAATCATTCACAATTCCAAAGGAGTAATGATGAAACATATTGTTCATCTCTTGACAAAGAGGTGACAAATTTTGGGTACAGAGGCATTTTTTTGCATGCGACCAACTGTGAAATTTGTTTTGCTTGACAATGCATATTTGTTACTTAGCATTTGTTTTTCTTTTCTCTGGAAGTGGGGTAGTGGAAGGGAGAGAGGTTTAGGGTGAAACTACAGATGTGGAATATTGCATGCACTTTTCAGATAAGGTCCATACAGTTAGTCTTCCTTAATTTTTTTACATTGTTACAAGACCTCTCATGAAGTAAAGAAAATCTAAGTGTTTATAATGTAAAAACAAAATACAGCAATAAGACTTAGAAATTTAAAAAAAGCTCTGGTTTCCTTTTTTCTTTTTTTAAATTTTTTTTTTTTTAGTTTCCAACATTCATTTTTAGAAGATTTTGAGTTCTAAATTTTTTTCTTTCCCCTCCCCCCTCCCCAAAACAGCAAGCAATCTGACATAGGATATATATGTACAATCATGTTAAACACATTTCCAACATTAGTCATGTTGTGAAAGGGTTTCCTTTTTTCTCTAAGAAAAAATACAAATTCCTGTGTTTAACTTTTAAAACTGGCTCCAGGCTAACTTTCCACATTTATTCCATATCATTTACCTTTTCACACTGCATATTTTAGCTAAAGTGGCCTGGTAGCTGTTCCCTGAACACCCTGAATCCTGTCTCAGGGCCTACTCAACGGCTGTCCCCCACACTTGGAATGCACTCTCTTCTTACCTTCATTTCACAGAATCCTGAGGTTGCTTTAAAATTTAGGGGTGGGTAGTTTTTCTTTTCATAACCAGAACCTAGCACAGTGCCTAGTAAGTATTTATTGAAGGATGAATATCAGGAGAACTCTCAGGTTGAATTATCAGAGCCATCTGGTAGAAAAAATATAAGCTACTTGAGTGAAGGGACAGTTTTCTGTAAATGTTTACTGAATTGTATTTTGTTAAATATGTAATGATAACTTATTCCCCTACTAAACAGTAAGCTTCAAGAGAACAGGGAGAAGTCATGTGTAAATTTTATCATCCACAGACAAGCTCTGTACTCTAGGTAAAATAGATAATCCATAAAATGTGGTGGTACCATTACTGAATTAGAAAACCACAAGTTACTCATGGGGTAGCTGGAAGGAGAGTCCTCTGCAAACATTAAAAAGCAAGAGAAATGTAAATTATTTAGTAGAAAACTTTGTGGGAACCCTGGGAAATTCAAAACCGTTTCATTATTTTGATTTGTTTGGGGATATTTATTGAAAGAAAAACTAGGATTTATATAGATTTTTCTTGGGTATTTTTTACAGCATATTTTTTTTAAAGTTTTTTAAATTAACAAGCACTTATTTTCTTTCCCTCCCATCTTCTCTATCCTTATTGAAAAGAAAATGAAAAACAAATGATTGTAACAAATATTTCCTACATCAAAAACAAATTAGAAGAACAAAGAAGAAATTGCCTTTTGGATCTTTGTTTTGGTAGGAGTTCATGACCAAACGAGAGATAAAAGAGAATCAGAGAAAATAATATGCTTTTCTCAAAGATCAGAGATAGGTAGTGGTGAAGTAAATGAAATGCTGGGGCCTGGAGTCAGGGAGACCCAAGTTCAAATCCAGCCTCATACACTTGCTGGCTGAGTGACTCTGGGCAAGTCACTTAACCTCTGTTGCTTCAGTTTCCTCAACGGTAACATACGGATAATAATAGCACTCATCCTGAAGACTTGTGAGGTTTAAAGGAGATATTAGGTTTTTTTTTCAAGCGCTTAAGCACAGCATCTGATACATAATGGGTCCCATATGAATTTGAGTTATGAAGCCCTGCTATGAATAGACTTTTTTTTCATTAGGCAAACTTGCCTCATTGTTGCTGTAACCCCTCACTGCTATGGCTACACCTCACTGCTCAGTTCTTTGCCTAGCCACAACTATAAGCATCAAGGCTTAGCCCCACTACCTTGGGTCTCCTCCTGCACCCGTGGCTAATTTTCCTCCTCCAAGAGAACAAAGAAGGCTTTTTACCTATGACCTCTATGAATGATTTGGTTTTATTTTTCAGAGTTAATAGTAGGTACAAAGCTTTTGGTATAACCTCTGGTTGTTCAGTTGGAGTTAACAGTTGGTACACAACCTCTATGGCTCTTTGGTCATTTATTTGGAGTTTGCTTAGCACGGCACATGAAACATAGCGGATGCTATATGAATTCTTATTCCTTCTTCCTCCTCAAAGGAAGACATGATGGTACTATTAAAAAAGTACTGGTTCCGGCATTAGAGGATATGGATTCAAATTCTGCCTCTGTAGGTTTCAGTTGTAAAAATAAGTGGGTTGGATTAGATTGACTCTAGGTCCACGACTCTAAGCGAGGGGTTCTTAACCTTTTTTGTGTCATGGATACCTTCAGCAGTCTAGTGAAACCTATGTACCCCTTCTCACAGTAACATTTGTTGCCTATGTTCACAATTGAAGGGATGCAAAGGCTAAATTCCAGTTAGGGTTTAGTGCAAATAAAGATGTAATCTTTTTTTTTTTAAGTTTATAGACACCTCCCCCGAAATTTATCCACAGACCCCAGGCTAAAAATGCCTGTTCTAAGCCTTTATCAAAGCTGGTATCCTGTTTCTACCATTTAACAGCCAAAATCTTTAGTAAGTTATTTTATTTTTCTGGGCTTAAGTTCTCTCATTTGTAAAATGTGAATAAAACTTGTACTTAGTACAAGGTTATGGTGAGAAAAGCATTGTATAAAATTGAAGCACCATATGAATGTCATTATAAATAATTAGCCATTCATATCCTAGTTAAACATTTTATTCTATAATCAATTATCAAATTACAATACAAGAAAACATGTTATATTTTTATTTATTTGTCCTGTCTTCCCAACTGGATTTTAAGCTCCATCAAGGCAAAGGTCCTTATCTTACCTTTTGGATCCCACATGTTCTATTTATCTCCCATAGGGCCTAGCACAGTGCCTTGTGCATAGTAGGGGCTGGAGAATACATTATTGATCATGTAAGTCCTTAGTTGTGACTAGCCTTATCTGCAATCTCTCTTATACAATATGCTCCCACAGAACAACAAAACCAACCAAGTCAAGATTATGAGAGCTAGGCATCAGAATCTAGTTTCAAGTCCTGTCTTTACTGCCTCTTATTAACTCTATTACTTTAGGGAACTCACTTATCCCCTTGTATGTAAAATGAGGATAATAACGCCTTTAGTACCTACTTCAGAGTCATTATAAAGAAACTTTGTAAATCTTAAAAATATTATGTACATGTAAGGAATTCTTTTGGGAAGCTGAGATACTCCTCTTCTGTCTTTCCTCAGAAACTGATTGCCTCTTTGATAATCACATAGATTAGAGGTGTAATGCAGCCCTTAGCAGATTTCCTAGCAATAGGATCTTAGCTGGGAGAGCTAGAGACAACATAACACACCAGGGTAGTAACCTGCTATGACATTAAAACATTTCTAATCTTAGTTTCCTACAAATATTCTGGAGCTAGGAACCCTCCTCTGGTAAAACTGGGATCATGGGAAAGAGCATGCCTAAGAGAGAAAATGAGATGAAGAATGTGAAAGAATGAACTTGTTTCCATTTTGTATAATTAATATAGACAGCAACAAAAACAATGGACAATGTTGCATTAAAGGGTTAATATCTAAAAGTAGAACACATTCATCAGGTGTAGGCTAAGACATAAGCATGAAAGGACAGCTTCTTTTAGCTGAAATACTAGAGTACCAGGCTCAGTTTCAAAGCAGATGAAAGCTGCCTTAAGTTTCTTATCATTCTGTCTGGTTATTCAATGAATTCTATTTTAAATGAAATGAGAATAACCTCTTAGACTAATGATTCTAATATCTTCCATCATATTTCCAACAATAACTGACCTGAATTAGCATTAGTCTTTCCCCTCACAGAAAAAGATTAAGCCATATTCTCTTTAAGAGACCCTCCTGGATCACTGCCTTGTCACGGTGGAGGGGCTTATGTAGTTCAATGAAATCATAAGCTGTCTTGCAGGGTTATCCAGGGGCACAGGTCATAGTGGAGAGTACTGATAAAAGATGATCTACTGGAGAAGAAGGAAATGGCAAATCATTCCCATCTCTTTGCCAGGAAAACCTCGTGGATCGTATTAAAATGCCAAAAAAAAAAAAAATTACATCAGAATGGCGTGCCATTCCACCCGGTCAAGAGAAGTCAGACACAACAGAATGACTCCCTTTTATAAGAATCTTCAAAAATCCATAAGAACTAGGGAGCAATTACACTCTGTGGCAGCTGAGCCAATATACCAATGGATGTATGAGTTGATATATGTATTCCCCCCTGCTCTGCAGGTCACAACCTATCCATGCTTGTCTATTCTATCCAGTTATTGTCCTGGCGCTTTCTAAAAGATGAAACATCAAAATCACGTAATCACAGAATGGGAAGAGACCCTGAAAAGCCATTTACATAGTCTGTCTCATTGCCTTAGAGAAGTCCTGATACTTTAGGAAATTCACAAACTTTTAAGATGCTTCTGAATGGGAATATTCAATACCAAGTACAGTCAAGCAATGGTTTCAATCTGGTAGGGCGGTCAGGAAATCATTTTTGTAGCAATAGTTAAGAGTTGCTATTTGTAGTAAAAATTAATAACAGAGGCAATCACCCTAATCAAATATTTACTAAGCTCTTGTTATATAAAGTACAACCACCACAATGGGCATTTGTTACATTTCTGCCCTTTCGTCAAATCATTTTTAAACTACTTCACTAGCTAGCTGTTCCCTCCAATACTCAGCAATTGGTAAACCGAGCCAGGAAAGATATAAGTAACTTTTAAAGTTAGAGGCTGCTTCAAAGTCCAAGGTAGTAAACTACTGAACCATGTTCTGTGATATTTTAATAAGCTGTTAAGTTTTAATGCCCTCATGTAGTTTGGTTAAAGTTGTTACTAGATAACTATAATGTCTATGAGCAAAATTTCAACATTACATGCAACATCAACACACAGGCTGCTCTTTTCATATTTTTTGTGTTCGAAAATCACGCATGCTGGTGCTAACGACTGGTTTACAATTCTAAAAGCAGGTGGCACACATCTTGCGAAGAAAAAAACGAGAAAAAATCTGGAGAAGCAACAGATGAGTATTAAAAAACAGGACAACAGCCTCTATGTGCCTTAATGCGGATCCGACAGTGGAAGGGTCTTAGTTCACACTGTCACTTTAGCTACCCCTGTTACCCAATGCAATGAGCAACCTGGGAACTCTCCACCCTCGATCTCCAGCCCGAAAAGGGTGTGCTCCCCCACTCCCTCGCTCACCTGGTTCACAGGGATCCTGAATCCGGGGTTTCACCTCTACCAGGCTGGGCTCTTCTGGACTGACACAAATTGCTCCCCCCTCCTCTGGGTCCTCTACCTTAGTCACTGTAAACTGAGGCATTTTTCGGACTCAGATTTTTCAGTTGCTTTGGGTTTCTTGTTGCCCTTCTTCCAGTGCCACTTTTCTCTGCTACCCAGCTTTAGGACTTCGCACAATAACTGGTGGAGATTGGGACAGGGAATGGGGAAGTCTTCTCCGCTCATGTGACCTACAACCCCAGAGGGGCGGAGGGGAGATGAGAGGACACGCCTTCCGCCTGTGTTTATCTGTCACTTAAAAGGATTAAGCACTCCACCTCTTATTGTTATTAAGTAGTAGAACTGAAGAGACCAAGTTAGCCACTTTCCCTGGGCTACCTGAAAACAGGTGACAGGGCAAGGTTCGTGAAACTGTCGGTCCAACAGCTGATTTAGTATTGTTTGTACCCTTTGGGTCATGGTACCAATTTTTGCTCATAAAAACTTTCAGGATGGGAAAATGAGGAGGTAGTTTACTTCATGCCCTCTGTCTACTATTCAGAAAAGAATGTTTTGTACATTGACCTGATAGGTCCTAGTTTTTAAGGTAAGTCTATTAATATCTCTCAGAACGGACATTTTAGGGAGGGCTTGCCAGAATCTTATATTTAGCATCATGATAACAACTCACATTAAACCTTTTCATTTGAGTTAAGTCCTTTCCTCAAACCAACCCTGTGAGGTCCATAGTCCCCATTTTGTAGATCAGGAAACTAAGCTTTAGAGGTAATGTAACTAGACAGAGGTCACAAACTAGTAAAATGTCAGAGGCAAAATCTGAACCCAAGTGCCCTGACACAGTCCAGTTCTCTCTGCTACACTAAAATCATTAATTCATTCACTCAAAAAATATTTATTGAGTTGAACAAAGTTATTGAGCTAGAATTTGAGGATGGGGGTTAGGGATTAGGTTTCACAAAAATTTAAGATACAGTTCCTACCCTCCTTAAACTTACAAATTTGATCAGTATATCCAGAATGAAAAAATATTTTCTCAAAGTATAAGTACACATATCAGTTTTATACTGTCAAAGAGTTTAAATTTCTTATGTTTTCATGGAAATTTCCCTCATTAAGAGGTATTTAACTTTCTTCAGTACCGAGTTAAAGAAATAATTGGTGCCAATCCTTGACATACGAGTTCAGGAAATTTTGTGTAATTTCTAAGTTCATATCTTCAGTTTATGACAGATTTTCTATTACCCAGTACCAGCTCTTTGCACCTTGACTTGGTATGCTAAATAAATTGAGCTTAGAGTTCACGTCCACTTTGATGATGTAATTAGTAGGCATTCTTTGCATTAGGGAATATATAGTATCTGAAAAACCTCTAAGAAGCAGCCCTCCAGCTCCAAAAAGCCAATACTTTTCTACCCCATATTGAAAAGGAATTACTTCAGGTTTATACTTTAATTGCAAGCTTATGCTAGCCAGCAGTCAGGAAATTTAAAGGTTTTAAATTTTAGACTTTTAATGCCTATACTTGTATAGAAAAAAGTTTGTCATCAATCTGTAAACCTATGTTACTAAACTGTTTCACTTTTGGACTAAACTTTAGAGTCTGGAACCAAATGCACTTTTGGTCATCTTCCTATGTATATCTTCTGTAACTACTGTACTAAGATTAAGCCAAATATTTTGATCAATTTATCACAACTGGCATAACAATTTATAGGCAAAGGTTTGAGAGTGAGTTTTGAATACGATATTTCTAGTGTCTTATCCTTCAGCCCAGCTAGCTATAAGGATATTAACAAGTTCAAGAGTTTTTAGAAAGAAAAACAAAGAGACAATTCATGGTTTGTAGTGAGAGATTTATTGCAAATGTAACCTTACTTCCACCCCAACCTAGAGTCTACACATGTGTAGTCCATCTTTTTACCAAGCTTATTGAGGCACTGTGCTTGGAAGTTTTGTGGAGAATGGGAATAGGTCTGTTGGCTGGGTAGTTTAGCCAGTATTCCCCAAATTTCATGGTTTTGCCCAAAACCTTGAGGATGAAAAGGTCTGTGAGAAGGAGAAGAATGCTGGGTGCATCAAGTGGAGGAATGGTTATGAAACCTTTTGGTCTCAGGACCCCTTTCCACTCAATGATTGAGAACCTGAAACAACTTTTGTTTATGTGGGCTACCATTCTTGGAAATTAAAACCTCTTAGTCCCTAGAACACATTGATGTTATAGAGGATACCATCAGCTGGGAGGAATGGTAGGCAGCATATGTAGTGAGGTACTATAGCAAGTGTAAGTTGGAAGACAAGGTGATAAACTGTACAGCTGACTCCCACCTGAGCTGGCAGAACACAAGGTGCTGACTCTTCTCACTTAGCTTTCTCTCCTCCAGGGTTCTTAAATTACTGAATGTTTAAAACACAGAATTACAAAGGAAACAAAATATATTGAAAGAGTTATCAAAATATCTTTAAAAAAATAACTTCTTGGAACCCCAGTTAAGAACTCCTACTCCAGGGAAAAGCCACCAATACAGAATCCTTTAACTTTATGTTTTCCCTTGTCCAAAAGAAGGGAGACAAGAGGAAGCCATCACCAGAAAAGGATTTTGATTTCTCTAATTGTTTTATTTTTACAATTGCTGTTATCTAAAATACACATATAAATCCTAGTGACCATTAATGCTAATTTGAGTTGATTACCATGTGCACTTATTAGAAAAGGCATTTCCCCTTTCAAAGGCAGGAGATACTTATTTGTTCAATAGAACTCCCTTGGGGGCTACAGCCATCCAGACAGAGATGCAGACACAGTCACAGTCACAGTCACAGACACAGACACAGACACACACACACAGACACACACACACACACACACACGGATACACAGACACAGACACACACTGTCATATTCTACGAGCCTACAAAAGTACCTCAGACCAAATATGGAAGCCTAGACTCATGTCTGTTCCTTCTGTGAAAGAAATCACAAACTCAGAAGAAATGGATTATAGGGAGAAAAAGTCACCTCTCCTTCATTGAGAAACTTAGTGTTCCCCAAACATTTAAAAAACCTACCTTTATCCAATTTGCTCTCTGCTGACTTGTGCTAAGAAAGGGAGAAAGTAAAGGCAGGCAGGAAATCTTAGGCTTCATGGACATACAACACATATACAGTACAATGGGGTGGGGGTGGGCACAAGAATTCTCCCTTCCATTATCTGTTGTTAAGAGGCAATAACACTGTTTTGCTCCATCTTTAGAAATTTTGCCAGAAGAAAAATGGAAAGGAAAAGGTAAAAAAGCAGCCTAATTCTTGATTAAATTCTTCTTAAAGGCCAGCAGAAAAGGGTGGCTCCAAGTCCTCCCAATAGTCTGAATCAACTGATTCATTTATAGGATGGAAGGAAAAGGACAAAACACGGCTGCATTGTTCTATCTTGAAGTCCTTTATAGGTGCCTTTTGTTTAAAGGGTGGTTCCAAATCACCCAATTCATTTTAGGGTAACCCCAGTCACTGAAACAATGAGAAATTCTCTTTTGCCAAAATGCCTGTTCACACCCTATATAGGGAGAGGTATAGAAAATCAAAGATTCTAAAGCTTACCTCCTGGTAAGCTCACCAAATTGGTCTGGAAACTCCCCGTTCAACCCCACCCAGTCCTTGAATTATAAGCCTGCATCATAAAATACAGGATTAACTCCATCGAAACCCACAAACATTTTGCAATTAGGCAATCTTGGAAGTAACTGAAATTACTTAACTGATTGAAAATCTTGTTTGAAAAAAAAAAAAAAAAGAAAATCTTGTTTGGCTATGCCAACCATACCACTCAAAACATTTGCTGTAGGAAATTCTATGGATTTATGAGAGTGAACCTTTTATTGGAAGATATTATAATACCAGACATTTGTCTAGTTTCCCATAGGGCACACCAAGTTGTTCATATTTTAATACTTCAAGATCTATCACAGTAGATAACAAGTCACATTTATTTATGGCACTTTATAGTTTGTAATGGGCAACTGGGTGACACAATGGATTGATCTCTGGACCTGGAGTCAGGAAGACCTGAATTCAAATCTGACTTCAAACACTTACTAGCTGTGTGATCATGGGCAAGTCACTTAACCCTGTTAGCCTCAGTTTCCTCATCTGTAAAATGAGCTGGAGAAGGAAATAACAAGCCACTTCATATCTTTGCCAAGAAAACCCCAAAAAGGGGTCATGGAAGAGTTGGACATGACTGGAAAACGTACAAGGGTGGGGAACCTTCAGCCTCAAGGCCACATGTAGCCCTCTTGGTCCTCAAGTATGGCCCTATGGCCCTTTGACTGAATCCAAACTTCACAGAACAAATCCCTTTAATAAAAGGATTTGTTCTATAAAACTTGGACTCAGTCAAAAGGCTGAACCCAAGGACCTAGAAGGCCACAGGTTCCCCCACCCCTGGAACAGTAACAATTTATAAAGCAGTGTCCTCGAGTCCACAAGCATGGAGTATCTACTATGTGACAAGCACTGAGGGTATAAAGAAAGGCAGTCCCTGTCTTCAAGTAGTTCACAATCTTTCCTCTTTAGGAAACCTAAACTGGATTAAAATAAGAGGAAAAAAGATAGCTAGATATCCTATTTTTGTTTTCCTTGGGTCTTAAACAAAAAGTACCTTTAGGGGACTTCAAGATGCAACAGTCCAACAGTGTTTTGTCCTTTTCCTTCCATTCCATAATTATAATAATCTAAATTCATTTTAATAATAGAGATTATCACTTTACCTTAGGCTAACGACAGAATTTTGGAATATTTTTAAAGAGATGAAACTGCATTATATTCACGTGAATTAGCTAATAGAAGAATGGAGAGCTAAGCCATAAATCTGAGGTATAAATGCTTTAACATATAGATTTGTAATTAGCCCATTCGTTAACTTAAAACAGATGTTGAAGGTACTGTTTGACATCTTTGTTGGTATTCAACCTTAGAGCAGATTATCTGTACATTTTGTTTACTTTAATTTGCCTAGCAAGCTCTTCTTTCTTAGAGTTTTAATGTAAATTTCCCCTCAGAGATAATCTTTCCATCATCAGATTAACTTTTATCTACCAGAAATAAGGCTAAAAATATAGAGTGAGACCAGACTTCCAAAAGCCTTGAATGCCAGGCTAAACAGTCAGAACTTGACTTGGCAAGCAATAAAGAGCTGGTGAAGAATTTTAAGCACGGGAGTAATATGAGTTAAATTTGGTAGCAGTGTCTGTGTTCCTCCGCTCCACTGTGATAACTGCTTCAATTTATTAGTGGTATGACAATGTCAAAGAACAGGAAAACAAAGGTAGTGAGGGATTAGAGGTGGGATCTGATAGAATATCCCTGGAAGGTGGAAATGGAAGGTTTCTACTAGAATGATAGTGGGAAAAGAATGGAAGTGACAAATGTATATGAGAGATTGTGGAAACAGTCTTGGTAGGTGACTGGAATACGGAAGGTGAGGAAGAGGGAAGAGTCAAACATAATATCAAAGCTTCTAGTATCAGAGAGTACTAGTGAATGATAAGATAAATTGACAAAAATAATGAAGAGGAGGAACAGGTTTAGACACATCCAGTCTTGAAAAGATGCTGTTGGCCTAAATCCAGAAACAAGACAAACTAAAATTACACCCCAAACCACTGTGAATGTCAACAATCATAAACTGATGTAATTTAAAAATATATATGGTATAAAAGACAAAATATTTCAGGTGTGACTGTACTTACATACACAATTCACAGGAAATCCTTTTACAATTGTTCCCACCCTAGTAATGGTAAAAACTCAGTGATCCCCAAGTTTTTCTATGAAGAACACAGGCTGAGAACCTATCTCTTAAATCCTCTAATAAAGAAAAGGAAGAGACCACAGTGGGATAGAAATGCTAGGTAGGGAGAAGACCCCAACTTAAGTCAACAAGCATTTATTAAGTGCCTACTTTGTGTCAGGCATTGTGCTAAGTACTGGGGATACAAAAGGGGGGGGAACAGCACCTGCTCTCAAGAAGATCACAATCTTTTTTTTTTTGGTGGGGGGAAGGTAGGGCAAGAAGCTCACAATCTTAATACAGAAGAAAACATTCAAATAACTATATGCAATCAAGATATATTGGGGATAAATTAGAGATCATCTCAGAGGGAAAGTATTAAGATTAAGGACAACTAGGAACTATGTGCCTTGCAGAAATTAGGACTTTAGCTGAAACTTGAAGAAGCCAGGGGAGCCAAGTGGAGGAAATGAAAAAGGACAGAGTTTTAGACATGGAGAATAGCCAGTGAAAATGCCTGGAGTCAGGAGATAGAATGTCCTGTACCAGGAGCAGCAAGGAGGTCAGTATCATTGGATCACAGAGGGCAGTAAGGTGTAAAAAGATTGGTAAGGTAGGAAGGGGTCAGATTATGCAGAGCTTTAAAAACCAGAGAACTTTCTATTTGATTCCAAAGGTGATGGGTAGACACTGAAGTGGCTTGAATAGGGGTGTGACATGGTCAGAACTGCACTTTAGGAAGAACAAATTGAAAGCTTAGTGACATGGTTACTTTCTACTTCATTCTGGTGCCATTCTGGTAATCATTTCATTGTGTCATTGGTGTGACCCTGAGGTTCTCAAAGGCTATGCCAATAGAACATAAGCTCTGGCAAGCTGGAAAGGCCTTAAGTGCAGGTCTAGTTACAGAATGGTTCCCCAAGGACCAGCCTAACTTATCCTCAGAAAGCTGGCTACCAGATAATTATTAAATACAAATATGTATATGTCTGTGTGTGTATATATACATATATATACACATACATATAGGGATATGTGTATATAAATGTATACACCAAGGCATGGAGGATTTTTCATCTGTGATTGTGTATATACTGTTGTGTATATAATTGTTCATGAGAACCAGGGCAGTGCTATATGGCAGTGAAGTGGCATAGTAGCTAAACACTGATAGTTGAGCTGAGCTAATAGCTCACTGTTATTCAGATTTTTCTGTAAAAGCAGTATGATTCCTAAACTTGTCCCCTATTGCCACTGAAGAGTAGCACAATGCTAACATTGAGGCTAAAATTCCTTTCAAATGCTGCAGTCAGGTTGTGTACTGAAGCACGACATTGGAGACCCCTTTTCTAAAATATTTGCTGCATCAAAAACAGGAAGCTAGTAAACACAACAAGTAGTTTATGGTAATAAACTACTATTATGCAATGTTGTCAAAACTAAGGACATATTTCTTAAAAAGTAAAATGCAAAGTAAAGAGAATCCAAAACTAGATTTCTTCTCCTCTTTGCCTAACTCTAATCTATCCACAAGAAACAAAAACATTTTACAAAGTACCTCCTTATAGCTAGTGATTTTGCATATAATATGTGAACATTAATTTTAGAATAAAACTAGCTAAATAATGCTTTAATGTTAACTCAACACCCACAATGAAGTAGGCGCTGTACACAGTACACAGTATACAACACAATACAGTAACTACAAAATGAGGTTGTCTACATACCTGGATAACTTAGTTTGGAGAGAGAGTGAAGTAAACTATTACTACAAATCCAAACTTAATATTTGTTCTTGTCATTGTTTCAACTGTTTGTGACCAAATTGGGGATTTTCTTGGAAAAGATACTAATTTGCCATTTCCTTGTGCAGCTCATTTTACAGATGAGGAAACTAAGACAAACAGGGTTAAGTGCCTTGCCCAGAGTCAAACAGTGTCTAAGGCCAAATTTGAACCCAGGTCTTCCTGACCCCAGGCCTGGTGCTTTTATCCACTGTCACCTACCTGCCATGCAAATTTATTATAGATCTTTCTAACTGGAAAGAACAAAGCAAAGACAAAGACAAGACAAAATATTAGAGGAATGGACTGATTAAAGCTCAGATAGCTCTTGAGGAAGCATCATAAGCAACTGGTTCAAAAAGAAAGGGAGAAGAATCAAGGATTTGTCTTTGATCCCTTTATTGCAAAAGCTATTCAGATCTGTTCACAACATGAGACTACTGATGTTGATAAATTAAATGACAAATATATCAGTGTCACAACTAGAACTGAAAAATTTGATATCAAAGTCAGTAAGCTGGGAAAAATAGGAAAAAGGAACAGCAGATTTGGCTTAGTAAGAAGCTTTGTACCAATCTTCTTGGGATAGCCAGTTTGTAAGTGATGGGGAGGAATGTTTTCTCATAGATTGGTTTTGTTGTGAAGTAAGAAAGGATGAAATCACAGATTTGCACTAATTAAAAATGACAATAAAACAATAGAAAATTCCTTTGCTACAAATATAGATCCTAAAATATCCATGAGAACTCAAGAAAATAACCTATATTGGAACTGGGACATTAATAAAGACATAATTCTTGCCTCAAACCACCAAGACATAACACTGATCCATAAAGATTTGAGAACAATGTTTTCAATAGATGTCATCATACCGAGTATAAATAGTCAACAAACTAGATGGAATAAAAAGCTTTCAAAATACCGAGACCTATTGGAAGAAATTAAAACCACATGAGAACAGGACAAGGTAGATGTCATCCCTGACATCCTATCTGCTACTGCAGTTGTGAAGATGCTTTCAGTAAGTCTAAAGATGATAAGCTTATATCATAATACTGTTATTCACTTTAAAAAATCCCTAGAATCTTTTTCTATTCACCAGTATAACAATCTGAAGAATATTAAATGTAAGAGAAAAATTTTAGAATAGCGAATTGTCCTTGAACAAAAAAGATGAGAAGATGAGATAGCTTATAATAAGAATGATAGTTGACATTTACATAGCATTTCAAGGTTTATAAAACTTTTTAATAAACTATCTCCATTTAACAGATAAGGAAACTGAAACTCAGTTCCAGGTCATAGATACAGAGTGGACTAAGGAGGGGAATCTGCATATAGTGGAAAGTACTCCATAGTAACAAGTGGTTGCAGGCCCAAAGCTGTTTACTGAGCAAGGAGCAAGGACAAAACCAAGCAGAAGCTGTGTGGCTCTGACCTCTAGGAGCAAAGAGTGGTTTCAGTTCCAGCTTCTAGTCCACTCTGAAGCCTGCAGTGGAATGACTAGGGCAGGAATCCTACACCAAAGAAGATTAGAGTTCTTTAACTCTGAACCTGCAGAGCTTTCTAGCTGGATGATAGTAGCTGAGTCCAATACCACTACACTATAACTTCAAACCCAACCAACCAGTGCAGGCTGACAGGTCTGTTGCTCAGACCTAAGCCCAAGTTAGGAACTTGTAGAGCTCAGACCAGGAAGGCAATAATCAGACTGTCCTGAATCAGGCCACTCTGGGGACCCTGAAAACTTGCATTTCCCTAGCCTGAGCTTTCCTAGAGGTGCTGGAATAACAGTAAGTATCTCAGTATCTCAACAAAGCAGCAATAGGAACCTAGAGGGCAAAAGGTCAGCCCAGATATTTCTAGAAGTATGCTGAGCTAGGACCTAACATAAAGTCCAAAATCAAGAAGCAGGCTAGAAGGATGACCAAGCAGAAAAAAGAATTTCACCCTAAAAAGCTATTATGGTAACAAAGTCACAACATCTACAGGCAAAGCCTCAAAGAAAAATACAGTTTGGGTACAAGTTAAATTCAAATTCCTACAAGAAATGAAGAGTTTAAAAAAGAGTTTAAAATGTTTTTATAAATGAGAATGCTAGAGGTAAAAAAATTGGAAAGAAGTGGAAGGTAGGGAATAAAGAATAGGAAAGGGAATTAAATGCTTGTTGTGATATAAAACCTTAGTCAAGAGACTCCCTGAAAATCAGAATGGACCAAACAGAAAATGCCATAAGACAACAAGAAATATAAAAACAAAGTCAAAAGACTGAAAGAGAAGAAAATATAAGCTATTCATAGTAGAAACAACTGACCTGGAAAACAGATTGAGGAGAAACAATTTAAGAATCAATGGACTATCTGAAAACCATGCCCTCCAAAAGAACCTAGACATTACATTTCAAGAAATCATAAAACTGCCCAGATCTTTTAGAACTAAAGGTCATAGGAGAAATAGAATCAACTGGACACCTCAGGCAGGAAACCCTAAAATGAAAACTTTTTAAGTACCAAGGAACCACAGTCAGAATAACAAAATATTTTAGCAGTCACCACAATAAAGGAGTGGAGAGCTGGGAATACAATATTCCAAAAGACAAAAGAATTGATTTACAACCAAGAATAACTTACACAGACAAACTGAGTATAATTCTATAGGCAGGAAAATGAACCTTTAATGAAACAGAAGATTACATATTCATGATGTAAAGAGCAAAGCTGCAGAAAAACTTTGAAGAGCAAACACAGGAGTCAAGAGAAACACAAAAAAGTATTCAAGAGCAAACAATCAAAAGGTATGAAGCAAAGATAAACTGTTTATACTCTAATAAGGGAATATGTGTCCCCTCAGCACCCTATATTATCATAAAGAGTCATAGGAGTCTAATTGTGGGAGTGGTTCTGTTATGTTCTGATGAGTTTAAAAGAAGAATGGAAAAGGAATATACTAGGAGAAAAACGGAAGAGGAAGGTTATGGAAAGTTATTTCACATAATCAGAGTATAAAAGTAGAAGTCAATACAATGAGGAAAGAGTAGGGGAAATAGGTGACACTCTAATATGAAATGGACAAAGGAGGAAAGAATACACACACAATTGGATACGGAAATACATTTTGTTCAAAAAGGAAACAGAAGAGAAAAAGGAAAGAGGGATGGAGGAGGACTGGAATGAGAGAAAAGGCAGAGTAAAGGAAAGGTTAGTCCTAACCAAAACAAACTAAGGATGTACAAAAATATTACCAGCAACTCTTTTTTGTGGTAGCAAAGAAATGAAAACTGAGAGGGCACCCGTCAGTTGGGGAATGGTTGAAAAAGTTATAGTTTATGAGTGTGATAGGATATTATTGTGCTGAAAGAAATGAAGACGACAATGGTTTGAGAGAAACCCGAGAAGACTTATATAAACTGATGCAAAGTGAAATGAGCAGAACCAAAAGGACAATTTATACTATAAGAATATTGAAAAGAAAAGCGACTTTGAAAGATTTAGGGAGTCTAATGCAAGAACCAACCACAATTCCCAAGGATTCATGATGAAACATACTACCCACCTTATGATAGAGAGATAATGTACTCAGAGTGAACATTGAGAAGTTGTTTTGTCTGTATGTTTTTTGTTTTTTTGGCCTGACATGAGAATGAGAACAAATGAGAATTTGTTTGGTTTGACTCCAGATGTTGATAACAGGAGTTTTGTTTTTCTTTCTTTCTCAATGGAGTAAAGAAGGAGGTAGAAGGGAGAAAAAGCAGATTATCATTGGAAAAAAATCTAATTTAAGAAAGGCATAGAAACAGGAGGTGGAATGTCATGTGTAAGGAAATGGCAAGTAGTATAGTTTGGCTGGGTTGCAAAATGTCTGGAGGGGAGGGAGTAGTAAGTCTGGAAAGATAGGCTGGACCAGATGGTGAAGAGATTTAAATAGAAGACTTTGTATTTGGGCAGGTTGGTGGTACAGTGGCCTGAAATCAGGAAGACCTGAGTTCAAATATGGCCTCAGATACTTACTAGTTGTGTGATGCTGGGCAAATCACTTAACCTCTGTTTGCCTCAGTTTCCTCATCTGCAAAATGGGGACAATAATAATATCTACTTTCTAGGATTACTGTGACGATCAAATGAGATAATATTTATAAAAAGCTCTTAGCACAGTGCCTGGCACACAGTTAACACTACACAGATGTTAATCATTAAAATTGTTATTAAATTGATCCAAGAAACAATAATCAGTCATTGGAGCTTCCAGTGCTTTACTATCATCACTTTAGCAGTTATGTGGAGTATGGGTTAGAGAGGAGAGGCTGAAAGCAGGGAGATCAGTTAGTCCAAGTAAAAGGTGATAAAGACCAGAACTATGGTGATTAGCTTGTGAACAGTGAGAAGGGAATAGAGATGAATGATATTAAGGAGACAGAAATGACAAAATTTGGCACTGGTTAAACACAGAAGGTAAGGGAGAGTCGTTGTGACTAGAATAGTGCTAGACTCCATAGAAATAGGAAAGTTAGGAAGACAGGAGAGTTTGGGGAAACATATATGCCTGTATTTCTATCATTTGTCTATTTTGGCCATGTTGAGTATGAGGTGCTTATGGGTTCATTGAAAATTGCTAATAGGCAACTGGTCATGTGTGACTGGAGCTCAAATAAGAGACCAGAATGGATATACAGATCTGTACAAAGATCATAATTTTAATTCATGGAAGCAGGTAAGGATGGATGGGGTAGGGCAGTGAAAGAGAGAGAATGAGAGAGAGAGAGCACGTTACTACTATAGAGAGCCCTGGGGACTCCCAAAATTAGGGGATGGCACATGGATGATAATCAAATAATGCAAATTGAGAAGTAGTACCTAGACAGATGGAGGAGAATGAAGAGAGAACAATGTCATGAAAACCCAGAGAGAAAAGTGTATCCAGGAGAAGAGAGTAGTGGTCATTGTCATTTGCTACAGAGAGGTCAAGAAGGATGAAAACTCAGAAAACAAAACATTGGATATGGTGATTAAGAGATCACTATAAACTCTGGAGAGAGTAGTTTTAGTTAAGTGATGAAGTCAGAAGCCACACTGCAAGGGGTTGAGAAATAAACGAAAGATGTCCTCTCTTCCTACTTTACTGAGAAAACAGGAGGATCCAAGGTGAGTTGTCTCTTCTTCCCCACTCAATACCTCAAAACTCCTTACATCTCTACCTATCCTTTGCTCCTGTCTGAAGAAGAGGTGGGCCTTCTCCTATAAGCCTCCTACTATACCTGAGTCCTGAATCCCAATCTCCTGCCATCTCCTCCAGGAGCTTGCCTCATTGATTATCCCATCTTGAAAATCTTCAGTCTCTATCCCTACTAACACAAATGTGAAAAAATCCATGATTGACCCTGACATCCCTTCAAGCTATCACTCCATAATCTCTCCTTCCTTTTACTCCTAAACTCCTAGAAAGAATCATCCACATTGGACACTCTCCCCTCCCCCAGTTTCTGACAGAACTCTCCCTAATCTCCCATCTGGCTTCTCCTCCTTAGGCTTTTTTGCTGGCTCATAATCCATCTCCTTTTCTCCCTTTAGTGTTTCCCAGGGTTTGTCCTGGACTCTCTTGTATTTATGATCTTGTCTTCTGTCTTTACTTGATCTTGTCTTCTGTCTTTACTATCTCCTTCTTGGAGATCTCATTAGCTTCCGTGGGTTCAAAGATCATCTCTGCGCAGATAACTCAAAAAATCTCTAAAATTCAGTCCTTATCTCTTTACTGTACTCATGCATAAACAACTGAATGCTGGATATCTCCTCCTAGTCATCCCTTAGGCACCTTAAGCTTAGCATGTGTGAAACAAAATTATCTTCTGCCCTAAATCTGCCTTTCATCCAGATATTCCTATTTCTGTCAGGAGCACCACCATCCTCCCAGTCTTCTAGGTTCAATCCTGGAATCAGCTCAATTCTTTCCTGTCTCTCATATCTAATCACTTATCATATCTTGTCAATTCTACCTCATCAACATCTCTTGCATCACTTCCCTTTGCCCTGCTTCAAAATTTCAACTCTTGAAATCTTCCCTGATCTCCCCAGTTCTTAGTGTTCTCTTCAACTTCGAATGACCCTGTATTTTCTTATCTGCATATATGATGCATTCCCAACAAAATAAAGGTTCCTTGAGGACAGGGACTATTTCTTCTTGGTCCTCAGTACCATGCATATAACATACACTTAATAAATGTTTATTCAACTGAATTAAAATAGGAGCATAATAGAATACAGGTACCTGTAGTTAAAATATAAAGATACTGAAACATTTACTCAGAAGGATAACAGCAAAATAAAAAAATTAAGATATAGGAAAGAATATTAAAATTTTTACCAATAACTCAAAAATAAGTACATAAGGCAAGTAGGAATAAGCTGTTCTTCCCAACAACTAGAATTGTAGATTGGGAAGTTCTATCACAGGAGAAATTCTTGGGTAAAGTGTGAAATTTATGGGAAAGGGATGGAATCCTACAGTGACAGAGCAATGGAAGAATCAAGGAAGTAAAAAGGGTAAAAAAAAAATCCACAGAATTAGAAAAAGTCTAAATTTTAAACAGATTTTAGTTGATCTAGAGGGAGTTAAGAGGTTATTGAGGTTAATAATGAAAACAGCACTTACATTTATATAGTGCTTTAAAGTTTACCAAGAACACTGTAAAGACAAAAAACTTTGAAAGACTTAAGAATTCTTATCAATGTAATAACCAGCTGTGATTTCAGAGAACCACTTATGAAGCATGCCATCTCCTACCCATCTCCTGACAGAGAAATTGACAGATTCCAGGTGCAGAATGAGATTTTTTTTTAAACATAGCCCATGGAGGAGTTTGTTTTTCTTGTCTAGTCATATTTATTACAAAGAGTTTTCTCTTTTTGCGGGGGTGGGGGGTGGAGGGGAGAGGGGGCTCTGAGTGAGAGAAAATAGAATTTTATTAATTGAAAAAACAGTAAAAAAAGTTTATCATGCAGTACAGATATATTCCCTCATTCGATCCTCAAAACTAATGCCTAAGGTAGTTAACACAAGTGTAATTATCCCTATTTTATAGCTGAGGAAAGTTAAAATTTAGGTGTGCGAAGAGCCTTGACTGAGGTCACATACAGCTGGCAGCTGATAGAAATGTAGCTGTGATTCAATAGTCTGGCACCTAAGGCTATTCCAAATATGGTATCCCTATCTCCCTTGCCTTTTCGTATATTGCTCCCCCACATATATTCTAAACTCTAGCCAAACTAGACTACTTGCCATCCTGTGTATTTTTATGTCTTCTTGACTGTTCTCACCATTCCTGGAATCTGGGATTATTTTACTTTTGTCCTGCTCTCTTTGATTAAAGCCCAACTCAAACACTACATCTGAATACCCCACTTATTAATGACCTTTCCTTCCTGAAAGACCTCAAATAGTCCTTCATCTATACTTTTTTATGCATTTATCATATATTGTAGTTTTGGTTCTCATCTGTGATTTTATAGGTGCAGGTAGCATTCCCTTTACTAATACAAACTTAGAAATGTCATTCAACTTATAATTTTAGAGTTGCTTGAGATACCATTGGTTAAATGACTTGTCTCAGTTCACAAAGTCAGTATATGTCAGAGTTGGGACTTCAGAACAGCTGTTCTTGACTCTAAAGATGGCTCTCTCCTCCATACCATGTAGTCTATCATGTGTTACTTTGTACTTTTGACATTGGAGATGTCATATTCCCATACCAGACTATAAGCTTCATCAGGAAGGTAACATGGTTTATGAAAACTTTGTATTTCCCCTGTGCACCAAACATAGTGCTCTGCATACACCAGGCAATTAATAAATGCTGACTTTTATACCAAGTTTTGTCTAGCTACAGACCCAAAGATAGTGTAAAGATTTTTTACTTTGTTTACTCCACTACCACCTTGAAGAATACATGTAGGACATTCAAGTAAGTAGGAAAATTTGTACTGGGTGACTGTCACAATAAAGATCCCCATGAATGAAGAAAAAAAAATTGTTGGAGAAAATAGAAAGCTAGTCAGGAAAAAGGAGAAAACAAAAATCTAATCATTAGATTTTTCAAACATTTCAAAGACATAGAGCAGGGTAATTCCTCTTCTGAGTAGACTGGGATGACTGACATCACAATGGAATACTGTCAAAGAGAGTTATGCTATAAATTCCATACTGGCATTGGAGTGTGATTTGGGTGTCACTCATTTTTCTAATATGAAACCAATCACATGTATTATAGCCTGTTAAAGAACATTCAAAGCTATGTTAACAATAGTATCCTGAAAAAGATCTAGTTCTGCAAGAATGACAAACTGCTGAAAAAATATCCAGTTAAGGTGAAAATTATATTTTATAATGCAACTGATAAAAATTATGGAATGTAAGTCAACACTCAGCTAAACGGTAAATAAGCATTTTACTTCAGTTACAAGATACATTCAAACTTTATTGAGCACCATTAATTTGTAAGCCCACAAGGTCTGTTATTTAGACTTACAAACCTAAATACAGTATGAGTAAAGAGGAAGAAACATTACAAAATATATTTTGAAAAGCTAACAATGTGAACTCCATTAGGTAGCTGATTTCAAATATTTTATTACAGTGTCTAAATCTTACATTTTATAGTTCAAAATTATTAAGCCCTAACTGTAACATCCCCATAGAAGCTGAATTAATCAAGGCTAAGCAAATTCTGCGATTGAAATAAATCAACCTTCTCTTGTTTAGAGAAGAGAAAAAAACACAACAGAATTAAGAACTAAAAATCATTCCCCCCATCTTCAAAGTAACATTTCTGAACACACACACACAAAATGATAAAACAGCCCCTCTTCCAGAAGTTTACACAATTCAATCATAAGCTAGTGCCTATGATTCAAATTACAGTAAAATATTTTTAAAATAAGAACTATCTTAAAACAAACCAACAGCTATCTTTAAGAAACTTTACCAAAAAGCTCCAATCTAGTTAATATACAACAAACAATGGAAACCCAGGGAAGCACAGTACAGTGGTTCTCAAACTTTTCTAGTCCATAACTTTTTTTTTTAGCACTACTACTATAACCTCATGCCATTTTCACTTCCTTCTTCACTTCTTTCCCCTATAACAAATAAGAAAAAACAAGGCAGTATGACCCATAATACTATGTTAGGAAGAAGAAAGGAAGACCTGTCAAGAACAAGCTATATAAGGCCTGTGCACTACCATAAGAAGGGAGGCTCATCTGGTATTTAAAGGGAAAGAGGTTATTTGGAAACAAGTTTCTACAATCCCTTCAGAACTCTCTGCTTTGAGAAACACTGATCTGGAATTGAGCAATAACAGCGATCATCTGCAACCCTACATGACCTTGTGCAAGCACTTTGCATTTTAGCCTTTCTGGAAAATGTGAACTACTTAGAAAGGATACTGGAAGACAAATGATAATTATACTATATAATAACATTCTGAACCCTTTGGAGGAAAGGCAACCTATAAATCCAAAAAAATGATCACTGCTTAAGCAATCCTAAAGCCAAGTACAACCTCCTGAATTTCACAACCAAGCATTTTTTTAGGATAAAAAAGAAAAATTAGCTAATAGCGATCTTCTCTTAAGCAGAAAACAGAAACATCATTTTGATTACTCTTGAGAAAAATAAGGAACTCAGAATAGTTTGCTACATGAACAACAGTATTTTCCATAGTTAGGTACTTATGCTCACAAGGCCAATAGCCTCCAAGCTCCAAATTTTCTTCACAATGAGGGCTTTCTATGGTTTTAATAAAAGGATATCAATCTCACCTAAATACTACTTGATGGAAAATTTCTTCACAGCTGGTAAGCGTCCCGGTTGAACAGGGTAGCTACAAATGTATTCTTCCCAGGTTGTTCTTTCACTTACCTTCTGTAACATCTCGGGGATTGGAGGTCCGGTCACTGGCTGGATCCACAGCTATAGTTGCCAGTGAGGTGGTTGCCCCTGACATTTCACTCATCGGCTCACTACGGCTGGTTTCGGGAACACTTTCCCGGGAGCTGAACCGAACACGGGAACTGGAACGAGAGCTGAGGTCCGGGCTGGTGTCTGACAAACCTGGAATGTCATCGATCTTCGTTGGTGTCACCATAAACCGAACTGAAGCCATCTTGGTGGTGGTTTCTGGAGGATGCATTTTTTTTTTAAAGAACAAGAAAATAGCAAAACAAAACAAAAAAATCCTTCCTCCTATGCAGATTACTTTTAATCTTGACGTTAGTAATAATAAACTTAATCCTTGGAACAAACACAAATCAACCAAAATAAGAATATTCCTAATCAGAAAACTGTCCAAGAGTACTAGCCAAATACACAAATCACCAGGGGAAAAAAAAAAACGCCAATTGTGTGGAACTTCGTTCCTTCAGAATGAGTAGATATTTAGAGAGCTCCCTTGGCCCTAAGTTGAAGGCTCACAGCCATAGTCTCTGGTTTGGTAAGTGACACTACCCTTCTCCCCCCCCTCGCTCTCCCCCAGGTTCTGGCTGAGGTAGTCGTTTATCAGGTGAGTATCCCAGGGTTCTAGTTGCAGAAGAAACGTGCAGGACCACCGTTATCAGGTGAACATAGCATGGATCTGGTTACCAAAAGGTGTGCACCCAGCCACCTGTTGTGTATCAGGTGAATACCCCACAGGTCTGGCAGGGAGGAGGCGTGTGCACCGACACCCGACGTTTTTGAGGCAGATAATCCACTTGGGTCTGGTGAAAAAGGTGCGCATGCATAACGGGAAAAATATCCCACACCACTTTGATGGAGGAGGTGAAGAAGATGGATGGGAGAGGCAGAGGAGGAGGAGGAAGTAGGAAGGGATGAGGAAGAGGGGGCCAAGGAGTAAAGAGGATTCCAGAGGTGCCCAGCTGCAGGGGGGCGTGCGGGAGCAACCTGCCCGTTGTTCTCCAGGCAGCGTGGTCACACCGGGGTCTGGTAGAGAAAAGCTAGCGGACAGACCCAGCCCAGGCTGTGGCTCAAGGATGTGGCAGGTAGATCGTCCCCAGTCATCAGTCGAGCCCGCCGACTGGTCACTCACTGGGTTTCTCGGGCTGGTGATAGGACAGGGCCCCCTTCCTCTCCCAGGAGACTTCCTCCCCCTACCAGGGCCCTGGCACAGCTCAGCCCCTCGCCGGCCTTCCTCCGCCAGACACGGTCGCTGCGTGTCCCTTCGGGTCTCGGGCAGAGGAGGTGATGACAACGCAGGTTGTCCTCCGGTTCTAAGAGAGGCAAGGATGGAGGAAAGGGCGAAGAGGAGGAGGAAGAGGAGGAAGGGGAGGAGGAAGAGGAACAAGAGGAGGATCTTTCTATCAGGTGCTGAGATCACAGGAGCCCAGCTGATGTGGGATGCGCGCGCAGCGGTTGTTTACTAGACGGGTAACTGTTTCAGCCGCGGCAAATTAGGGCCAAGGAGGCGGGGCTTGACGCGTCTGACGCGCCAGGGGAGGCGGGGGGAACTAAGTGGAGAGAGGGGCTCGCGCAGCCTTCTACCGGGGCCCCGCCCTCCCTGTAACCATCCGCTAGGAAAGTCACTCCTCCTCCTTCCCCACGCCTAGGTTGGGCTCCAGCCCGGCGCTGCCCCCTACCCTGGAACCGCTCTAGTTCGAGGCTAACGGGATGGGACAGAGCCTGCGGCGGCGCAGCGGGGAACGCTCTGAAGAGCGGAAGAGCCCCGCCCCGAGCCCCGCCCGGCCTCTGGCTGATGTACTTCCGCCCCGCTACCCGTCACTGAGGCTTCGGGACTGCGGGCCGTTCTCAGCGCGCCCACTAGCGAGCGTACTGCGGGACCCTGTGCCCCGGGTGATGGGCGGGTGTGGCGAGAGATGTGAGGGGGGCGGAGCCCCGGAAAGAAATTGTTGACTTGTACGGGGGCGGATGGCGGGCGGGGGGGAGGACCTCAGGGGAAATAAGGGGCGGGCTGAGTGGCAGGAACGAAGTCACTGGGAGGACTGACTGGAAAGAGCCTTGCACCGGGAGGGTAGGAACCTTAGACAAATTAGTCAACCTCTCCGGGCCTCAGTTTCCTTACCTATAAAATGAAACGGTTGGACTTACAAGGTTCCTTCCAGGTTTAGCTCTGTGGTGGAAAAAGTCCTAGTTCTGGGGTCAGAGGATCTGGATTCAAATGCTGCCTGTGACTCCTTTGTGACTTTGGGCAGCTCACTTAACCCTCTTTGGGCCTCAGTTTTCCTGGACTAGATGGTGTTTAAGGTCCCTTTCTTCTCTAGATCTTCGCTTCTTCTATAGTAACAACAGCATGACTGATCATCACTCTGGAAAGATCAATAGTGATTTCTACTTTCAATGATTGGTTTCCGCGGGGCGAGAGCATAGGATTTAGAGCTGAAAGAAGAGGAAACCTTTGAGATCATTTAGTCCAGCCGGTTAGGAAACAGTCCCTGAGAAATGAAGGGACATGTCCAAGGTCACACAGTTGGTGAAATAGATTCAATGCTTTGTCTATTACACATATATTACCCCATACCTGAGTAACTCATACGATTTGAAAGTTAGAACAGACCTTAGAATTTCATTTCATCCTAGAAGTGTGGTGAAAAGATCACCGATTTTGTTATCAGTTAGGGTTTCTATCCTAGCTCTGCCACCTGTGGCTTCCCACAGGATCCAGTTTCCTCAGATGTAAAAGTGCTGGACTAGATTTCTAAGGCTCTTCAACATTAATGAATAGCTTCGTTTTACAGAAGAGACTGTCAGAGGTTAAATGACTTGCCCAAGGTCAGCACTAATAAATAGCAGAGCGCTGCTTGAAATCTGAAGTCTTCTGACTCCAAATTCAGACCTTCTTCCAATATGTTACTGGAAAATTGCTGAAAGCATTATTTTCTATGCCTTCCTAATGACTCTTGATCTTTGTTATAGGCATCTAGTGTAGCATTTGTGGAGGTAGAATGAAAAAAGTAAAATACTAACTTGAAAATTGCCTGAGAGGTACAGGGTTCAGAAACACACAGTTGAAAACTCCAAGTTTTTAACATTAGCTTATTTGGTGTTCCCTGGGAAAATATTGTTAGAGACTTAACCCCTAAAGCATAGGACCCTCAAGGTGAGTATTGGAAATACATGGTTTGAATGATATTAGTTAATTTTTGTTATTGTTTATAAGTGTTATAACCTTACTGCCCAAATTAGATCTTAAGTTCTGTTGGGAGTAGCGAATATATTTTCAGTAGTAGAATAAATAATTCTAAGAGGTGGAAGGGACATTAGAGATAACAGATAACTCCCAGCTCTGGGCTCTTTCCATAATGCCACTTAAATACTTGTCTTAAAGTATGTGACTTCTCATGGTGTTCAATAAATGTAGATTGGCATAAATGGACTCATTTGGGTATTATTTGGCTTATTAGAATGTTAAATGTTCTCAGATACTAGCGTATGTCTGCTTTTGCTTTTCAGGCCAGCCTTGAGTCCTTCCTCCTCACATCTGGTTTAGGCAGGATTGCATTAAGCAAACAGCCCTGGGAATAAATTAACATGTACATCCAGATTTAGCAATACTTTAGTTTGCAATTAAAGTTTAAGCCGGGAAACCCTGCTCTTATTTCCAAATGACCCACAAAACCTCACAGTCCAGCTCTTTAATACTTAAGCAGCCATGTAGGAAAGAGGAAGAGATTATTGTAATTTAGAGAATGGAATTCCCATTTAATGTTGAAG
This sequence comes from Trichosurus vulpecula, assembly GCF_011100635.1. NCBI lineage: Eukaryota > Metazoa > Chordata > Mammalia > Diprotodontia > Phalangeridae > Trichosurus > Trichosurus vulpecula. The sequence continues at coordinate 184,798,125 of NC_050580.1, read as the reverse complement.
CTAATCATCTTTCATATAGCTTTCAATTCTCCACTGTGCCCCACAGCACTATCTTCTGGCCTGCTTCCAAGCTGCACACAGCTCTGACCCATTTTAGACTTCCAATCACAAAATTATAGGGGCTTGGAAGCCCTTGCTTTCCCAAAAGGTTAACATGCCCCTTCAGCTAGGATTGCTATTAAGCCAACTCCAGAGATAAGGTGTCTAGACTGCTTTTTCCTAATTAAGAACTTTATTTGAACATATCACTACTTTCTGATACCTTACATTTGCATAGCACTTGACAGGGTACCAAGTGCCTTCATATATATGATTATGTGCCCAGTAGGCTACAAGATAAATAGGGCAAGTGTTATTCCCATTTTACAAAAGAATGAACAGATTCAGAGAAACTGTTACCTCCTCAAGGTCATACAGCGGGTGAGTGGTAGAGGCGAGTTGCTGACCCAATCCAGTTCTTGTTCTTTGATCAATTCAACAAACATTTTTAACAGCCTATTGTGTACAGGACCTTGTTTTGACTAAGGGATCTTTTTTTAGGGGGTGGGGATAGGAAGCAGTGTGAACCAATGCTTGATTCCATCAGTATGAAGAATGGAAATGCCCTTAGCAAAACATTAGCAACTGACTATATAAGCTTAGAAAGTTGACTGGGATGTTGTCAGGTTAAGTAACTTGATGTTGAATGGTCAGGCAGTACTTGAAGTCTTCCTGACTCTATAAGACCAGTTCTCTATTATGCTGTACTGCCTTTTAGAGGGACTATACAAGTGAAAAATGACATTGTCCCTGCTCTCAAAAATCTCATATTCTATTGGATTTAATTGCAGCTAGGTGATGAAGTGGATAGAGTGATAGACTTGGAGTCAGGAGCTCATCTTTGTGAGTTCAAATCTCGTGTCAGACACTGTGTGACCTTGGGCAACCCTGTTTACCTGTTTCCCCATATATAAAATGAGCTGGAGAAGGAAATGGAGAACCACTCCTGTATCTTTACCAAGAAAAACCCAAATGGGGTCTCAAAGGGTCAGAAGAGACCGAGCAACGCTATGTGCCTATGTTGCTGATCTGTACCAGTGGAGGTAATTTTTTACACCAGCAGTTACTTAGATAGAAGAAATCACAGGTCTAGACCAAATAGATATGTACAGATCCACACTGTATCATTATAGCATATAGGGTCCTTGAAGGCTATGTCAGCAGATTATAAACTCTGGTATCCAAATGTAGATGTATAGTATTAGATTTGTTGCCTGTAGAATTAGTCATGATTTCCCAGGCCTTGCACATGCCACAAGTGTTCCTTATATACGTGCCTCTCCATTTTAGAACTCTATGGACATCCACTCTTCCTGTTTTAAGATTTGTGATCAAATGCTCCAGGTTTATGGGATAAAGCTGTCCTTGTTGTGTCATTTCATTATATGTCCTTTGCCTTGTGAGCTAATCATGTCCTCTTATTGACTAAAAGTAAACATACCATTAGAGTTTTGAGTTGTAGTTTCAAGGGAGCAGACTCACAGAGTACCTTAAATAGGAAGTTCTCCCCAAAGAACCTAAACTGTGAGTGCAAGTTGGGGAGATAGCTTAGGGAGAGTGGCATACACAGTGTATATAATAAATACACACAGATGTACATATATGTGTATTTATGTGTACACATATGTACAAATTCATTTCCATTAGGGTTTTTTCCTTTTTGAAAAAATGTAGCTGAATCATCTTGCCTTCTCCCAACTCTGCAGATGCCATAATCTAAAAATATATTGCTATTCTATATAAGTGAATACTTTGAGGAAAAGCCCTTAGTATCTATACAAAAGTCCCCATGAAAGAATATGGGATAGTGTTATTCCTTTTTTTTTTTTTTTGGTATAGGGAAAATAAAGTCAAGGATGTTGATCACAGGAAAATCTTAAACTAGGAAATTAACTCACTGCTTGCAGGTTAAATTATAAAAGCCCCAACTTAAGTCTTCATTCCTAAAGTCACTACCTCTTCTCACCCACTTCAGCAACAGCCTTCTCATCTTCAAAGGTTGAGAGGTAGTTTGCCTGTTCATAAAGCTTCTTGGCAGAGGCTGGGCAGGAGTGAGCTCTCAGGTGGGTTTTTCTATCCCTTTGCAACAGAATTTATGAGAGAGCCAATTTAAAACAGCTTTGTTTGAGGTCCAGATTTTTGATTCAGAGAAAAAAATTATATAAGTATATACTTACATAAAATTGGAATACTCCTCTTCCCCTAACACAGATTTCTGATTTATACTTTTTGTTCACAAAGCAATTTTCTTATCAGTGGCAGATTCATTTTGAACCAACACAAACATACAACCTGTAAATGAGATAGCTGAGTACTCATTTCACCATCTCTTTAAGTTGGAAGAAAGCTGAAAGATCATTCTAACACTTAACAACCACGTGCATGGATTCCAGTAGAAATGTAAGCCCCTTATGGGTACAGAATATTTCTCATTTTTGTCTCTGTAGCCCAGTGTCTAGTGTTATTTTCTTCTTTTGGAAAAGACCCTAAGCTGTCCTGCCTGAAAGTGTATTCTCCAGGATAGGAACTACTTCTACCACTTGGTAGAAAGGATAAAGCCTAATTAATCCCTCCTGACTTAAGGTAATGGATTTTTTTTAAAATTTATTTATTTATTTTTAGTTTACCACACACGGTTCTACATAATTTTGAGTTCCAGATTTTCTCCCCTCCCTCCTCAAGACGGCCTGGAATCTCACATAACTACCATGTATAACTTCGCATTGAATTAATTTATACACTAGTCAAGGTGTGGAGAAGAATTATGACCAATGGAATGAATCATGAGAAAGAAGAGACAGAACCAAAAAAAAAAACAACCCCCAAAAACAAAAACAAAAGAGAAGCAAAAAAGGCAAGCATGTAGTGTGCCTCAATCTGTATTCAAACTTCACAGTTCTTTCTCTGAAGATAGCATTCTCCATCGTGAGTCCCCTGGAGTTGTCCTTGCACCTTAACGTTGCTGAGAAGAGCGAAGTATGTCAGGGTTGGTCCTCACGGAGTCCATATATCTGTGGTTGTGTACAATGTTCTCCTGGCTCTGCTCCACTCGTTCAGCATTGTGTCGTGTAGGTTTTTCCAGGTTGTTATGAAGTCCGTATCATCCCCATTTCTTATGGCACAATAGTATTCCATTACCTTCATATACCAAAGATCATAGATTTTTAAGAGCTGGACGGGACTAGAGGCCATGGAGTCCAACCTTTTCATTTTACAATTGAGCAAACTAGGGTTGAGAATTGTTGAATGACTTGCTCCAGGTCATCCTGACTTTTGACCATGCTACCCATCATACTGCCTTTCCTTTTTTACCCCCTGCTCTTTTTGTACGCTTAGTACTTAGCACAGTGCCTGGCACATAGAAGTTGCTTAATACGTGCTTACTGATTTCCTGAGCAGTTTGGAGGTTGGGCCTTTCAGTTGGTACGGGACCAGAGGTACCATTCAAGACCTGATAAACATCACCTCACGATACTCAACCTAATTTTATTGTGCTGTCATGTCTGTCATCTTAACATTTTTTGAGGGTTACCAATGAATTCTAAGTACATCCTTATGACCACTAATACTATCAACACTTATTTTCTTCACTTATTAGCCACCCACTACTTCCATATAGGAATCCATCTCATCAGCACTCCGTCCTTATTTCCTCCCTTCCTAGTTCCCACTTAGGAGATATAATTCAAGCAACAATCTTGTTTTAGTTGTTCAGTGATTCAGTCATGTCCAACTCCTTGCGACCCCATCGAGCATAGCACTCCAGTACTATCCATGGGGTAGATACTATAGTGGTTTGCCATTTCCTTCTCCAGTGGATTAAGGCAAACAGATTAAGTGATTTGGCCAGGGGTCACACAACTAGAAAGTGTTTGAAGCTGGACTTGAATTCAAACCTTCCTGATTCTAGGCACAGCACTCTTAACCACTGAGCCACCTAGTTGCCTCTTATTGTTTAATAAGTTTTAGTTTTACATACACTTTCAAGGTTGGGTACTTTTTGAGGAACTGGGAGATTAACAAAGGGTGGCAGGAGTCAAAAGCATTATCCTGAACCAAAGGTAATCTAAATTCAAGAATTTGGATAAAGATAGTCAAAAATGTTATGTCTTCATATTTTCTGCAGGGAAATGAATCAGATATTCTTCACCAAGAGCAGAAAAGCAACAAGGTTATCCTTTTGTCTATAACTAAGACACAAGTGCTAAGACATCTGGTGTAGATTCTTTCTGCAAACCTAGGTTAACTTGTTAATTACCCATCCTCTTCCTCAAAGAACCATCTAAGGCCTTGACTAGGACAAGGGATGGTCTCGAGGTCTAGAAACAGTGAGAGGATGTTCTCCTGGTTTAATAAAAGACTTTAGACATCATCCCCCATTAGAAAAGCAGACCAAGAATTAGGTTTTTAAAAGTATTACTCTTGTTCCTGGAGGTTTCCTCATACTCCTTTTGCTTCAGTTTTCTTTAGGCAACACCTCTCAAAAGACATTTACATTGAGGAAAAAGGGGGTAGGTTCCCCTACATGCAAGGGGAGAGGGAAGTAAGGTCAAGAATTAAGTAATCAAGAGTCACCTCCAGTCTCTCTCTACTACATAGCCCTAGGCAAGTCTTTATGTTGTTTTCTGTTAGACAAGGATTGATCAGAATATTAAAACTTAATTTTTTAATCTTTCTGCTTGCTCAATCCTCAACTTGAAAACATTTGTTAGAATGCATGGCTATTCTCTTAAATTGACCTGAGCTTCAGAGGGTTCTTTGGTTAAAATTAATCTGTTCAGAACTTAGGAGAAACTGTGAGACTCCAGAGAATAACAGCTCACACACTTCTGGTGCCATAAGGTTTACAAAACATTTTCCTTAGAACAAAGATAACCTCCAGATAAAGATAACGCTCTTTGGTCACTCAATCCATTCAGAAGATCTGGGGCACTGTTGTTCTACGTTGAGTATCAGTGTCACTAAAGAGGGACAAGAAATTCAAGGGTATCAACAGGATCTAAGAATTTAGACCTAAAAGAAACTAGACCATCTAGTCCAATTTGATTAATTTTTAGTGAAGAAAATGAGAAATTTTGAATTCCAATGCAGACATGCTAGTATTATAAAATAACAGAAATGAAGACATTAAATAACTTTCTGATCAGGAAAGGGAATAAGTATTTCTATAGCACCTTATTACATGCCAGGTACTGTGTTAAGTACCTTTTTACAAATATATCATCACCTGATTCTCACAACAATCCTTAAAAGTAGGTGCTACTATTATCCCTATTTTATAACTGAGGAAAATGAGTCAAACAGAGGTTAAGTGACTTGCACAGGGTTACACGGCTAGTAAATGTCTGAGATTGTATTTGAATTCAGGTCATCCTGACTCCAGGCCCAGCACTCTATCCAATGAGCCCCCTAGCTTCCTCTGATCAATTCAAATAAGACTTTCCTGCCCCCAATTAAAAAAGAAAAATAGACCTCTAAATCATTTCAGCTTTAATAGCCTACAACATTGACCAAAAAGATGTGGCAACTTAAGGCCTTTTCATTTTGGCCTGATTGCTACCAAACACAGAGAAGAACAAAGGCAAATTGAGACTCGAAGAAGCAAGTGTACAAAAGGAATAATTTTAAAGTTGTGAGAATTGGTTGAGAGTCAAAGATTTGAGCTCTTCCTGAATGAGGTCTCCAAGATGTAGGGAATGGTTCTTGGGCCAGAGTCCTTGGTGGCTGTCATTGCTTGGTGGGTTGGTAATTCAGAGGACCAATCGTGCTTGTTGGGTCATGAGAACCTTGAATCTCTTCTTGATAGTGATACGGTGTCTTGAGTACTTGTCATCTGGGGAAAATCTGGCTGGGTGAGCTGAGCAGGTCTGTTGTCCTGCAGGGTCTGTTTTCTGTTAGGAGAACAAAGAGAACTGAAGGTGAATTCTCTCCTCTGACACTGACACCACTCTAGTACAGGCCCCTATTACCCCATACCTTAATTACTGCTGATGGGTCTACCTGCCTTAAGTCCCTCCCTACTCCAATCCATCCTCCATTCAGCTACATAAGCTATTTTCCTAAAGTACAGGTCTGACCATATTACCCACCTACTCAAACTCCAGTGGAGTCCTATTGCCTCCAGTATCAAATACAAAATGCACTTTTTGTCATTTAAAGCTCTTTATAATCTAGCCACTACCTACCCCTTCCAGTCTTCTTATACCTTACTCCTCACCACATATTCTTTGATCCAGTGACGCTGGCCTGGCTATTCAACAAACTTGGCATTCCATCTCTTGGCTCCAGGTATTTTCTTTGGTGTCCCCCATGCCCAGAACACTCCTGTTGGAATACTGACCTCTCTGGCTTCTTTTAAGTCCCAACTAAAATCCCATCTTCTAGAGAAAACCTTCCCTAGCCCCTCTTAATTGCAGTGCCTTCCCCCTTGTTAGCTTCTATTTATCCTGCACATACCTTCCCTCATATATATTTGTTAGCATATTGTCTCCCTCATTAGATTGTAAGTTCTTTGAAGGCAGAGCCAGGTCTTTGGGCTCTTTTCTTATCCCCAGTATGTTTACTGATTGTTTTGGACCAGAGACAAAGAAAAGGTTGGAAAGATCCATATAGGTAAAAGGTATGAAGTTACTCATTCTCATTCATCTCCTTGGCCCCTCCCCTCATCCCCAACCTACTTAGCTCCAGCAAAGCCCTAGTATTAGTGCTTACCAACACATCAGAACTGTGCTAAGTATGATTAGATCATTAGATTGTGAGCTCCTTGAGGGTATGTAGGGACAGTCTTTTCCTTCTTTTTGTATCCCAGAGCCTGGTGCATAGTAGGTTCTTAATAATGTTTATCGACTATGAGGTTAAGTACTCAATGAAGAGAGTGGGGAATGGAGTGAGATGGGAAGGTTGAAGAGAGATGAAAAGTTTGGGGATAAATATTAAATTAAGTGGGATTTATAATTAGGAGTGGGAAATGAGTTCCTCCCCCAACTTCGACTCTAGAAATCCTTTGCTAGATTCCTTCAAAGTCCAATACAGTTCAAATACCATCCCAGCAAGAGGCCCCCCCCAGATTCCCACTGCAGCCAGCACACCTTCCCCACCACCCGAAATTACCATGTGGTTTCCCGTTAGAAGGTACCTCCAGAGTCAAGCAAAGTGTCTGGGCACAAAGTAGGAGCTTAACAAATGTTTACCCAATTGGTTTCTATCTTTGGGCCTTTGCTCCTCTTGCTTTTTTTTTTTAAATAAATTTTCTCTTTTACACGACCATCTCAGTATAAATAGTGCACAAAAGCTGTGCCAGAAAAAAAGTGAAGCGGGCAAGTCATTTATCTTCACTCGGCCTCAGTTCCTTCTTCGGTAAAATAATACCACCTCCCAGAGCTGTTGTGAGAACCACAGATATGTGTAAAAGCGCTTGCAAACTTTAAAGCGTCATATAAATGCTAGCTACTAACTTTTGTTGCGTAGGGTTGATTTTAAATGGGCTCTTTTAACCCGAACGGTTACTTTCTTCCTCTCCTCCCTAACCCTCCTGTAGTCTCTCTTCTAAGTCTACACAACCCCCGTGCCTTCCTCCCGAAGTCAGCCCCAACACTCGGGGATTACCTTGCTCTCCTTACCTTTAGGGTGTAGACCCGGTCCCCTTGCTCGTTGAGGTAATACTGCAGAAACATCGCGGCCAATTCACTTCGCAATCCGGATACGCCACGGAAAGACTCGGGCTGCCACTACACTTCCACCTCCACCGTAGCCCAGGAGACTCCAACGACCGCCGCGGAAGGCCAGGCCTGCCCCCACTACCCACGTGTTAGTTCTAGGGACACTTCCGGGAAATAGAGCCCCCGGGGGCATGCTGGGAGTTGTAGTCCCTGACTCCTCTCCTCCTTCCCTCCTGAAGGGGGTGTCCTCGCATTGGGATTGCACTTGAGAGCACATCCCTATCCTGGAAATTGGGATAGGCGATGGAAGAGAGCGTCTAGAGGAAGGAGAGTGGGCTTCTAATGCCACTGGAAGCCATTACCCAAGGATCCTTCAGGGATAGAGAGGTTGATATTTTTGAACCCAGATCTTGAATATCCCTCCCCTGCATGCACATTCCAGTAAGTACTTCCACTGAACAACCGAAGTGCCCAGAACCTTGCAGGGGGCAAGTAAATAAAGGCGCCAAGGCAGCGCCAAAGCCGCCCTTGACCCGGGTTCGAGACCAGGGAGCCGAAAGAGGCCTTAGAGCGGCTAGGTCAAACCCTTCATTTTTCCAGATGAGGATATTGAAACTCAGACAAGTTAATTAACTTGCTCGAGGTCACCCGGGGGTAAGTAGGGGAGCCAGTCCAGAGATGTGAGCCCACCGCCTCTTTACTACATCCTGCATACTGGAGAGTGGATGAATTAAGATTAAAGACTAGAAGCCCAAGAATGGTAGGGGAATGGGTTAGCAGAAAAGAAGAAAAAATGAATGGGTGACGGGGTGGGGAAGTGGTGAACTTGGAAATCCGAGAAACATAATTCAAAATCGTAGTCCCGGAAGGTGGGTTTAATTTCTGGGTCGGGAATCTGGGGACAACCTCATTGTACTACTTACCTAGGATGAGTGGATCGTAGACTGAGAGTTGAAAGTGTCCTTCCAGGCCCAACCTCTTATTTTATAAATGGAAAGAGACTTTAAGAGCTGGAAAGGACCTTATTGTCCAACCCCCTCGTTATACAGATATGGAAACTGAGGCTGGTGAGGTTAAATAACTTGCTCATTCAGGGTCATTCAGCTAGTAATTGTCTGAGTTAGGATCTGAATTCAAATCTTCCCTGCTCCAAAGGGAGCACTCTCTTGTCTGTGCCTTCGCAACCTGGTTCTCCTCCCCCATCCTCCCATAGAATGTTCCTCAGTCCCATGGCTTTGCCTTCACTCTTCTCTCCCTTCCCCCACTGCAGAATGCCCTGGTTTCTAGGTTCCAGTTCTGTTTTGATTCAATCTTTTCCCTTCTGCTACCCTCAATTCTTGGGCAGCTACTGTAAACCAGGTGGCCCTCTAGGCTCTGGACCTGACCCTTGCCCCATCCTGGAGGCTGCTAGGCAGCCCCGATTGGTGCCCAAGCCAGAGGGTCCAGTCCCAGATGGAGGTGAGCGGGTCTGGGGGCCTGTCACAAGAATCCATGCCCTATCCCCCCCATCCCTAGGGACAGAAATTTGGGACTGTAGTCCTGGGGATCACCTTTTTGGCTTGGAATGTGGGACCCAAGAGGAAGATAAATCAATGGATCCATCTTATTCTCAGGCAACAGACCTGGGGAGGTTGGGGAACCAATTTGGAGCCTTGGGGTTCACATAGTCAATATCTTCAGAGCTGATTTGGGATGCCTTGGAGGAACTGAGCCAGGTAGCTCTGAATTGAGAAAGAATGGCCATTAGCAGATTGATTTAAATAGGCAAGAAACCTCCAGTCACTAGGCATTAACCCCCTTAAAGAAAGATAAAAGGGCCTAGTAGAATTAGGTCTAACACATATGTGCTTCTTTCTGCCAACTAGACCCTCTTTTCCCAAGTTTTTGCTTTAGAAATTGATATTTCAGGAGGGATATATTAGATCAGGGAGGATAGAGGAAATTGGGTGGAAAGGGCTTTTGACAGAAATTTGGCCAGAGTGGTCCTCTTTTACTGAGGCATGCCCTGGAAGCTACCAAGAAGCTAGGCGGCTTGGGGAGACCTCAAAACAATACCACCCCCCCTTTCCCCATAGGTTACTATAGATACAGTACAATAACTGTCCTAGGGTGGATTACCTTGGTTTCCTTGAAACCTAGTGACATCAGTTTTTCTTTGCCCAGAGAACATCTGGAAGCTTGTTTCTTTGATTTATCAGGGGCTGAAGGTTGGGTGTTATCGGGGAGGTGGTTAATTCATGGTTATTCAACCGCAGTTGGAACATAGACTGTACTAGGACCCTAGGCCCGCTAACCCATCTCATCTTGTTCCCTTCCTCTTTCTATAATGGCTAGCATGTCTTGACCTTTCATGCTTGTCATCAGTGATGGACTTGTCCACCATCTTCCATGACTCCATGATCACATTTTATGGTCGGCAGGGTAAACTGTGTGTGAGTTTTGTGTTCTTTGTGGGATAAAGGTGGGATTAGGCCTTGGTAGATTGTTAAACTCTTGTTATGATTAAATGGAGGTGTCTCCTTAGAAAGCATCTTATATATGTGGTGTTATATTTTCTTGTATTCCCAATGCCTTGTGCATACATAATAAATGCTCAATAACTACTTGTTAATTGAAAGCCTTGCCCTTTCCACTGCTGAGGGAATAACCCAGGTAAACCATAGAATCAGAATCAGTCTTAGTAGCAACTGCCACATTTCACTGGGTCTATCAGTTAGCTGCCTGAAGCATAAGAAAACCTGTCATTTTTGTTCACCTGGACTACTACTTGTCTCCTTATTACTCAGCCTTTTACTCTTCTGGAGTGGAGAATCTCTGGGAATCTCTGTGGGCTTCCACTCCTCAAGTTAAAAAGACTCTAGATTAAGTGGCTAGAGATGGCTGAGAGTAGGGGGGATGTCTCTGACTTTACTCTCATAAGCAGAAATGAGTTGTTAATAGGAATGAGAGTTTTAGGGATAAATTGGTTATGGCTATAGAATTCTTTTTATTGTACTTTTAGGTGAGAAGAGGAACAGGGGACTTAAAAAAAGGAACAAGGAAATGAAAAAGGGGAGGAATGAAGAAACAGGGCCAGGAACCTCTTTGAATCTATCTCTAATTTAGGGATGCCAAAGGAGCCTAGGGAAGGGCCAGGTTCTAGATTCTCCCATCAGATACTCAAACTCCTAGATAGGGTCGTGCTTTGAGTTGTTACCTCCTGCATGTCAACCCAGTTCTGTATCTTGGGATACCACCCAGTGGAGGTAGACTGCTAAAAATATCCTTAAAGATGTCATCAGTGACATTGTAAGCACTTCCCTGTCTTTTTTTTTTTTTGACTGGCAAAGATGTTTACCTTATGAGTTAGGGGACCAGCTCTGCAATGCATCAGTGTCCAAAGGGTACTCAGATGTTGAGGCCTCTAGTTGCCTCATTTCCTGCTCCATTCCCTCCTTTTTCTCAACAGCTCCTCCATTGTCTGGACCTGAAATGACCCCGAAGCCTGGGCCTGTCCCACCCTGTACTTCACTTCCATTGCCCCCACCCCCTCTAGGACCATCAGACAAGCCTCTCTGGGAGCCACCACCTCAAGCTCCCATTTCTTCATCATTCCCTCCGGGTAGCCCTTTGGTTTTGTCTGCTTTCCCTAGTACACTGCTGGTGACAGGGGATGGGGGATCAGGCCCTAGTGGGGGTGGGGCTGGTAAGGTTATTGTCAAAGTCAAGACAGAGGGGGGCCCAGCTGAGGCCCCCCGAACTCAGACCTTTATCCTCACTCAGACTGCCCTCAACTGGATTGCCCCAGGTCCTCCCCGTGGGGGCCCTGAAGGTCCCACTCCCCGGTTCCTGGCAGCCACCAATGTCAAGACCATTCTCCTTGCTAAGGCGGTTGGGGTGGCTCAGGCTGGTGAAGGAGAGGGACCCCCTACCCATCCTCCCCTAGCCCCACCACCCACTGCACAACTAGCTCCTATTATACCTCCAGAAAAGGCTTGGCGGGGGCCAGATGGGACTCCTGGGGAGGGAGGCCCACCCCCACCTCGTCCCAAACCCTCTCTGGGTGACCTTTCCTGCACCTCCAAGGGTGTTTATGAAAACTTTCGTCGCTGGCAACGTTACAAAGCACTGGCCCGGAGACACCTACCCCGGAGCCCTGATGCAGAAGCCCTTTCCTGCTTCCTCATGTGAGTGAGTGCCTCCTTTTGGAGTTAAGCTTGTAGACTCCTTCAGACTATTTATTCTTGGAAGGAAGAATCAGGAGAAGCCTGATGGGCGATAGACTAAAGTTGTTTGGAAATATCTGATGGTAGGTCAACTTCCCAGAAAAAAGATAATTCCTTCACATTCACGAATAGGCGGGGCTGTTCAAATGGGTCAGCAGGACGGGGACATTCCTAAGGGGATGAGGGTCTGTAAACAGATAACACTCTGTGCCTTTAACTTATATCTGTACTGGTGTAATGAAGTTTAAATGACCATCAAGAGGGTCACCAGAGGGTGGTATATATTCTAGGGGATGTATATTGAAAAGGCAAAGGGGCAGACTTAGCTGGAGACTTAGTGTTGGTATGAGTGGGAGGCAGGAACAGCTTTATGTTATGGATCCGAATCTCAGACCCTGGGCTTCAGGCTTTTTGCTGGCTGCCTCCTCGAGTTATTTTCCAGCTGCCAAAATGAAGGGTCTGTTACCCCACTTCACTCTCCCCCCAATCCCTTTAAAGCTCAGTGCCTTCGGTAATTTCCCTGTTACAGTAAACCCTAGGGAAAATTCTGAATCCCAGGACTTTGGGGAAAGTCCAGGGTCTCAAATATACCCTTTCAGATAGGTTCCATAAATTTTTAGCCTTTCAAAAAGCTTAGCAAATTTACAAAAGAAACACTCCTACCTTACATTGGTCATCCACCTTAACTCGGCTACCCATGTGACATTGAACAAGTCCTTTTATTAGTAAGAACCAACATTGATATAGAGCTTTAAGGTTTATATATACATAGATTTAAATAACCTATGTTATTTAACTTAATCCTCACGACAACTGTGTAAGATTGGTGCTTTTGCTGTCCTCATTTTACAGATGAGGAAATTGAAGCAGGCACAAGTTAGGTGACTGGCTTAAGGTCATATGGCTAAGCAATTGTCTGAGACAGGATTTGAATTGATCTTCCCTAGCTTAACTTCTAAGACCAGCTCTCTTTCTACTGCACCACCAAGTTGCTTGACTGGGTTAACCAACAGACATTTATTAATCACAGAATATGTAGCAAGCACTGAGAATACACAGACAAAAACCCTTGAAGTCTCTACCCCTCAACAAGCTTATAATTCTATTGGGGGAACCAACATATACATACGTAAGTAGGGTGTACGGGAAGGGAACAAGCATTTATTAAGTGCCTACTATGTTTCAGACCCTATGCTAAGCACTTTTACAAGATATTATCTTATTTGATCCTCACAACAAACTTGTGAGGTAGGTGCTATTATTATCATCCCTATTTTACAGTTGAAAAAAAACTGAGGCAAATAGAAGTTAAGTGACTTGCCCAGAGTCACATATCTAGTAAGTGTTCTGAAGCAGGATTTGAACTCAGGTCTTCCTGATTGCAGGCCCAGAGCACTAACCACTTCTCTATCCAGCTGCAAAATATATCCAAAGTAAGTAGAAAGTAGTTTTGGTGGGTACTAGCAGCTAGAAGGAATCAAGAAAGACTCCATTTAGGAAGGCAGCTAGGGATCCTAAGAGAGAGAGACAGTTAAGGAAGGTGTGCACTCCAGGCATGAGGAATGTGCTTTACAAAGGCATGGATGTAGAAGTACCAACACATTTGGAGTGTCGAGTCCTTTTCTTCATTTTGCTGACAAAAAAGGATTGATGTGGGTTGAATAGATAAGAAGCAACTAGAAGGTCCTCTATCCCTTTGTAAGGGCAAGCAAAGTGGGACTTTTTACTGTTTTTTCTTTTGGAGTACTTCTCAGCACTAAGGCAGTCAAGTACCTTTGAGTGAGTCTTGCCTTTGTTTGTAGGAAGGCCCACACCCTTTTTCTAATTAGGTCATTAGAGTTGTAAAGCCCTTAAGAGGTGTGAAGCCTTCAGGAGGTGTAAAGCCCTGGGGCCCAGAAAAAGGGTATATATATACCCAGAGGATAGCCATTGAACTCAGAATGAAAATTGAGAATCCAGGTGAGAACTCTCAGTACTGCAGGAGGAGAGGTTTTGCTTGGGGGCTCACTCGCTGGAAGAGTGTTCCTGTGATTTGGCCACAGAGGCTCAGGGTAGCCATTAAGGAGCCCCCTGGCTTCGAAAACCCAGATATTAGTGCTTCTCTCTCTGGTAATTATGTAATTATTGCTATGGACGGACTGTTAGAAACATTGTCTGCTGATTTGTGTTGTTTTGCTCTGTTTATGTAATTTCTGCTTACATTTTCTGTTTGTGTTTTCTCTGAAGTTCAGGGTGCTGACTTTTTCCCCTGAACTAAGTGAATGATATGTGTATGTTTAATTTAAGTGAGATTGTAAACCCCTTAAAGTTGCTTTCCTTAGAAAAGCAGATCAAAGAACCTGTGCTAGCAGCCCTCCCATGTGCTGGTGTTGTTGGTCTTACACAGCCACAGTAGCACAAGTAGCATTGTTGTTACACCCTTCCAAAAAATATGCTTGATATATATTCCTTCATTTATACTTCATTTGTGTTAACAAACTCCTGCTTTAAGATTCAAATGTTCCTGTCAGAGTTAAGCTCGTCAGTGAGTCATGCCTTACTGTGAGTCATCTCAATTATATAATTAGGTTACTAAAGTGTAGCAATGGATAGAGTGCTAGACCTGGAATCAGGAAGTCCTGAGTTCAATTCCTTCCTCAGAGCAATTAATTAGCCCTGTGATCTTGGTCAAGTCACTTAACCTCTGCCTGTCTCAGTTTTCTCATCTGTAAAATGGGGATAATAATGGCACCTACTTCCCAGACATTGTGAAGTCAAAATGAGATAGTATTTGTAAAGTGTTTTGCAAGCCTTAAAGCTTATCATCATTATCATCATCATAATCACCAGTAACACCACCATCATCATCATCACACATAGCTAAGATCACTACATTATGGAAATGGGAGTTTTGAATGGGGAAGGTGTCACGATGGGAGAGGTAATTTTGGAGCATAAGATACTATTTAGGGGGCTTATAGTAAGTAGGGTGTTATTTTGGGGTGCCTTGGGCCACTAGAGAACAGCATGAAGGGGCAGCTAGGTGGCACAGTGAGTAGAGCACCGGCCCTGGAGTCAGGGGAACCTGAGTTCAAATTCCGCCTCAGACACTTGCCACACTTACTAGCTGTGTGACCTTGGGCAAATTACTTAACCCCAATTGCCCTGCCTTCCGCCCTCAAAAAAAAAAAAGAACAGCATGAAGATAGTAAGTCCTTGAGGACTGGAGTACAGTGGGAAAAAGGGAAGCCCCAGAAACCAGGAGGAGGGCACAGAAAAGGAATAGAAAAACAAGAATGATAAACTCTGCCTACGGCCTTGACGATAAGTTACTGTGCCCTACCTGTGAGAAGTATCTCATGGGCTGCAGATTGCCTGTTCAAGTTTTCAGACATCTGGGCTCAGCTACTCCTGAAAAGCTTTTGTAATGAAAGGCAGAAAGATGTTAATTAGGTCTGAAGGCACATCGGCCATAAACTTGGGGTTGCTTCCTTCACCAACAGATTGCGGACCCCCTGTGCCTTTGTGGACAGTTTCATGAGTTCCTGTGGCTCCCCCAGACATCACCATCTGGTGGGAAGTCTGGCAATGAGCCTCTCCAAATTTAGCTAGGCTCACCCTTAGTTAACAGGATCTGTACTTAAGTGCTTCTAGCTTGGAGAGTTTGGGGACAGCTTTAGAGAACTTATGAAGTACTAGGGTAGAATTTTAGTGGTCTTTCTGTCTCTCTCCTCTGTCTGTCTCTCTCTTCTCTCTGTCTCTCTCTCTGTCTCTTACGTCACAACCCCTCAAATCTAGCAGCTATTAGTCAACCAAAAAGCATTTAATAAGTGCCTGCTATGTGTTGGGGATATAAACACAAAGAATGAAACAATTCCTACTCTCAGGGAACTTATATTCTAAAAGACCTGCCCACTTTGTGATAGAACGAGGGAGGAAATTACTGCGTCTGATTGGATGTGGGCTGTGGGTGTGATGGTGACAGAGATGAGTGAGATCTGATGGGGATGGGAATGTGGAAGGTGGATGGAAGGAGTGGGTGTGAAGTGGGTAGATGTCAGGATGGGCGCATGTGTGAAAGGGTCACAATGGGGAGAAGTAGAAGTAGGATGTGACAGGAATAGGGGTGTTTTTAGCCCAGTGCTTCGTTCCTTGGCCCGGCTAAAGCCAGCTATGACCCTGGAGGATGGACTGCCACGGGCGGTGCAGGAGTGGGAGCGAAGTAGCAACTTTGACCGAATGATCTTCTACGAGATGGCAGAAAAGTGAGTTTGACCCTTGTTCACTTGACTGAGGAGGGATTTATGGTAGGGATCATTTGATGGGATGACTGTGGGTGGGGTGGGCGTGAGACCAGGGGGTCTCATGGCAGATTGGTATCTGAATGGTATGTGATAGGGCAGAACAGATGTGGGATGACACAAGGTTTCATGGGTCCTTGGCATCCCACCCCCATTATCTTGCAGCATGTTCTCAGCCTAATGCCAGAGTTGTCTTGTTAGATCTTCCTGTTGCCTCCATTATTTTACCTATCATGAACTTCTCTCAGGATCAGCTGATTTATAACCCTTCCCACCTACCTGCTGTATATCTCCAACTAGGTTACCCCTATCATCTCCAAGTGAACTCCTAGCTTAGATAGCTAAGGCCATCTCTCCTCCAAAATTCCCTTTTTTAGTTAATGGTACCACCATCCTCCCACTCACTTGGGTATGAAATCTTAAGGTAATCTTTGATTCTCTCCTTTCCCACATTCCGTACATCCAGTCAGGTACAATGTTTGGTCAAGTTTGCCTCTACACCTCTTGCATCTGTTCTCTTTTCTCAACTACACTGGGACCATTCTGGTTCAGTCATATCATTAGTTCAAAAGAAAATTTTATTGTTGGCTCTTACATTTTATATCACAGTCATTTCTCCTTCTTCCTCCCCTTCTTTGTTAGAACAAGATAATAGAAGTGAAGAAAGTCAACACAAAGACTGCGTCTGAAAGTGTAAATATTATATTCCACATCTGCAGTCCCTGAATTTCTACCTGGAGGAGGAAGTTATGTTTCCTCCTTCACCAACAGATGATTGTCTAGGACAGAAATTAGTCATTACAATTTGCCATTGTTTGACTGCTTTTTAGTGATAAAATTTTCATTATTATAATCGTATTCTCTTGGTTCTGCTTTCCTTAGTCTTCATTACTTTGTTCAAGGCCTTGTTTGGAAGACCTTTCATGTTTTGTGTCTGAATTCTTAAAATTCATCATTTCTTATATTGTAATAATATTCCATCGCATTCATATACCAAAATTTGTTTAGCCAATCCCCAGTCCATGGTTATTAATTTTGTTTCCTGTTTTTTGCTACCACAAAGAATATGGCTATGAATATTTTGTGTTTTGTATACATATATGTGCATATTTACACATATGTACATATGTTTGTGTGCATAAATGTGTTCATACACACACACACAAACCCTTTTCTTTCTATGATTGATTTCCTTGGGGTATTTGCCCAGTAGTGGCATCCTTAGTTCCTTGTTACTTTTTGCCTGAGCTACTATAGGATAGTCTTCTAAATGGCCCTCCTCTCTCTCTCCAATTCTTCCTTCACATCACCGCTAACATAACACACAGGTCTGACCTTATCACTCCCTACTCAAATCTTCAGGGACTCTTCAATACCTGTAGGACAAAATATACTAATTTGCTTTTGATGCCTTCCACAATATAATTACAATATTTTCCCTGCCTTATTAAAACTTATTCTTTCACTCACTCTGAGTTTCAGGCAGATTGGACTACTTGCTGTCCCCTAGCTTGACATGCTATTTCTCTGACCTCTGTGCATTTGCGTAAGTAGACTTCCATTCACAGTATGTACTCCCTCCCTCCCTCTTCTCTGTGTTTTGGAATCCTTCTCTTGCTTTAAGACTCAGGCCTGGTGCCAACTCTGCTGTGAAGCCTTTCTTAATCACTTCATTCACTTCCTTCTCAAAGTTTCCTATGCTATTTTGTCTGGCCCTCTTCTTTGTCCCCATCATATTCTAACTTCTATTATGATTACCTATGTGTCATATAACTAACCCTCTCCTTTCTCTCCCCTCCCCCAAAACCCTCCTCTCTTGCCAGAGGGTATATAAGCTTCTTGAAGTCAGACACTGTTATTTTTGTTTTTTGTATTTCTAAGGCTTAGTACAGTGCCTTACACACAGTTGGTATTGAATTAATGTTCTTTGAATTAAATGTTAGTTATGTTCTCCGCTTAGTGCTGAGATATAAAAAAAAGGAAGCTATAATCCTGATCATGAGGAGTTTCTAGGCTCCTGCCCGGCAATACTATATATTCCAGTTATCACCATTCTTATTCATTAAAGGAAATATTCTTGGGTCCAGATTCTATTCCCTATTACCGCCTTTCTTTGTGCCTACTTCATACACCTGAACTGATGAATTGGAACCAACTCTGACATCCTGTACCCACTACTTTCAGAGTACGGAAACAAACAAACCAACCCAACTGAGGCCCTCCGGTCTACCATTTTCTCTTAACCAGCTGAGAATCAGCACTCATTTTGGTGTACTTCTCAATCCACGGCCACACCATGTGCAATAATCATAGCACCTACCTCACAAGGTTGTTGTGAGGATCAGAAGAGATTCTGTATATAAAGTGCTTTGCCAACAAGAAATAGGAGGTATTATTATTATAATTAAAAGTAGGATGTGTGTCTTTTGCATCTCACTGGGTAAAAAGGTAAATACAAAAGAGGATAGACATGGTGATCCTAAGGAGCCCTAAGCTATTGGAAGGGGCTATAAAGTAAGACTGAGGGGGGGAGGGGGGTCTGAGCACAGGAAAGACCCTCTGTTTCTTCTTTCTTCTCACCCAGTTTGGCAGTGGGTCTGTCCAGAATGTAGATAAGGAAATGCATGTAATGACAAGGAGCACTAGATTTGGTCAGCACACCTGGGTGCAAATCTTCGCTCTGTGGTTTACTATTCGTAGTTCCTGGGTCAAGTCATTTAACATATGCGAGCTTCAGTTTTCTCATGGGCAAAATTTGGAGATTGGACTAGATGGTTTCTAAGGTCCCTTCCAGCTCTAAATCTATGGTCCTATGACCTTATAGGACCCGTTTCAAGCCTGTGATCACCTTCCTAGGTGACTCATGTTAGATAGGACTGTGAACCTCAATCTTAGGTTGCTTCATTTCACTTTCAAAATGGATGTAGCCTGGGAGCTGGAAAGTGAGTCCGTGGATCTTGCCATGTGCCCCTTCCTTGCCTTCCTTATTCTCTACAGGTTCATGGAGTTTGAGGCCGAGGAGGAAATGCAGATTCAGAAGGTGCAGCTGATGAGTGGGTCTCAGTGCTTGCCTCCTCCAGCCCCTCCTAAGCTTGATCCCCCAGGACCCCCAGTCTCTGAGATTTGTCAGCAGCAAGGTGAGCCAAACTTCCCCCAGAAGGGAAGAGAGTACGAACCAGCTATAGATCAGCTGGGATTTGTGAGGTTGTCACTGCAATCCTGCTACCTGAAATTTTTGAGTTCTTAACCTGAATACAGCATTCATTTGCATGTTACCCTGCATTATTTACATGCTTTTCTCTTCCTCTTAAAAAAAAAAAGCCCTAAATGAAGACTCCTGCTTTGTCTCTACAGCTTTTCCCTCAGAAGATGTAGTGGAATGAACATTGCATTAAGAGGCAGCAGAGCTGGGTTTTTGGTCCCTCTTCTTCTACTAACTAGCTGTGTAACTCTGGGCAACTCCATTAATTCTCTTTGGACATCAGTTGCCTCCTCTGTGAAAGAGAGATACCTTATCTGCCTGGAGGAAGGGATTTGCGTCAGATTTTTAAAAATAAACTTTCTCCCCCTGTTTTGTTAATCTTGGTCTGTTTTCAAAAACAAACAAAAAGCCTACAACTAAATATTTTTAAAATGTTTTAGGAAAATTCACAAAAAGTTAAGCAAATTGAACATATTCTGTCTTAAAATTTTTAGACAAAGAAAATTTTTGGAGCTTAAAAATACATTGCTCCTTGGTTTCTGTTAAGAAGTTAGTACAAAATAAAATCACAACAACTTTTAAATTAACGATGTTTTCTCATACTTTTCTCTTGTAAAGAATGGTATTTCTGGCTATTTAGGGATAAGGCTGTTATCAGCCTTCCTATGTCCAGAATGTAAACATTGCTGGTATTTTCTGAACAATGATTATAAAAGTGAAATTCTGGGGTATTTTAGCACTTTGGTACTGAAAGCAGTTCATTTCAACATGAATAAAAACTTGATTAGTATTTGAATATAAATTTACAGCTGAGGTTCATATTGAGCTTATTTCAGGTTTTGGACTGAACGGTCTTTTCTTATTTCTTTTGGTTCTAATATATAGATGACTCTTAGGTTCCCTTGATTCCGTGTTTTTTTCTTAGGACTGCCAACTCCTGATGGTTTCTCCCTTGGGCTCTCATGTCCAGTGTCCCCCAGCCTTTGCTAAATCAGGTCAGGCCTACCTGGCCTGGAGATACCTTGTATGTGTGTGTGTGTTTGTCCTTCATTCTTGAAGAGGACCATGGCATCAGGGAAATGATGACATGACTTGTAGTTGACTTTGATTTGAGTGGGGGAGGTCTGTGCAGCGCCACCTAGCTGTGGAGATACCTTAGTATAGCCAATCAATAGCATTGATGGATATAGAGATTGGAGGAGAAGCAATAACTAAAGGAGGGGACAAGAGTCATGATGGCATGCATTTCAGTTAGACTAAATTTTCAGTCTTTGTCCTTTTACTGACACCTCTCTAGGGTCCTAACCATAATGGGATTTTGTGGGCAATATTCCCATTTTGAGGGGCTTGATTCCTAGCCAGAAGTTCCTTTCCAGTTACTTATGAGGCGTTAACATTTTTATGTGTCCCATAGCAGTATGACTACATGCGGGCTTGTGCTATCTCTACTTCTCCTTTCCCCCACCCCCAGTTTACATCCCGAAGAAGGCAGCCTCTAAGAGTCGCCCCCCACGTCGTCGCCAACGCCGACCTCCTCGCCCCTCAGCCCCTGAAGCACCCAAGGAGATCCCACCAGAAGCCGTGAAGCAGTATGCTGACATCATGGCTGGGCTGGTAGGCGTCCCCCATGCTGCCTCTGGGGAGCCAGAGAAGAAACAAGAAGAAGAAGAGGAAGAGGAGGATGAAGAAGAGGAGGCCTATCCTGACCCGGGTCTGCTGAGTTACATAGAGGAGTTATGTGCTCAGGATGTCTTTGTCTCCAAGGTGAGGATATGCCTGGAAGGGCCAGGGCTTTTGCCCTTGGAGTCCAAAATTTGGGTGGTTTTTTTTCTTCATTTTGTTTTGTTTCTTGCCCAAGAGGAGATAAAGCAAGGAGCTGGGTCCCACTGCCTAGCTTTAGATGAGACCTTGGGAGGGGGCAGGAAAAGCTGAGACCACACAGTGTGCTCCTTAGAGATTCTCTTGGCTGCCAGGTACCCCCTTGTTCCCTGACCTTGTTCAAACCCATCTTCCTTCTTTTCAAGCTACCTTGAAGCAGGCAGATGGTGCTGTGGGAAAGAAAGCGTGACTTGAAGCCTGGAAGACCTGGAAGAGTTCAAATACTATTTCAGACACTTATTACCTGGGTGACCCTGGGCAAGTCACTTAACCTGTCTACCTCAGTTTCCTCATCTGTAAAATGGGGATCATGACAGCACTTACTTCACAGGGTTGTTGTGAAGATCAAATAAGATAACATTGTACAATGCTTTGCAATCCTTAAAGCATTGTATAAATGCTAATTATTTTTTTCCTCTCCCGCAGGTGGAGGCTGTGATTCACCCTAGGTTTTTGGCAGAGGTGTTGTCTCCAGAGCAACAGAGGGATCCCTTGGCCCTAAGTGAGGAATTAGAACAGGAAGAAGGACTTACTCCCACTCAGGTAAACCATGGGAGGGAACTGAGTGGGGAGGAGGGGTCAGGAGAGAGCCAAGAGGGAAACCCCAAGAACTTGTCCAGACCCTGCTCTGCCTAGAATAGAGCTGTCTAGAGATGAGCAGTTCCAGATCTGAGATGCAGATGCAGGTGCAGGTGAGGAGGGCCGATAGCTTCTCATTTTGCCCAAATTGCTAGCTTTCCTTCCTTCTCCCACCCCTCTCCCCTTATCACCAAGGGCAGAGTTTGAAGTTCTCTTCTCCTTTGTCCTAGCTGGTGCAGAAGCGGCTGTTGGCATTGGAAGAGGAGGATGAAGAGGAGCCCCCAAGCTGCAGTGGAGCCCAATCAGACTCTAGTCCTTCTCCTTCCGATGAAGAGGAAGATGGGGTTGGGCGGCTCCGACCTTCACCTGGGGCTCATATGGCTGGGGCCACTGTCCGCCTGGGGCAGACAGCTTCTCCAGGAAAACGGGCAAGGGGAGAAGGGCATGGTGGACAGGACAAGGTAGCAGAGGGCCCAAGGGGACTAGGAAGGGATGGTAATACTTTGCCAGCCCCCAGTAGCTGGGACCTTCGGCTAGGGATCTCCACTCCACGGGTGACTAGGGGCCTTTTAGGGGTGGAAGGCAGAGGGTCTGGGAAGGGTACCACTTTGGTGTCTTTGTATCAGGAAGGCCACTCAGCGGGGCCTGGAGATCAAGGGGACCATTTAGTGACTGAGGGGATCCTAGAATCCTCTCCTTACAGCTGGCCAAAAGGACCTTATTTGGAGGGAGCCACCCATTTGGAGGCTGGACCTCCAGAACCAGTTGATTTCACTACTTCTCCACAAGGTCAGGGAATGGGACAACAGGTCACAGGTCTCAGAAAGGGATGCCAGGTGACAGGTCTTGGGATGCTTCCTCAAGGGAAGGAGCCATCTTCTGCTCCCCAGGAAGAGACTGTGGTGGGGACTTCTTGGAGAGGTGACAGAGGAGCTCCCATGATCAAAGGCTTTGGCCGGAGCCCCTCCTCTAGAGCAGCTGGGGATAGGGAAAGGACCCCATTCAGCTCAGCCCCTTGGGTGAGTAGCAAGGGGGATTCCACAAATCTGGAAGTGGTCTCAGGACAGACTGAGGGGATCAGAGAAATATCTCAGTATGTGGAGTTTCAGGGAGGCCATCATGCCCCAGGAACCCAAAGCCACATTTCTTCCTTGGGGCATAGAGGAAGTATTCCATTTGAGGACACAGAAAAAAGTATGGCCTCTTCTGAGGACAAGGATGACACAAGTCCCCTAGAAAATGTTAACTACTGTAGCTTTTCAGAGCCTCTGAGCACCAGCAGCCCTGTCTTAGGGATTGGAGGACACATTATTGGAAATGGAGGGGATCTTAGTGATTTGTGTCCTGGAGGTAACTCCTCAGTAATAGCGGGCAACAATTGTGCCTCCAACCTGGGGTCTGCCATAAATACTCTCTCCTCTAGATGTCCAGACCATGACCTACTCTTGGGGTCTGTGGAACGTTCCTCCTTTCCAGGGATGAGGCATGATGTTAGTATAACCGAAAGTAATGTAAACTCAGCTTCCCCTCTGCTGGGAATCGCTGAGAATGGCAATTTACTGGCTATCAGAGATGACCATGACCTCCAATTAGTTATTGGAGTTAACTCTAGTTCACCAAAAGGTAAATGTTATGAATGCCAAAGAGAGGGCAGAGAGTATTTAGGCCCACCAAAGTTCAAAGACACAAGTCCCTTACCAGAAACCAAGGATGACTCTAATACACAAGAGCCCCCAAAACCAGCCTCCCCTAACCAGTGTCTTGGGGACATACCCCCAATCCTGGAAACTAGTGACCCTTTGGCTCTTGGAGAAACCTCTTGTCCAGGAAAGGAAAAACTTGGACTCATAGATATGGTTGGCAAAGAACAAGAGGAGGAAGAGGAGGATGAGGAACTTTCTAACTTTGCTTTCCTCTTGGCCTCTAAACTTAGTCTCTCCTCACGGGGGCTGCCCCTCAGTCCTCTACCTGCCTCTGCAGTGGTTAGGGGACCTAGTCGAACATCCCAATCACTGTCTCCAGAGGCTTTAGGCCTCAGTCAACTTCTGTCACCCATACCGAAGTCTGGGAAACGCTCTCTGGGTGGTGGACCGTCTCCTGTAGACAAAAGGCCCTGCCCGGGGAGTGAAGTGGGTGACTCTGGGGAACTGTCCTTGAATTTGGGGGAAGCACGGACTTCACAGTCCCGAAAGAGACGCCGTGAAGGTTATGTCCCTGGGAGGAGAAAGAAGCGAAGGCGGAGCTTGTAGGGGGCAGCCAAATCATCCTACCCTCAATGGGTAATTCCCTAGGGGTGGGGGTCCTCAGGGTTGGTTTGGGCCCTGTGGCACTCAGAGCTCTTTAATCTTCTCTCAGCCATTCCTTTCTGGTTGCTCTATAAACATGGTGAGGTTTGGGGGGAGATCAGCAACTGACCTGGATGGAGATGACCACCTCAGTGAGAAGTAAGATGTGAGAGGACCCTTGGAGGGAGTTTTATGAGAAAGTGAATTAAAGACATCCCTGTTGGAAATGGTCTGCAGTGAATCTTTCCTTTGTTCTTACTGTCTTTGCTGCCAGGGGAACTGAGGCAGAGTAGAGGAAGGGAGGAGACATCATGGGTGGATCCTAGGTTCTGTGTGTTCACAGAAGATGTGGGATCCTATCCTCCAGCCTCATGCTCTTTCCCTGCAGCCATCATCAGAACAGGTTGGCTTTCATGTCCATCTCCTGGGTTTGATAGGGTTCTTCAGATATTTCATCCATCCCCTTTCCCAACCCCTGACAGATGACAGCCCTATGCTGAGATAGCTCTAAGAGGAGTCAACTGGCCTCACTGCATGATTTGTCTCCATGTCTCACAACCCTCATCATTGGTAAGTCCTTTTTGGTATCTAACCTCTATCTGCCCTATTGACATTTAACCAGTTTCCTCTAGGTTGTCCCAAATGGAATGTGTTTTTGTCCTCCCCCCGCTCCAGCTCCAGGAAGAAGTTGGGCAGGGGGTTCCTATAGAATGCCCACTATTAATATCCATAGGCATACAGCACCTCGTTGGGTTTAGGAGCAACTCTTGGCTCCAGGGCAAGCTGATACACTAGAGCTGACAGTGTTGTTCCATTTCTTTTAGCTGTCATCCTCTGCCCCTCCTTTCCCTCTCCAAAGGCTGCTGTTAGCTGTGCTGGGGTGAGCAGTCATTCCCCATTTTTAGTGATAGAACAACAGGAATTGGGCAGAAAGGATAGTGTGCGCGCGCGTGCGCGTGTGTATGTGTGTGTGTGTGTGACATCAGTGATGATGTATATATAACAGTGGCAGGGAGAGGAGGATAGGGTATGTTGTCTTACAGTAGAGTATCTTGTCCATCTGGAATTAAAAAAGAACCGTTCTGGTTGTATCTTGGATGACCTTTGGAGGGCACAACCATCCCCAGACATTTGGAATACTCAAATGAGCAAACCAACTGCCAAGCCTCCAAACAATTATGCCATTGATATGGCTGAGCTTCATGGTTTTTTTTTTTAATAGATATAGATATAGATTTATATTTATATATAAAATAGTTTCTTACAAAAAAAACCAAAACCAACTTAAAAAACAAAACAAAACAAAATCAGGAGTCACATGAACAGAGATGGAGGCATGGGCTAGTCCCCCGGTGCTGCCCTGAGTCTGAGGGGCTGGAATCGAGCTAGGAATAAAGGGGTGTGGAGGGGGCCAGGATTCTCAGTCGTTTTTCGGCTTGGAGGTGTTCACAGTCCCATTGGACGTTGGGGTAGGGATACCGTGAGATGTGGCCTCTGGGGCTTGGGGGTTGGCCCGAAGGGTATATGGGGGGCGTAGGTAGGTGCTGAAGAGTCTTCCATAGAGTGGGTCGTGCAGGGAGAAGTTCTGGAACTGGCCTAGTGAAATAAGGGGGAAGGAAGGAAAGGAGATGGGGTAAGGAAAAGAGAGAAGAGGTTATGGAAAAGAGGACTCTTTCATAGCACAAGGAGGAACAGATCCTAGAATTCCCACAGAGTTGTCCCCCAGCCTGACATCTTTCTTTCCAGAATTCATGTATCCTCAATCCCAGCTTTCTCCCTATAGTTTCAACTCTCCTGAAATACAGATTTCTGCTCTCCCCAGGCCCCCCACTACTTTCCTTGACTTTCTTGCCCAACTCCCTTTCTAGAACTCAGATGTTCTGATTCTTAGCATCCATTCTTCCCCACAACCAGCATGTTTATCCATATTTCTTTTCTCCAATCCCTCCTCACTCCTTCCCACAGTGCTGTTGAGGACAGGCTTTGAAGGAGGTGACTCACAGAGGGAGAGGCCTTGGGTAGATGTGGACTGGCACAGCTCGGCATGCAGAGTGGCAGTCGAAGGTCGGGGTGAGCCCAGCAGCAGGTGCAGGATGGTGCCAAAGCCATCTTTGTACAACAAACGGCCTGGTCCCTCTGGTTCCTCTTCAGCAAAGAGCTTTTCAGGGGGAAAAACAAACAAAACCCCCCCCAAAACCAAAAAAACCAAGAAAAGATAGAGAACAGTTAGTCTGGGATCATCTCTTTCCTTGGTCTTCCCAAGTTATCAAGCAGATGACCTGTCCCCAACACACTCTTCTTTCCCAGTGGGGCCCTTTCCCAAGACTATTCCAGGCTGATCACAGTAGAACCTCAGAGCACTTTATAGCCATCACCCCAGGCCCTACCCCTGTTCCAATTCTTTTCTAGGTCTCCCCATATTAAGATTTGCTATGGTCTAACTGAAGTGGCAGTGGGTCAGAAACCCAGGTTCTAGAAACTATCCAAAACATTAGGATGAACTATTTAGGTGTTTTGGTGGGGAGATCATGTTCTGCATATCCAGCAATGTCCCCTCACTCTTTCTAGTACCTCAAAGGCTAGACGAGTCAATTCTTCAAGGCTCCTGCCCCTATCTAGGGCTGCCAGCGCAAGAGCCACATCTCGGAAATCCACTGAACCACTGGAATCCTATGAAAAATGGGAGTTATCATGGTATTGTGGTCAGTAATGTAAGGATGAGGGCCTTCATTTATCCTTTCCTCTCACCAGATACCATCTCCCACTTCCACATCAGCTGCCCAAGAACTGACTCTTCCTGACAGAATTATTTCCCTTT
Source organism: Trichosurus vulpecula (assembly GCF_011100635.1). Taxonomy (NCBI): domain Eukaryota; kingdom Metazoa; phylum Chordata; class Mammalia; order Diprotodontia; family Phalangeridae; genus Trichosurus; species Trichosurus vulpecula. The sequence continues at coordinate 184,771,181 of NC_050580.1, read as the reverse complement.
GGGGTGCTGAAGGGTGAGCTTCCCTAAAATACCATGGGTATCTTCAAGTTGTCTCCTAAGTCACCTGATAAAATGATTTCTTACTCCACTATGGAAGGAGTGCCCAAGACTTTGCTATAGGGAATCTCCTTTAGGGAATTCCTAAGGAATGCAGGAAAGCTCCAGATTATTGACATTCTTACCACACATGTCAACATCATTTATTCATTGCCCTCAAGCTGGATGAACTGGTTTTGTACTCTCTTGGTCTTGGCTGATGTGGGAAAACTGGTCAGACGGATAGAAAGATGGCGACTGGCATCACTTACTACAAAAAAGGGGAGTATGCTTGCTGTGTACGTGTGTATGTGTGTGTGTTTGTGTGTGTGTGGGACCAGAACATCTCTTTTACTCTCATTTTCTCAGAGATTGTCAAAAACTTTGATCCCCTGACTTTGGGAACCATTAGATCTGGTTTGTCTCTGCTGCTCTGGGGACTTTTGAGAATCATGTTATCTGTTCTGGATAAGAAAGAACTCTGGCATTCAATAAACATCAGACATCTTCCAGGAACACCATAATTCTTCCAGTGGGCAAAGCCACTAGAAATATTTGGAATACCATGAATTCCCTGGGAAAGCCTGGGAATATTTAGGAAACAGGAAACTCCCAGGTCCTTTTTAAAAAAAATCTGCCAAGACTATTGAAAATTCCTTGGGGATGTGGTAAAGTTTTGGCTATCCCCTGAGGGATAGCATCATAACCTGCTGCTATAGTGTTGTTGCTAGATGCTCCTGAATGACATAAACCAGGAGTTTATGAGTGGGACTGGATGTTACTGGAAGGATGTGTGTCTGGGCTACCACTTCCACCCTCTCTCCCTTGAGCGCTATGGAATTTATCTGAGGAGGGAGCCACCCACAGACAAGGAAAGGGGGTAAAACATGTATATTTAAGATTCATGGGACAAAAGTAAGTTATGGTACCAGAACTGCCAAGCCACAAGCACTAAGCTTCTACTCTGCTTAATTACTTCTTCTTATCCCCTTTATACAGAGAGGAACTTGGCTCCATATGAGACCAGATGCTCCCCTAGCTTTAACAGTATCCAGATACTGCTGTCAACTAATCTATGACACTGTGCTTATTTTCTCCCTGTGTTTCCTTATCTTGCTTAGTTCAACAAATATGTGCTGTCTACCATGGCTGGACAGGATTATGAGGGACAGCAAACATAGCAGCTAGACTTCCTAGTATGGTCCCCCGAGCTGGCTTTCTAATGTGGCTTTCAACAAACAATAAGCACCTACTGTGTACAAAGTATTGTGTTAGGCACTCGGGAAATACTAAGTTTAGAGTCACTGTCACCAAAGGGCAAGGGGATATGGTACATGCACAAGTCATTATAATGCAAAATAATGCTTGATGACTGCATAAGATGTAAACAAAATGTTTGATGAGATCTCTGGGAAGCCTTTTCAACATGGCTTTTATTGTTTTCCAGTGATAGTTTCTAATATGTCCACCGAAAGGCATTCCCTAAATCTTAAAGCTACTCACTTTAGGGCTTGGAGAATAGGACCCCTGGTGACAACTCTCCAGCTTCCTTCTCACCTGCTGGAAGTAGTCGAAGGCTGCAGCCACAGTGTGAGAGTCGGAGAGCTGCAGCTGTTTGGCAAACTCTTCTTTGCTGACCATGCGACTCCGGCCTGGCTCTGCTCCGGCATCCACACAACCAGGGGACAAACTACAATGGAAGTGTTTCAGGCTGGGAAATTGGATCAGTTCCCTTCTCACCGTGCTTCTCAGGACTTGTGTCTGTCCCTTGAGTCTTCCCAGTGTGGGATTGCCTGGGTGTGTTCCCAGATTGTTCTCTTAACTAATAGTCCCTTGAGGTCTCCCACCTTTCATACTTTGCTGGTTTTCTTTCTCTCCTCTCTTCCCTTGGTTTCCTTGTTTTCTCTCCTTTTTTCCCCTTTCCTTGGGATCCCACCCTTCATTCAATCCCTATTCTTTGTGTTTCTTGTTCTTTCTGTATTTCCCTCTGATCATCTCTTCTCTTAGGCCCCATCTCCCCACTTCTCTCCAATTTCTGCCCTGTATTCCAAGTCACTCACCCAGCCTTTCGAAGCACTTTTCCCAGCTCCCACAGCTGGGGTTCCAATGCCACCTTTAACTGACCAACCACAGTCACAGGTAGGTTCCCCACAAATTCACACTCTGTGGCAGGAATTCCCAAGGCTCTATAAGGTGAAGAGGAATATGGAAAAAAGGTGTCTTCAGAGAGCTTATATCTGAGACAGCACCAAGTTTATCTGCTGGAGCAGGCAAATTGTAATCACTGAATTTTCATTACCTAAGAACTCACATGCTTGTTTTCCAAGAGCCTATTGACTGGCCTTCCTCCCTGCTCTAGAACTTTGGTTCCCTACTCCCATACCCCACTTCCACTCTGCTAGTTCTCTTCATTTGTTGCTTTTCCACAGGGGTTCTATGCCATTGGCCTTAGGAACTATGAAGGAAGTTGGGTGTATGCAAAAAGAATACTCACTGTGCCATGACCCTCTGGACATTGTTGGCATAGAGAGTGGGATTGCTGCTCTCTTCAGGGCTTGGCTGATACACTGGGAGGAACTGAAATGCAAACATATGCCTTAGTAAAGAATATCTTCCTGGGGGCATCTACTCATCCCCCCATTCTGTTTCCCCAGCGCCTTCTATGTCTTACCTCCACATCCACAAGGCTACAAGGCTGGGAGGCTGTAAGCCAGAGAACTTTGAGCCTGGGGGAGAAGAGAGTTTTGATGCCTACCAGGCCAGGGATCCTATCTCAACTCTTTATGAAGGGACCTCAACTATCATGGGGGAAGTTGCAGGCCATTTGGCTCTATTCAAGAAGGGAGTGTGCCCTTTAAATGAGTCCTCAAAGTAGACTTTTAGCTAAACACAGCTGTGTGGAGAGGCATTTATTTGGGAAGCAGTGGAGGGGTAGGTAAAAGGAATGGAGAGGAAATACACAGCCATCTTATCCTGTTATACTTAATATTAGTTAAGACTAACCACAATATAAGGGCTAAAGAAATGGGGAGCCCTAGGGATTTGTGTCATAGGAAAAGAGCCCCAAGAGTAAGAAGGTTAGGTATAGAGGAGGCCCTGAGGGTTTCATTGTTAAGATGAGGTTACTGGGAGGTAATCAATGAGAACAGAATAAGCATAGATAGGCTTCAACTAGAATAGGAAAGCAGAAAGCACTTTTAGAGACTATGCTTTTTAGACTATAGTTACGAGACCCTGGAAAAGGTGGTAAGGCAGTTAAGGTATTGCCTTTCTTGGTGTTCTCCCCAGCCTTGGAGAAAGACATTGGAGAGGTGTTATTTTGTCTAAAGGTTAGCAGGATGAGTGGGACTGGATGACCTCTGGAGGGCTTGGCCAGCCTGGTGGTAGGTAGGCTGAGAATCCTGTGATGAATCCTCAGCCCTTCCCTTTTCTACACCCCACCCTCTGCTCCCACCTCCTTTCCCCCACCACATGCCCAAGGGTACCACCAGGACTCACACTCCAGGGCCTCTCCATGCCCAGCTTGTGGTATCCTAAGGGAGAAGCAGAGATTAGGAATGAGAGGGAAGGCTTGCTTATTCTTTCCAGAAGCTGCCCCTCCTCCAGACTCTGCCAACTCTGCCCCTTCTACCCAGCTTATGCACAATTTCTCCCATGATGTGGGTGATGATTGGCCCCTATCCCATATTAGGGTAGATTCAAGCTCTTTTCATCTTCATACCTTCTTGGATTCAGACTCACCAGGCTGTTGGGGTATCGGATGAGGACAGGCTGCACAGGCACCCCTGCGATGAAAGCTCCTAAACCCCATGCCCAACACCCAAAATAAAGATTAGTGTGTGGGTGGGGAAAGAAGAGATGGAGGGTCAGGGCAACCCCCAACAGTCTTCTGCTCTGGGTCACTTCTAACAACCTGAGATCTTGACTTTTTTTTTTTTAGTATTATCTAAAGGTCTTCATGAATTCTCTGGACCACTTGATTCACTCCCCTGGAATTCCGAGTCTCCCCCCATCCCAAAGTATTCCTCAACTCTGATGCTTACTTTTTCTCTAGTTTTACGTCTACCTCCGCCCCACCTCCACACCCTGTTCACCTGGTTTGAATTTGAGCAAGGCTTTCTTGTTGGAACAGGTGCCCTCAGGAAAAAACAGCACCTAAGGAGTACAATAGGAAAGCAGGATGGGAATGGAGGTGGGAAGAGATAGCTGTGTGTTCTAAAAAGGCATCTCAAAGGGACACAAGAGATGGCTAGGTAGTTTCCTGTGACCCCTTTGGAGATTTTTTTCCCTCCACTTCTTGGGGTTACCCCCTAATGTTCCATGAGAGGCTTTATTAGAAGTGGCTCCCAATTCCTGTTTCATGGAGAGGCCCATCACTCCTATGCCCTAAGATTCATGCATAATCATCTTCTGCCTTTTTTCCTGGAAGAGGGGGTGGAAGGAGGGCAGAACAGAACCAAGCTGCTGTTAAGAGTGGAGAAACTGGCAAATGGTATACTGGGAAGCGGGTCCTATCGAAGGAGAGAGGCTCAGAACCTGGACCTACCTGAGGCCACTTGCCTTTTGAGGTTGCCCGCCTTCGGACCTCTTCTACCACCTTTCTTCGAGAAGCAGGGTCATGCCGGGACACTAGGATGGCTTGGTTGAAACGGAGAAGTGCTTGGTGGGAAGAGGGGGAGGATGCAGAAGTAAAAACAGTGGGGTTGGTTGTTACAGAATGATGCAATTTTAGGGACAGAAAACACCTAAGAGACCATCTAGCTCAACCCCCTCATTTAGACAGGAAAAATGAAACAGAGGAAGAGACCTACAAGCCCAGAGGGCAGGAGACCAATAAATGAGGAGCAGAACCACAACTAGCACCCAGTTTTCTAGCTCCAGGCCCAAGCCTGGGGGTGCTCTTATCTATTGTTCTCCATACCTAAAGTGTCTTCTAATCTGTGCTTTGAGGGTAACCAAATGACTTATTGTAGGATTGTGTCCAACACCCTCATTTTACAGATGAGGAAACTGAGGAAGGCAGAAATTAAGTGACTTGCCTAGGGTCACACATCTAGTTAGTATCTGAGGTGAGATTTGAATCCAGGTCTTCCTGACTCCAAGTCTAGCACCCCATCCATCATGCCACACCGTTTCTCTCTAATCCTCTCTTTTCAGGCAACTGACCTAAATATTCTCCCTCACTTTCTTTGGCTCCCCATTCCCAGGTCTTCCTGACTCCAATTCCAGTGTTCTAACCATTATACTATACTACCTGTCTTTATTACTATCTTGGGTTGAAGATTCCCCCTTGTGTTCTCTGTTACTCCTTCTGTGATTCTGATTCCTGATTTTGCTTTTTATTACAATGCTACTTGAGGCAAGTCACTTTTCCTCCATGGGCCTCAGTCTCCTCATGTATTAAATAGGGTTGGACTAGGTATTTTTAAGATACTTCTAACTCCTATTATTCTGATAGAGAGGCCAAGCAGTAATTTACAAATGTTGCTAATTTGCATGTCACTGTCAACACAGACCCAAGTGGCCCTTCCCCCCCTCCGTGAATCCAGGCCAGTTTTCTTAGAGGGTCCCCAATCCCTGGTTCTTCCCATCCAGCTGTCTTCCCCGCCACCATTCTCCTTCAACCCTGGTGTGCTCTCTTACCTCCAATGACTGGTACAGAAAGGTTCTCAGCTCGGGATACAACCTTGGGTAGGTCACAGGGCAACAGAACAATGGGGTCAAAGAAGGTCGAATGGGGAGCAGCAACCAGGACAGGTGCCTCTAGGCATGAGGCACGATGACCTCGAACCCGGATGCGGAGGAAGCCCAGAAGGAAAAAGAGTAGCCGGCTCAGGCCTAGTACCCCACTGTGACAGACTGTCCTGTACAAAGTAAGTCTGGGTATCAGGAGGGCAAATCTACTCACCTTCACCCACCTCTAGGTCCCTGACACCTGGGCAAGTATACTGTATTATCCCTACAAGGCTTCTCTCTGTTCTCTGCCTCCCCCTTCCCTCCCACCCCCCCCCCCAAGTCCTGGCTTAAAACAGTCAAGGTTCTAGGCTAGGGGATCTCACTCTGATGTTGAAACTTCTGGGAAAAGAATTGAGTCTGTCAGTCTTGTCATGTGACCCAGTGTACTTACAGCATCCCATTTTAGAGATGGTGTCCCAGGTAGCAGGGGTGGATCAGAAAAACATCCCACCCACGGGGTTTTAAACCCACCAATGGATTCCAGTGCTCTACCCACATTCTCTACCCACTATGTTTTCTTCCTCTCAAAGAAGAAAGGGGTGGGTAGCAAGAAAGAATAAGGAATTGTGGAATGGAATAGCCATGGCTGTTTGTCCCCTGCTTTCTCACTTACTTCCTCCATCCTGTGATTGGCTCCTGCAGCTGTTCCTCAGAGAGCCCAGCCACTTGGAGCCAGGCAAAGGGCCAGAGGAGAAAGAGGACGAGGAAGGCCAGCAGCACTCGGATGGGGGCCAGCAGTGCCCCCAGCAGGCAGAACTGGGGACAGTGGGAAGGGGGTAGGGCAATTAGAACTTGGAAGACAACCTTATACAGCCTACTCATTTTCTTAGGGATGGGAAGCAGGGCCAGAGAGGTTCCCTCCTTCTCCTGACAGAGTAAAGGGTGGCATGGGTGATATGGTTAGAGATAGGGTATCCTGGGGAGGAGAGGGGAATCTGGGAAAGTTAAGGAGACAGGTCAAACTAGAAGGGAGAGAAAATTCCAATTCTATTTAAGACTATAGTTCTATAGCCAAAAAAGATAATGAATATAAAAACACTTAAACATTTAAAGTGTTATGCAAATATAAGATTATTATCTGGATCAGTGAATCAAACTGGAGAAGAGTGGGTTGAGAGAGGGATGGAAGGGGGAGAGAGTATCTGCACAGAATAAGGGCAGTGAAGACCCTGATGAGAACAGGAACATCAAAAGACTAAACAGGATCAGAGCCATACCTTTCCTGCCTTTTAGTTCCCCACCTCAACCCATATGTAGCTCAACTATCCACAGAACTCTATGAGCACTCTCTTCTCCCCTATCTGGGATGGAGGATGAATTTGGTAAATATATTGGCATAGTATTCACTTCTTTCCTGCCTCCCAAGTTGCTTAACAGTAATAATCTGGGATGGAGGAGGGGAGGGTATTGGGGCCCAGATTAGGGAGGTAGTGTTAGAGTTGCCAGGAGTCTGGGTTACTCTGGCAGTAACCCTAGGGAGATAGTAGGTAAACAAATCCCTGCCCTAGAGCCTAGGCCTGGGATTAGAAATCAGAGTCAAGCCTATTTGCCCCTTTCCTAGTTCTCAACCTTCTGACCTGTCTGGGGTTGCCTTCCTTTTCCTGCAGCCAACCTTCCTTCTCCTCACCCCACCTCCCAAGGTGCTGCAGTGCAGGGGGTTGGGGGGAGGTGGGAAGGGCATAGGGACACAGGCAGGGGTAACCTAATAGTCTTCTCTAAGCCAATTTCCCAGGTGGAATATTCAACATCCCCACCCAAGTTCCCTTTAACCTCCTAACTCCATCCTCAGTCCTCAGTAGCTTTAGGATGCTATCTTCATCTCTTTCAGTGTCCTCCATCTCATCTAGTCTCTCCCGGTCTCTTTTTGGTTCTTCATCTTCACCTTCCTAATCCTTCCAGTCCTCCATTTATTGTATCTGTCTACTCTGGTATCCTTTATCCCCTAGACTGTTCCATCCCCATGGTACCATCCCCCCAACCATTCTCCCATATTCCCTATCTCCAAGGCTCATCTTTTCCCAGTTCCCCAATTCCATCTCCCCCAGGGCCCAAGCGTCCCACATGTTCCCATCCCCATTAGTTCTTCCTGCCTTCCTCAACCAATCTCCCCTCTGCTTCCCCAGTCCACACCTCACCTTGACCCTCTGAAGGCGGGAGAGGTGCAGCTCGTGCACGAAGGGATTAGGTGGTGGTGGGGGCCCGGGGGTAGGGTCAAGGGGAACCCAGTCCCCCGGGCTGCCCTGGCTCATGATTTCGGGAGGCTGGGGGCCCCGGCCCGGGCCCCAGCTCTGCAGAGCGTCTGCCTGTGGTGGCGGTTGCTGCTGCTGCTGCTGCTGCTGCTGCTGCTGCGGTGGTGGTGGCGGCGGCGGCAGCGACTCTGGCCCCAGGCCCGGCCTGATGCTGGGTGGAGAGAAGGGAGGGGGAGAAGGAGCGCGGAACGAGCTCGGCGTTGTCAAGGCTCTGGGAAGGGGCGGAGCTTCCCTCTTTGGGGAGTCAGAGCTCCCCCACACCCTCCTGCATCGTCCCTAGCCACCATCCCCCCCACAGCCCATCTCCCGCCCCAAATCCCAGGGCCATTGTTCCGCAGAAGCCGGATGCTCTTCGGAATGCTCAGCCCCCGCCTGGTCCTTCGCTTCTACGGCTCCAGGCCTTCTGCTCTTCCTTCTCGTCCTTCTCCTGCAGCTTTCTCCTCCTCCTACTGCTTCTTCTCCACCTCCCTTCCCTCTCACCCGCCCCCAACCTTGGTCCTTTCCTTCTAGGGCTTGACTATTCTGGCGCCCGGCCTTAGTCTGGAGGAAGTGTGGGTGAATGGGGGGGGGGGCAAGCTTCATGGTGAGGAGTGGGGATGGGGGATGGATGGTGGGGAGCGTCCTGTGGATGGAGAGGCTGGAAGGTCCCACCCTCTCAATCCAGAGCTGGGAGGTTTGGAGATTTACGTTAGGGACCCTTGGAGATGACCCTTGGAGAAGAAATGGGGATAAACTAGGAGAAGCCTGGGACAAGGAATCACAGATTCCAAAGTGAAGGGTAAGAGACCACCCCCGCCCATCCTCTCCTGGATCCGGGGGACAGCCTCTGCTGCACCTCTTCCCCCGCCCCGTCCTCACTTTCCTTTAATCCCACGAGGAGGGTTGACCTCCTAGCTTCATAGCGCCGGTCTGCCGCCCTCTGGTGGTCTCTAACTCCTTCAACCCTCCTTGACAATATTTCTCTCTCTCCCCCGCCCCAACTCTGATTTGGGGAATCTCTGTATTCCTGAGATGCCCCAGATTCCCGGAAGGTCTGTAATTCATTTGCTCTTAGTTGTTTGAATAGGTAAACTTTGAACTTGATTTTTAAGGAGGGGCTGATGATAGGGTCCAACATTTCTGAGAGAAGGGTCAGCCCCTCCTTAAAATCAAGGTCAAAGTTTACCTGTTCTAAAAAACTGTTCCACCCTAGCAATCAGGCGCTCACATTTACCCAGGCCTGGAGAGACCAACGTCTCCTTCTCGGCTAAACCTCCTCCTCCTTGTCCCCCACTCTGCCCCTCCACGTGCTCCCTTCCCCCCACCCCCAACACGCAGGAGAGGTATAGGTACATTTTTGTTTGAAACTACAAGTCTACTTACTTCGCAGGACCTTTCAACTTCTCCTTGAACCACTGCTGCTCCATGCTGACTTTAGCCACCTCTTGCAGCCCCTCCTTGGTACACTTCAGGAAATGCTGCTGCATACCTTTTCTTTCCTCCCAAATAATAAATACTCCCATTTGGGGCAGAGACTATCTTTGCATATTCATTAACTTGCACAACGCCCTTCACTTAGTAGGTACTTCACTGATGATCTTAGCGCTCCTATTGCAGTCACTTAGACTTCTTTCAGTACTCTAGAAGGAAGACTTTGACTGGCAGCTAGGTGGAGCGGTGCTGCACTTTGAATTAGGTACACCTGTATTCAAATGCTGCCTCAGACACTTACTAGCAGTGTGACCCTAGGCAAGTCACAACCCTATCTGTTTCTAAATCATTAAAATGGGAATAAGAACAGGACTTACCTCCCAAGATTGTTATGAGAATAAAATGAAATGACGTATGTAAAGCACTTTGTTGTTACTATTATCAATCAACACAGTGACTTAAAGGATTATATCATTTCAGACTAGACAGTTTACATATTTTCTTAAACTGTTTTTTTAAGAGAGGAGGATTCCTTTAGCCTATCTCAACCATATTACATAACTATATAACAGTCTTTTCCTGTTAGGAAAACTCCATTCTTTCTATTGTAGTATCTTTTCCATTTTCTTTAGTTCTTGTCTCGTTAGAGATGGAGAATGGTTTGATGGGGTTTGATAGCTTGTATTTTTTCTAGCACTAATGTTGTAAGAGTGAGAGGCTACAGAATAATCATCATCCCACCTCACTTAAGAGCTATTCTATGGATTTATGTGAACTGATGCTGAGTGAAGTGAGCAGAACCAGTAGAACATTGTACAGCAACATTGTGCCATGATCAAGTATGAAAGACTTAGCTCTTCTCAGCAATACAATGATCCAAGACAGTTCCAAAAGATTCGTGAGGGAAATGCTATTTACTTCCAGACAAGGAACTGTGAAGTCTGCATGTAGATCAAAGCATACTATTTTCATTTTTTAATTTCTCATGGCTTTTCCCATTTGTTCTGATTCTTCTTTCACAGCATGACTAATGTGAAAATACGTTTAATATGATTGTACATGTATAACCTATATCAGATTGCTTGCTGTCTTGGGTGGGGAGGGAGGGAGGGAGAAAAATTTGGAGCTCAAAATCTTACAAAAATGAATATTGAAAACTATCTTTACACGTAATTGGAAAAAAATAAAATACTACTAAGAGAAAAAAAGAGCTATCCTCTGAATTAGGTAGGACCATCTCTATTAAATTAATCATTCAAAGGATTTATTAGGTGCAAATAGTCCTTGATTAAATCAGAAGTCAGTGAATCATTGTATGAACTGGAATTCAGATACACAGGAAGTATACTTCTGTTAAGCAGCTAGGTAGAGTTCTGGGCCTGAAGTCAAGAAGACATCTTCCCGAATTCAAATCTATCCTCATTTACTAGCTGTGTGCCCCTGGGCAAGTCACTTAACCCTTTTGCTTCAGTTTACTCATCTGTAAAATGAGCTGGAGAAAGAAATGGTAAACCACTCCAGTATCTTTGCCAAGAAAACCCCAAATAAGATCACAAAGAGTTGAATACAACTGAACCAAAACAACATATTTGGATTGGTTCAGAGATTTGGGCATTCCCTGTTGGGACTTAATGACAAGCTATTTTAGACCTGGGAATTAGAGTGTTCTGAAGCTTGGTGGTAGAAGCCCCCAGGAAAGCCTGGAGAAGTAATTCCTTGGGGGAGGGAAGAGATCAACTTGGCCCTAGTTTAGGTCTTTTCTTCTACCTCCCTGTCTGCATGTTGTTTCCCTCTTTAGATTGTAAGCCCTTTGAGGGTAGGAACTATGTTTTGCCTTCTTTTTTTGTATCTCCAGTGCTTAGTGCAGTGCCTGGCACGTAGTAGGTATTTAACAAATGTTTATTGAATTGATTGGAGAAGGATTTTGTGAGAGACTTTAGATTTTTTTTCATTGGCATCCTAGTAGTGTCTATGGGACAGCAGTAGTTGAAAAGTGTCTGTGTCAGGAGCCAAGGACATCTTTCTCCCTCTCAATCTCAGGGTTTTAGAAGAATGAAAAGTAGCTATTCATGGAAAGGTTGGAGACCCCCAATAATTTGTAACAAAAAATTCATTGTTAAAATCTGAATGTTACTTTTAAAGGCTTTAACATTTTCTGTTTACACTATTAATTTGCTTAGCTAGTATCCCTCCCTCTCATATCCATAAAATCCCATTGCAAAGCTTCTGTATGCTGAAGTTATTTCCATCTCAATACATTCTTCACAATTAAATCTATACAAATATGATCATTGGAACATGCAATGTAAATAATTTTTTTATTTAAAAATTGATAGAGGTTTGTCACCATATATGAGAAGGGGGAGAGATAGGTTGCGTAGTCGAGTTATTGATAATTTTTGACTCTGTCATTAAATAACAATTATTCTCCATCCTTCCTACATCCAAATCATGATAGGAAAGGCCACTTTCATCCCAAAGTCACAAAATAAAATCCACAAAGACTCAGAAACTAGGATAAAGAATGAGGTAATGAGAGTTTGACACCTTTGTCCTTTGCCTGCTTCAAATTATTTCTTTTCATTTGTTAATTTACTATGGTGAGTTACCTTTAGGGACTTTAGCAACTGACTCCTCATCTTTGTCTCTATTCTGTTTCAGCTAGGAACCCACTGAACAATGCCCTGGACTTCATTGCTACTCAAAATTCTATTGCCTTGCAATGCATCTCTCCCACTCCCCAACTCCTACTAAACTTGTCTTCCTTCCATCATTATCTGAATTTTAATCACTCAACCCTTCCCACTTGTCTTAGATCATCACTCCCCTCTTGACTACATTAAATTCCATACCCAACCCTGGACTCCATGTTCAGTTGCTTCAATGCTGTCCTCACCATCATTAGATCTCTCGGTCCCCTGGTTTTTAAAAAAAGAACTCCACTATGCCAACCCCTGCCCTTGATCACCTTTACTGTCTGCTTTTTTTAGTCTTATTTTTTAGGATGCTGGCTCCTTCTTGAGAACAAGGCAAACCTGGTCTATTATGAATTCACGATCCTTGTTAAAGTTAATGAATTCATGCCCCATGTTCATTGCTTCTTGTTAATATTTCTGATTAGTTCATTAGGCACCACCCACAGAAGTTGTTCTAGACTCCTCCAGTTCTTTTTTTTTTTTTTAAATGCAATTTATTTATTTAACATATTTGGTTTTCAGCATTGATTTTCACAACATTTTGAATTACAAATTTTCTTCCCATTTCTACCCTCCCCCCCACTCCAAGATGGCTTATATTCTGGTTGCCCTGTTCCCCAGTCAGCCCTCCCCTCTATCACCCCCCTCCCCTCTCATCCCCTTTTCCCTTCCTTTCTTGTAGGGCAAGATAAATTTATACGCCCCATTGCCTGTGTATCTTACTTTTTAGTTGCATACAAAAACTCTTTTTGTTTTTGAACATCTGATTTTAAAACTTTGAGTTCCAAATTCTCTTCCCTCTTCCCTTCCCACCCACCCTCCCTGAGAAGTTGAGCAATTCAACCTAGGCCACACATGTATTATTATGTATAACCCTTCCACAATACTCATGTTGTGAAAGGCTAACTACATTTTGCTCCTTCCCAACCCATCCCGCTTTATTGAATTTTCTCCCTTGACCCTGTCCCCTTTCCAAAGTGTTTGTTTTGATTACCTCCACCCCCATCTACCCTCCCTCCATCATCCCCCCCGCCTTTTTTTTTTTTATCTTCCTCCCTCTTCTTTCCTGTGGGGTAAGATACCCAACTGAGTATGTATGGTATTCCCCCTCAGGCCAAATCTGATGAGAGCAAGGTTCACTCATTCCCCCCTCACCTGCCCTCTCCCCTCCTCCCATAGAACTGCTTCCTCTTGCCACCTTTATGTGAGATAATCCACCCCATTCTATCTCTCCCTATCTCCCTCTCTCAGTATGTTACTCTCTCATCCCTTAATTTCATTTTATTTCTTTTTCCCTTCATCTTCAACTCACCCTGTGTCTGCTCTCTCTCTTTTACATATATATATATATATATATATATATATATATACACACACATATAAACACACACACATATATATAAACACATATATATATACACACATACATACACATACATACATATACACATAGATACATACATACATACACATTCACTTATATATATATACATAAACATATATATATATACATATATATATATGTGCATATTCCCTTCAACTACCCTAATACTGAGGTCTCATGAATCATACTCATCATCTTTCCATGTAGGAATGTAAACAAAACAGTTCAACTTTAGTAAGTCCCTTGCAATTTCCGTTTCTTGATTACCTTTTCATGCTTCTCTTGATTCTTGTGTTTGAAAGTCAAATTTTCTATTCAGTTCTGGTCTTTTCACTGAGAAAGCTTGAAAGTCCTCTATTTTATTGAAAATCCATATTTTGCCTTGGAACATGATACTCAGTTTTGCTGGGTAGGTGATTCTAGGTTTTAATCCTAGCTCCATTGACCTCCGGAATATTGCATTCCAAGCCCTTCGATCTCTTAATGTAGAAGCTGCCAGATCTTGGGTTATTCTGATTGGGTTTCCACAATACTCAAATTGTTTCTTTCTGGCTGCTTGCAGTATTTTCTCCTTGATCTGGGAGCTCTGGAATTTGGCAACAATATTCCTAGGAGATTTCTTTTTGGGATCTATTTGAGGAGGTGATCGATGGATTCTTTCAATTTCTATTTTGCCCTGTGGCTCTAGAATATCAGGGCAGTTCTCCTTGATAATTTCCTGAAAGATGGCATCTAGGCTCTTTTTTTGATCATGGCTTTCAGGTAGTCCAATAATTTTAAATTCTCTCTCCTGGATCTATTTTCCAGGTCAGTGGTTTTTCCAAGGAGATATTTCACATTGTCTTCCATTTTTTCATTCCTCTGGTTCTGTTTTATAATATCCTGATTTCTCATAAAGTCACTAGCTTCCACTTGCTCCAATCTAATTTTTAAAGTAGTATTTTCTTCAGTGGTCTTTTGGACCTCCTTTTCCATTTGGCTAATTCTGCCTTTCAAGGCATTCTTCTCCTCATTGGCTTTTTGGAGCTCTTTTGCCATTTGAGTTAGTCTGTTTTTTAAGGTGTTGTTTTCTTCAGTGTATTTTTCAGTATTTTTTTGGGTCTCCTTTAGCAAGTCATTGACTTGTTTTTCATGGTTTTCTCGCATCCTTCTCATTTCTCTTCCCAATTTTTCCTCTACTTCTCTAACTTGCTTTTCCAAATCTTTTTTGAGTTCTTCTATGGCCTGGGGCCAGTTCATGTTTTTCTTGGAGGCTTTTGTTGTAGGCTCTATGACTTTGTTGTCTTCTTTAGGCTGTATGTTTTGGTCTTCTTTGTCACCAAAGAAAGAATCCAAAGTCTGAGACTGAATCTGGGCATGTTTTCACTGCCTGGCCATGTTCCCAACCAACTAACTTGACCCTTGAGTTTTTCAGTGGGGTATGACTGCTTGTAGACTAACGAGTTCTATGTTCTACGTTTGGGGGGGAGGTGCCAGCTCTGTCAGAGCCTCACTCCTCCTTCCCCAAGGACCCCCAGTCCAGACTGGACTTAGATCTTCAGCAGGCTGTTGCACTCCTGCTCTGATCCGCCACTTAATTCCTCCCACCAGGTGGGTCTGGAGCCGG